>NW_011499851.1:3526785-3563694 GCF_000495115.2 Populus euphratica
AATGTGGGCGGATTTGGTCAGGGAGACGCAGAAATAGTACTTCAAGACCCATTACGTGTCCAAGGCCTTTTGTTCTTCTTGGCATCCGTTATTTTGGCACAAATCTTTTTGGTTCTTAAAAAGAAACAGTTTGAGAAGGTTCAATTGTCCGAAATGAATTTCTAGATTACGAATTTATCAACATCAAGTTCTTATCTTTTCTTAATTTCTTAAAAAGAAAAGAAGAAAATTTTTGTTGGAAATTCTGTATGATAAAAAAAATTGCGAAAAGACTTTTGTTTTGCTTTTGTTTCTATTTTTTTTTATACCAAATTAGGGGAATTACTTGTACCACATTTCTATATTTAGATTTCTATATTTAGTATGTATATTGGTAAGAAGACTATTTGACTTTATCCCCTCTTTTCCAATCTAAATTGGAGTGGTGCGATTATGTCACTATTCACAGATTTAGCTGTGATACAATGTATCCATAGCTTTTTTCTATTCTAATAGAATCAAATTCGACTAAATACTGATACTAAGCATAAGATAACTAAGCGGAAAAGAAAAGGTTAAATGAGGGAAACAAAATATTATAGGGGATATTCTTCTATTTGTCTTTTTATTCTTCGACACAAGCAAAGGAATTTTCCACCCCCCCCCTTTGCTTGTGTCGAAATAATAATGATTCTTAATACCATTCATCAAAGATTCCTATTCTTCAAAGAAAGGAAAATTTTTTGAGCAAATAGAACTTAATATCGGATCGACAAAAAAAAAAAAAAAAATAGAAATAAGAAATATATAATATATATATATATTATATGTGATCCAGGAAAAGAAAATTTAGCAATTCCTTCTTTCTTCTAACAGTATTGATAGATAAGATACTATCGAGGAAAAAATATTCTGAATCAATGAAGTTACTTTTTTACAAGCACCACCCAGAAAAAAGTGTAATGGAATTTTTTGAAATATTTAAAATATCAGAAGAATGTAATTCATAAAATGGAATTCATTTTGTCATTTATACGAATAAAGTATTATGATTATTAAGAACTCAGCAGCGCCCCCTTTTTTCTGTCTGATTCGACGGGGATGCCGTTGAGTTCTTACGCTTTCATGTCTACAACTCAGTTCATCCTATTACTACAGGGATGAACCCAAGCCGGAATAGGAGCCATAAAAGAAAATACCTATTAAACCGATCACAGCAATACCAGTTACAGTACCTATTATCCAAAGAGGAATCCTTCCAGTAGTATCGGCCATTTATCCCACTTCCCTCCACATTTAATCAAGTGGTCCTGCTAGAGACATGAACAGTCATAGATAATTATGTGATGATATCCTTCCGACGAGATAAGAGAATTTCTGCTCTTATTTATTATTCTAATTTCCTTTTTTAATTTTTTAATTAAATATTAATATTAATTAAAGAATATTAATTAAAAGAAATAAATTAAATATTAATTAATATTAATTAAAGAAATAATTAGAAAATAAAACAGCAAGTACAAAAATGAGTAATAACCCCCAGTAAAGACTGGTACGATTCAATTCAACGTTTTGTTCGTTCGGGTTTGATTGTGTCATAGCTTTATAATTAATATTAATTCAGATTAGGTTTATCGTTGGATGAACTGCATTGCTGATATTGACCCCAAAAAAGAAACGGTAGGTACAGCTAGTCCGTGAACAGCAAGCCATCGCACTGTAAAAATTGGATAGGTTCGATCTATAGTCATTGGGCCCTCCTAACTTAAAAAGATTTACTAAATTCATCAAGTTGTTCCAAAGGATCAAAACGGCCAGTTATTAAGGGAATTCCTTGTCGGCTCTCTGTAAAATATTCATTTGGACGAGGGCTTCCAAATACATCATAAGCTAAACCTGTGCTGACGAATAACCAACCTGCAATGAATAGGGAAGGTATAGTAATGCTATGAATGACCCAATATCGAATACTGGTAATAATATCAGCAAAAGAACGTTCTCCTGTGCTTCCAGACATGCGAGCTCCACATATTCTTGTACAGTCAAAAGGGGATCGATTCCGTAAAAGACGAGATCAGTAAATGAAAATTCACTGAAATTCAATCTTTGTGAGATCGTCAATATCGTACCGAGGGTTTCTTTAAAATATACCAAATCAGTATAGCTATCCTTCTTCTGACGCAGCAACGCAACTCCAATCAGTCTCGAAACGAAGTCCTATATAATTTCTTTAGTCTTTTCTTTTTCTTGTCACTGTAGAACCGTGTACCATAGATTAGAGAAAAATGTGAATTTGACGGGTTGTTTTCTAATAATTAATAATAAAAATTCATAAATAAAAATTCATAAAAGAGATTAGCCTATTCCCCGAATTCACAATTCAATTAGATGCGAAATCTAACCCCCTCCCCTTCGTACTTGTAGAATAAGAGTTTTTTGTTGAAATCCTTTTTTTCATTTTAAGGAATTGCTTAGTTGTCCAGAAACAAGTACTGGCAGTAGAGAATATTCGAGAGAACAGCGAAAAAATAATTGTAAGAATCAATATTCTGAATGTGTGTATTCTTGTTCTTGTATTCGATGCAAAAGGTTTTTCTTGATTTTCTTGATACTTAATTAAACTACAAAGAGGTTTTTTTTTTTATTTTTATATGGAAAGAAAAAAAAAGTAAAAGATATTATAAAGAAAAATAGAGGGTTACTTTTCGTTCTAAAATCTAAAAAAAAAAAAAGGATTTGATACAAATAAATAACAAATAAATAAATAAACTAAAAGAAGTGATCAACATAGAAATGATTTTCCAATTTTATTCCGTAGCGATTTCCATAGTGATTTGATTCAAAGACAGTTTCTTTGAATGAAGTTATACAACACAGTTTTTCTAATATATTATTATTTTAATATTTCTTTAATATTTCAATTTAGTTTGTTCTTTTATTTCTCAAGAGTTGTCCAATGAATCTTTTGATTCGGAGATAGGATAGGTAGATTTTTAGATGATGAGTTGATTTCTTTTTCTACTTATATCGCTCTTTTTTTTTTGGAGTGTTGTCTATAATCTATAATGATAATGATTGATAAATGATTAATAAATAAAAAACTTTCAATTGGTATTTTTGCTTATCTTCGTATCTTTAAAAAATTGAATTTAGGAAAGTATTTTACAAATATATGGATAAAAAAAAATAGTTTATTTAGCTCCTTCATGCCCACTCTAACTAGTTATTTTGGTTTTCTGTTAGTAGCTTTAACTATAACTTTAGTTCTATTTATTAGTCTGAGCAAGATACGACTTATTTGAAATTAATTGAATGAACAATTCATAAAAAAAAAAAAAAAGAATTTTTTTTTTTGCAGTATTCCATTTTCTAGTTCCTTACCGTGTCAATTTCCAATTCTTGGTTATTGAGATTTATGGGCAATATGCATTAATATTTAAGGATAGATATTACCTCCTTTTTCCTCTTTTCAAACAAATTGAAATGATTGAAGTTTTTCTATTTGGAATCGTCTTAGGTCTAATTCCTATTACTTTGGCTGGATTATTCGTAACTGCTTATTTACAATACAGACGTGGTGACCAGTTGGATCTTTGATTAATTAATACCCTTTTTTTTGACCTCCTCCTTTTTTTTATCCACAGGAGGTCAAATTAAGATTGATGTTCAAGCTTTTCCCTAAAATTTTTGACTTAACAAAACAAGAATGGAATCACGCTCTGTAGGATTTGAACCTACGACATTGGGTTTTGGAGACCCATGTTCTACCGAACTGAACTAAGAGCGCTTTTTTATTACAAAAAAGAAAGCTGTAAGTAAAAAGATTCTTTTTTTTTTACTCCACTACATCTTGAATGCCTATACTATCTCATATATAAACTATATTATATATAAATATAATAAATAATAATATGATATTCTTTAATATCATATTAATTTATGATTAGGTATGCCCAATTTTAATTGATCTCAATTGATCCCTTGTTATTGTATTGCTCAGAGGCGAAGTAATAAGTAGGGATGACAGGATTTGAACCCGTGACATTTTGTACCCAAAACAAACGCGCTACCAAGCTGCGCTACATCCCTTTCAATTGGTCTACAATGTCATTGTAGAGAATCCCTGTCTTGTTTTCCACATACTTATTTCATTTCATTTTCTCCATTGAGATACATAACTTATCTTGCCATTTCTTCTTTTAGATCTTATAGAGTTGATGAATGAAGCAGATTCATTAAAAATTCACAGACAAAAAAATGGAAGAAGAAAAAAAATGCATTCATTTCTATATCTTACGTCTATAGTATTTTTGCCTTGGTGGGTCTCTTTTTCATTTAATAAAAGTCTGGGATCTTGGATTATTAATTGGTGGAATACTAGTAAATCTGAAACTTTTCTACAATTACAACCATGTTCTGCAACATATATATATAAATAGAAAAGGTTGGCTAAGGTACAACCTAAGCCATTCTATTATTCTCAAATATTAAGAACAAGTTTAAAGAGGTTTATATGAAATTATCAATAAGCATGAAAAATTAAATAAAAAAATCAATCAACAGGTCCAAGATTTATTTTAGTATAAATTATATCAATCTTTATATCTAACTTGATACATAAATTTAAATGAATTCACACATTTCACATTGCATGTATTCTAGCATTAATTGTTTTCTCAACTTTTTGATTTTTGGTTCTCTTAGTATAGTAGTAACAACTAGATAGGTGATATTACACTGTGGGGTCGGATCAATTTTTTCAAACCTAAAGAAAGGATTTTTAGTCGACACCAACATTTTTAAAGATACAAGAAAAATCATACACTTGATTCATTGACATAACTAGCTTCAATTAGCTTGTTTAATTTAATAATATGATTAAAAAAAAGTATCAATAATAAATAAAAGGATAAAAAATAGCAACAATTAAATATAAAAAATGGGCTCCCA
Source organism: Populus euphratica (assembly GCF_000495115.2). NCBI lineage: Eukaryota > Viridiplantae > Streptophyta > Magnoliopsida > Malpighiales > Salicaceae > Populus > Populus euphratica. The sequence continues at coordinate 3,531,715 of NW_011499851.1, forward strand.
ATATCATAATATGGAGAAGAAGAAAAAAGCTCATTGGAGACTTATTGTTGCTTTATCATTGACACAACTCACCACCAAAAAGATCACACGGTGACGGTTTTTACCATCGTTGTAAAAGGTCACACTACAAGTCTGCAATATAAAAAAACGTTGCATGCTCCACTAAAGTGACTACCCTGAAAGCAAACCAAACAAAATCTAATGAAGCAAGCATCTAGTGTTTATATCTAATCAGATAATTTCATTTAATTAAAAAAAATTATTTAAAAAGGGATAAATTCACCAAATAATGAAAAACAATAACAACACAAACTTAAGTCATTTTCAAAATTAGTGAAAAATCTTATACAAAGAAAATAATAAAAAGATAATAGAGCTCAATATTCAATTAAAAAAATACTTAAGAATGAAATTGAAAAAAAAAAACATGAGCCTTAAAAAAGAAGAAAAAATAAACAAACTTAGATGAATTTCTTAAACTTGAATTAATCTCTCAAACTCACAACCCATTAAATCCTAGACCTAAACTCAGTTAAGAATCTAAATTCCTAATGAATTTAATACTTAAAGATGAAACTGGAAAAAAAAATCAATTTAAAAAGTTTTTCAGAATAAGAAAATTGTAATCAAAAGAATAGAATTTAAATCTAATAGGAAAAAACCATTAAAAGAATGAAATTGTAAAAAATGAATTTTTAAAAAAAGTCTCAAATAAAACAAATAGCAATCAAGTGAATATAGACAAAATCTAACATATGAGAAAATTAAAGGATGCAATAAAAAAAATCCAATTTTATAAATGATCTTATATGAAAAAAAGAATCAAGAGAACATAGACCAAGTCAAAAGAAAAATAAAAAACAAATTAAAATGTTGATCGTAAGATTTATAGGGTCAAACGTGAAAATTAAAAAGGAGAAAGAAAAGGAAAGGAAAACAAAAGGTCATTGGCGCCACACCGTAGATACATTGACCACATGTGTTGAATGGTGATTGAGGGGGCACCATGACAAATCAAACATCGCCTTGAAAGTTGAAGTTTGGCTATCCAGTGACTCCTTACGCGCCACCCGAAAACCATGTCGTATCATCAACCTTTATTAATAATATTTATGTTTATTAAATTACTAAATAGCTTTTAAGTGAGCCTAATTGTAACAAGAAAATTAAAATGAAAAGATGAAAATACTCGTTAACACAAGCTAAAGAAATTTTGATTTTAAAGATATTTTAGTTATTTTAAATGTGTTTAAAATAGTAATTTTTTTTAAAGCTAATGAATAATAATTTTTAAAAAAAATTAAAGTAATTTAGTTATTTTATTGTGCCAACAAAATGTTAAAAAACCTATTTATCTAATCAATATAATAATGGCAAATAAATACTATGATAAAGATTTTATTAATTACAATAATAAGTTAATAATTTTTTAAAAAAAATACTATTATCATTTTCAAACTACTCTACTCTACTCTAGGATAAGCTTGAAGGGGCATATTTTAAAATATATAACATGTACATATCTGAATAGAAAAATAATATAGAATTATTTTAATATTGTAATCCGTTCTGCTATATATATATATATATATAGAGAGAGAGAGAGAGAGAGAGAGAGAGAATTGATGACTTCACCATTGCTATTGATTTTTGGATCGGTAGCACCTAAGCTATTTTATTAGTCTCAACTATTGAGAACAAGTTTAAACATGTTTATATGAAAATCATCACAAGCATGAAAAATTAAATGAAAAAAATCAATCAACAAGTACAAGATTTATTTTAGTATAAATTATAAAAATCTTTATTTCTAACTTGATAACACAAATTTAAATGAATTCAAATACTTCACATTGCATGTAAATTAATTTTTTTCTTAACTTTTCAATTTTTTGTTCTCTTAATATAGTAGTAACTAGATATAGGGTCTATGTTATATTGTGGGGTAAGATCAATTTTTTCGAACCTAAAGAAAGGATGTTGGGCGACACCAACATTTTTAAAGGTGTAAGAAAAATTATACACTTGATTCATTGATTTAACTAGTTCAATTAACTTGTTTAATTTAATAATATGATAAAAAAAAACATCACCAATAAATAAAGGAATTTAAAAAAAGAAACAATTAAATATAAAAAATAAGCTTCCAATATTATAATCTAAAAAAGAAGAAAAAAACTCATTGGAGATCCATCGTCATTCTATCGTTGACACTACTCCACCACCAAAAAAATCACATCAAGATAGTTAATATCATTGTAAAGGGCGACACTACAAGTCTGTGAAATAAAAAAAAGTTGCATACTCCGCTAAAGTAACTACCCTGAAAGCAAACCAAACAAAATATAATGAAGTGAGCATCTATTGTTTATATCTAACTAAATAATTTTATTTAACTAAAAAAAGGTATTTGAAAAAAGATAAATTCAACAAAGAATGAAAAATAAAATAGAAAAAGTGCAAAAACCTACATCATTTTTAAAATTAGTGAAAATCTTAGACAAAGAAAATAATAAAAAGATAATAGAGCTCAATATTCAATTAAATAAATATTTAAGGATGAAACTGGAAAAAAAATATGAGTTTAGAAAAAGAAAAAAAATAAACTAACTTAGACAAATCTCTTAAACCTGGATGAATCTTTCAAACTCACAACCTATTAAATCCTAAACTTAAACTCAGTCAAGAATCTCAATTCCCAGTCAATTTAATACTAAAAGATGAAACAGGAAAAAAATCAATTTAAAAAGTTTTTTAAAATAAAAAATAGTAATGAAAAGAATAAAAACCAAATCTAATTGGAAAAAAACCAGAAAAATATGAAATTTTAAAAAATAAATTTTAAAAAAGATCTTAAATACAACAAATAGCAATCAAGAGAATATGGACAAAATATAACATATGAGAAAATCAAAAGATGCAATAAAAAATCTAGTTTTATAAAAAAATTCATATAAAAAATAATCAAGAGAACATGGACTAAATCATAAGAAAAAAATAAATTGAAATGTTGATTTTAAGATTTATAGGGTCAAACATGAAAATTAAAGCTAAGAAAAAAAAATAAAACAAAAAGTTATTAACACCACACTAAAGATCCATTGATTATATATATTGTCTAACACCACAACAAATCAAATATCTCCTTGAAAGTTGGAATTTAACTGTTTAGTGACTTTTCATTTGCTACTTTGAAAAACATGTCACATCATTAATTTTTTTTTAATAATATTTATATTTATTAAATTACTAAATAGCTCTTAGATGATTCTAATTTCAACAAGAAAATTCTATTTACTAATCTTAATTGCAATAAAAAAAAATTAGAATGAAAGGATGAAAATATTCGAGCTAAAGATATTTTGAAGAAATTTTAATTTTAAAAATATTTTAGTTATTTTAAATGTGTATAAATTTTGATTTTAAACCTCATAAAAAACATGATTTAGGTATTTTATTATGCCAATAAAATATTAAAAAATTAATTTATCTTTAATCAATATAATAATAACAAATAAATTCCATGAATCGATAACAAGTTAATTAATTTTGTTTAGAAAAAATAATAATATCAGTTTCAATCTACACGACTCTATAAAACCCAAGATTGACCAAGTTCATTAGAAGAAAAAGGTTGCATGAGCCACTTAAAACCCCTGAAAGAAGTCATCCCCAATCCTCAAGTATTGTCGCCTCCAATTCTCAATTTCTTGAAGCAAACCAGTCTAAAGAAAACCAAGTAACCACCCTCTCCATGGATGATAATCCAAGAAAAAGAGCATCAAGTTCTCAAATTCCTATTGTCATTGCAAGCAGTGAATGTCTAATGAATAAGCTTGCATCCTGTTTGATAATGGACATACTATCAAGATTGCCCATCAAGACCATCTTGAATTGCCGGTGTGTTTGCAAGACTTGGCTTGACTTCATATCAGATTCTTTCTTTGCCAAGCTCCATCTTGAAAGATCACCCACCAGCTTGCTAGTCAAAACCATATCAAACAATCCTGAATCAAGAAGCCTCCAGCTTGTCCAAATAAATGGAAAGCCTGTTGGTTTGCGCTTCCGTGTTGCTGAAGAAATGAAGTTTGTTCAGGAAATCAACCTACCCTATAATAATGATTTCTTGATTGCAAACTCTTGTAATGGGCTTCTTTGCATTTCTGAAACCTTCCAAGACGGCTCCCATGATGACATTTATTTGTGCAATCCAATTTTGGGGGAGTATATCTCCATTCCACTCGCTGCTGGTCAAGGTACAAGGCAAAAGAGTAGTTTCAGATTGGGATACAGTGCCATTACTAAAGAATACAAAGTGTTGCGCACTTTTTATTCGAAGAAAGGGCCTGATTCCCAGCCTGAGGCTGAGATATACACGATTGGTACAGGGAAATGGAGAGGTGTTCACAAAGCTCTTCGTAGTCTCGATATTCTCATGTTCGATAGTTTTGTCTGCGGATCAATCCATTGGGTCTTTCGTGATGAAGACACTTGTGTGAATGTTATAGGTTCTTTTAACTTTGAGAATGAGCAATTTAGCCAATTGTCCTTGCCGCCTTGCTATGATGAGGGCTGTGTTACATTGACAGTTTTTGAAGGTTGTCTGGGCGTGTCTTTCTTCAACACCGATTCTGATCCTCAATTTGAAATATGGGTTATGAAGGAGTATGGGAACAAGCAATCTTGGACCAAACTGTTTACCGGTAGAAACCTAGATTTTGGAAACCTATATGAGCCCTTGATTTTCTTGAACAGTGGATTGATCTTGATGATGAACAATCATGAACGTTTTGCTATTTATGACACAAGAAGGAAATTCATGAAAGTTATTAGAATATGTCATATTCAGGGAAGCAAATATGCAATTGCATACAAACCATCCTTCGTTTCGCTGAAGGATGTAGCAAAAGGAGAACAGCTGAAGATGTTAAGGTAATGTGTTATCCACTCATGGTGTTGCTAATATAGGAAGGAGCAATTCCCACTTGAAGTTCTTGTGCTTCAAGAATACAATCAGGTCTTTGCATTGTGAGGCAGATGCATGCTATCATGTAGCTTCTTTGAGGGCACATTATGTACGCTTCCCTGTGTTAGAACAATTAGGGTGTTGCTTGTATGCAAGGCTTTAAATGATTTTGATAGCTGTATTTATCAGTTGCTGCTTTTTTCCCTTGATTGGTTCTATACTTTTGACAGGAGAGGAGGGTTCACATGTGTATTTGTTGACATTTTGGAATGCACGTGTTAAGATTTTCGGTCCAAACAGTTCACATAGATTACATCTGTTACTAATCACTGGCATTCTGACTATTTGCTCACACGCAGGAAGCAAGCTGGTAGAGAAGATGACGAGTCCTCTTCTGCAGGAGCATGTAACTGCACCAGTCATGATCAACTTTCTGAGAGCATTCCTCCACGGTACTAAGCACCAGTCGTGATTTTAGTTGTTATGCTCTTTGCTTTTTGCTGTTGATTGCAAATCCATGACCATGAAATAAAAACTCTTTAATTGCATGAAAAAGAGTTAAGAATAAATCTTCTGATGGTGATAAATAATTTTTTTTATTTTTTACTAATTCTAATTCTTAAAAGAAGAACGAACTAAGATCAATGCATCCCTCCTCCTCTTTAAAAATCAAAACTAACAGAAATTGGCTAATGTAGATTATTTAAGACCACGAATGTCTAATGCAATGAGACAACCCAACAAATCACAATGCTGATGTAGATATGGCTCATACCAACGTGCAAGCCCACCAAAGCCCAAGTTAGGAATTAAATCATGTTTGATCAGATTATTGATAACTCAGTCATGTTCTCAAAATCTTTTACTCTTCCTTAAAACTTAAGTAATCCACAGTTTCTTTTCTTTTCTTTTCTTTTTCCATTTTGACCACTTTTTTTTATCTTTTGTTATTGATTTAGAGGATTGAAATTAGATAATTTAGTTTAATTTGTTTTTTATATATTTTTTTATTTTTTATAAGATTATCATAATTTTAAATAAATATTGTTTTAGAGTGGATGTTCAATTTTAAAAATATGAATGTTATTATAAAATTAAATAAAAATAATTTATAAAAACAATAAAATTATTAAACTAATTAAAATTCATAACTCAAGTAATAAAATGATCAAATTCGATTCAATCTAGTATTATTTTAATATTATTATTTAGGTTATTTTTAAATTTATTAAATTTAATAATTTATTTTGATTTTGTTTTTAAATAGTGTAATTTGAAACTTGTGAGAAATTGTGTTAATAATAATATTATTAAAAAATATTTGTACTCTTAATATTATTTTAAAATTTAAAAAGGATAATTCAGTCCACGACAGAATGCTTGGCCGAATGCGCTGGTCTTTTACCGTTTGACTTAAGACTTCACATGAATAAAATTTGGGAACTCATGCTTTTCGAGATCAACTCATCGGACCACCGAGTTAACAACTAAACTATCCACAGAACACCTACCACTCCCACAAGTGGCTCGCCGACATTTCGTTGATGATGTAAGATATGCTCACTACGCTACAAAATCAATAGCAATTAATACCAAATCTTCTAAAGTGCCCACATGTGGCCAAGAACATGTCCAAGTCATAACAGCACCCACTTTCCACCTGATGACCGGCTGCCCCTGTCTATCCCATCCCCATCAACCCTTTCTCCTACCCAATACATCCGGTCATTTCCTTAACGTACACGATCATTCATTTATACAGACCTCTCACCGACTACCCTATCTCCCAATCGGACGACCGCAGTGAAATTTCCGAGGCAGGATATCAACCCTTGATTCAGTTTGCTACAACCGGATGTAGCTGAAAAAGTCTCCCCTGATGGCTACCTCTTCCAAGCTCTTATTTTAGCAGATTTGATAGTACAATCACACGCTCTAGCAAAGCGATTGACTCTACGCTATCTCTAGTTGTGATAAATAGTTTTTTTTCGCCCCTTAAGGGTTAGAGTTGTATCACAATATTTCACAAACGTTAATAATTTTTATTATTATTCTTGTGAAAATAATTTTAATTTTTTTTAATATTTAAAATTGTTTAGTTTATCTTTCGAACATTAATATTTACAAGCTTATAAAAAATAGAAAACTATTTGGAATGCTCCGAGTGCTAGTTTTGAGAATCACAAATTGGAAAAGTTCCAGCTTATTTTCTTTATTTGTTTTTCTTTTCTTTTCTTTCTGCAATTCTCACAGCCAAATTCAGGTTAAAATGACCAAAAGTGGAAGTGAAGGGACTAATTTGATCAGATTATATGTAAAGTGATCGATTGGACCAAATCCTAATACCAGAGGGACCGCCTTAAAACGTGAATTTCCGGGCTAGCACAAGAGTTTCAGTGGCTTTTAATTGCGCGGGATCACGCATCTTAAGGGAACGTGGGGAGGCCACAGCCACGAGATACTGTAAGAAGCAGCAAAGCCCGTGCTTTACAAGGGTTTAATGGGTTGAAAATCATGCCCTAACCCTAATTGCCTATAGTCCTTTGTTTAAAACGTCTTTGTTATGATAAAATGAACACGATTAACCAATGGTAGCATCATCTGAGTTTGTGACAATTACGTGCATGCTTGGGAGTCAATTTTCTATTTAGTTTTAAAAGTATGTTTATTTAAGAAAAAATATCGAAAACATACTGGGCGTGTTTTTGTAAGGTTAAATGTACTAATGATCTCATGTCTTCTTTTATTCTACAATAAAAGATATTTTTGTATTAGTCTATGTATTAATTAAGATTAAAATATTTTTATATTAGACTAATATTTTTTATATTAATCTATATATCAATTCATGAAAATATTTTATTAAGATTAAAATAAATTTTTTTAAATATTTTTAAAAATCGAATATCTGACGTGTAGTGGTAGGAGTGGAATCAGTTATCAATTTTACCATGTTTGTAAAGGTACGTATGGGTACAAAACATCTGTCCTTGTAGATAAACCGACAATGGTTATGAAACCCGGAACAGCAGGGAGCGGTTCCAGCCCGAGTTTCATAACCATTTAAAAACGGAGCTGATTTTGTCAAAAAAAAAAAAAAACTTGAATTGATAACTGATCTAGTCGGCGTCGACCAAACCAGATGAAAAACCTAAGTTAACCCGATATCAGCACCTCCGGCCGCCCCCAAGCGTTGCGAGTTTTCCTCGCTCCTCCTTTTTTTAGCTAAGCTTGCCAGCTCCCATTTTGAATACGATCGGAGCTGGGTGTTTTGCTATCTTTCCAGTCTAACTTGGTACAGTTGGGCCAACCATCTTCATTGTCCTTGTCCTCGTGGTGGTAAATGGAATCAAACTCAAGTGCTCTGCGGAGGGTGGAGAGATTTACGTCCAGGGTTCATGTCTTTTCTGATCCTTGTGAAAATCTCAAGATGAGTAGTTGCAAGTGAATAATTCTACTTAATTCTGATGACAAATTAAGTCCATTATTCTTACTTGTAGACTTTAATCGTTGTTTAATTACTGCCAAAGAAGTTCGTAAGATCTGTGACCCTTTTCCACCTTACAGCTGACAAAAACTCTTGCCTCTGTGTTAGTAATTGTGTTAGTAATACCTGCAGGATCGATGAAGGAGAGATCTGGATATTACATAACATACACTCACAACAATTAGCTAGCTAGCTAGGGTTCTTGGAGATACCTGCAGGATCGATGAAGGAGAGATCTGGATGACAAATAACATGTAGTTAGCTAGCTAGCAGATAGAATATACAACTACTCTACGAAATTGTACAAGGAAGATTAATTAATTTCTACTTTCAACTCTTAAATTCGGATCTTGTGCCAGTAGGGAATAATTATTCTCATGTGTTAGTGTGTACTCATCATATATACAGAGATGATAAAGCTTGAGAGATGAAGACAATGACATGAAATAAACATGTTTTTAAAATAATTTTAAATTAAATTTATATCATTTTAAAACATGAAATGCATAAAAACGAATATTCTATCTCTTTCTTATCTTCCATCTATTTTATTTCAAAATAGAAACCAAATCCCATCATAAAAGACAACAATCAATATATATATATATATATAATGCATTGTTAAGATCGTAAAGAAAATTTAATATTGATTAATGCGAAAGTTGATGTGATAATATTTATTATTATTGAAAAATAGAAAGAGATGAAAATAAAAATCGTTCATAGTTCAAATGATGAAGAAATTTGTAGTTGATAATTTTTTTCCACTTAATCTCCATTAATTTTTGTCCCTTTTAATTATATACAAAAAAAACCCTTTAACTCAAAGTAATGTAGCATTGGTTTTTTTTTTAAATAAAATGATAGGTTTATTGGATTTGTTGTAATACAAAAATTTTTTTATTAAAAAAATATAAATATATTGTTGTATTAGAAAAATTTATAAAAATATATAACTATTAATATTTTTAATTTTTAATTTTAAATTGTTAATTTTAAATATTGAATATAAAAATAAATAACATATTATTAAATATAAGAATAAATAGCTAGCAAGACCAGAGAGATGATGCCACATGAAATTGATGGGTAATTAACCCCTCATCTTTTCAAAAATCATGATTGTTAAAGTTGTAGGTGAACAATATATAGAACTTTATAACTTTATTCTTTGTGATTGACCAATCTAAAAGATTGAAAAATTCAACCATGGGGTCAAATTTTCTTTTAGAAAAAATCTAAGTAATTTATTTGTACTATATTGCAGGTAAATTATTTTTTAATATATAAAAATATTAAGTTATATTTTTTATATTAGAAAATAAATTTAAAACTATATAGGAAATGATCTAATATGACTCTATAGATTGTATGAATTAAAAAACAACCTGAATAATTATTAAAAACATAATCTGACTCAAAATAAATATTTAAAATGAGATTTTTGTAATGTAAATATTGAGACAATAATATATTTGATAGATTTTGGTTAGCTCAGGTAAACTTACAAATTCGCATGCTATATTGTGAGACTATGATAACCCTATAAAAAATAAATCAAAATAAATTATAAAATATATATTCAAATAAATCAAATATTGAAGTTGAGATTGAAAAAGAAATCAATTAAAAAAAACAAAACATATGACCTAATGTTGAATGAGATAGGGATAAATTATTAGAAGCACAACAAAAAAAAATTATGAGTCCTAATTCTCAATCAATTCAATGTTGAATTAATGATGAAATTGAAAAAAAAAAAACTTAAGTCAACCAAAATAACTCGTCAAACTCGCGATTGAGATTATGATACTAAGATAATCTCATAAAAAAATAAATTAACAAATATTATTAATTTCAATTCCCAGTAAATCTAATGTTAAATAATGAAATAAAAAATAAAAAATCAATTAAAAAAATAAAAAAATTATAATCCACCAAACTCGTGATTCGAGTCATGAGATGAGAATAATATCATTAAAACAAATAAAATAAATCACAATACCTAATTCTCAATTAATCTAATATTGAATGATAAAATTGAGAAAAAAATCAATAAGAAAAAGAAGAAAAAAATTTAATCAACCCATCAAATTTGTTATTCAAATAATAAGTCTAAAATAAACTTATAAAAAGCAAATTAAAAAAAAAACTATAAAGCACCATCCTTATTAACCTTAATGTTAACATATAGAATTAAAACTAGAAAAAAAATTATTTGTCTTAATATTAACTTTAGAGGAAAGGTATAGTAAAATCCTTTTCTCTTTTAGCTTTTAGTTAATGTTTAAGATTTCTTTTGACATTACAATTTAATTATATTTTTGAAGATTTTTGAAATTTTTTTAGCTTTAAATTATTTTTTTCATGTTTTTAAATCTTTTTGATGTGTTAATATCAAAAATAAATTTAAAAAAGTTAAAAAATATTATTTTAATATATTTCTAATTAAAAAATACTTTAAAAATTAACACTTCCAACTAAACTTTAAACTAAAGATACTTCTAATGTTATATTCTTTGTAAAGAGAGTTCATTCTTCCATACTTCATTTATTCTTTTTAATTGATTTGAACCCAAACCAATAGGAACAAAAACACTCACATGCCATTTTACCTAAATTGATACTTTTTTTTTTAATGAAAAAGATAACCTTTTCTTTTTTAATTTATATTTATAAAAAGAGCCATAAAGTAAAGAAAAAAGAATACTGTTTCTTTTCCAATTTCAAGGAAGATCCTCTTTGCATGCCACGTAGAGGAAAACACCTCCATGCACTCACTCACACAGGATTAATTAAGCACTTAAATTAATATTCCTCCCTCATTACCCTTTTTGGAATAACCCTTGCTCGAAAAGACAACTCTCTCCTCTTCTTACAAGTTCATGTCCCCACAGAACCCAGGGACGCTAACTCATATCCAACTCATAGTTTTAGACTAGAATATTTGAAACTCTTTAAATTAAATTCAATTTAAGGGTGTTTTTAAGGAATCATTTTAGAATTAAATTTTAAATAGAATTTAATATTTCAAAATACTTATCTATCTATTATTTTAAGAAATATTTGAATGAACAAGAGGATGCTAAAAAAATGTAATAAATGAATTATATAAATTTAATTTATTTATTAATTAAATTTAAATTAAATATTATAATTAAATTCAATTACATTATTTATAGAGACATTCTTTTTTATATATAGTTAGTAAATAAAGTCACACTTCATTTATTTGTTTTTTTTATTGGAATTAATTACCTAAAAAAGAATAATTATTTTAGGTTGTGGCTGCTCTCTTTGGCGCGTATAAATAAACCACCAACACCATCACTCACACAAAAGAAAAGATCAAACAACATCAGCAACAACCATCGCTGAAGTGAGTGAGAGAGAGAGAGAGAAACAGAAAGTGAAAGCAACTCACAAAATCCATAAACCTCCATAAAAACCGAACACCATACACTGTCTACCTCTTTCACTCTCTCTCTCTTTCTCCTTTTGTCCTTAAAAAAAGAAAATCCAAAAAGCACAGACAAAAACATCTCATCAGTTCTTTTTACCTTTTCTCTCCTAGAACGGTTTCTCTCATTTAGTAACTGTACAAGGACCGGAGGAACTTGCTTGGTCTCACTCCAGTTTCTGTCCGGTTCCTTGGAATTCGGGAGTTGGTCCGTACAGAATGGACCGGTACGGTCGGGCACAAGAAGGCTCACAATCCGATCCGGCACTGGAATGGACGGGTTCAGGACCGGAAACCGGACTTGAAGGTGACCTACATTAATTCGATTGTGACTTAATAGTTGTCTGTTTTTGTTGATTATGATTAATTATGATTATGTGGTTGATGCAGAGGGTGTTTGGCAATTGGGATTAGGGGAAACAGAATCCGTATACCCGGAGAGACCTAATGAGCAAGATTGTATGTATTATTTGAGAACCGGGTGGTGCGGGTACGGAGCTCGGTGTCGGTATAATCATCCACGTGACCGGAGTGCGGTAATTTTGACTGATTTTACTTTGGTTTGACTTGAATTGAGTTTTAAATGGTCCGTGTTTGGTAATTAGTCTTGATCTTGTGGTTTTTGGAACTGTGTTTGGAGGAGGGTTAATTTTGTTAGTAATTTTCATACGTGAAGGTGGTGTGGTTGACTGTTGTGGTTGATGTTGTTTTATAGGTTTTGGGAGCGCCAAGGGCTGGTGGAGCGGAGTATCCAGAGCGAGTGGGTCAGCCGCTTTGCCAGGTAGGTAATTTTTCTGGTTTTGAATGATTACTGTGATTTGCTGTATGTGCAAATGGTTGATTGTGGACAATGCGTGTTGGTTAAAGATATGATTAGTTTGATCGAGTGTGATGGAACGCTGATGCAATGTGTGTTGATTAAGTGCGTTATACCGGTCCGTGTCTTATGGGATGTGTTGCAAATTTGTTCTGAGAATGTGGATGCTATCATATGGTTGTATATGTTAGTGGCTGAATTAGGAGTTTTGCTGTTTAATTGTGCGTTTGGTTTGGTTGAGTTTGATGGTTTATGGGAGAAGGGATTTATGGTTGCACTGATTGAGCTGTTTTTTTTTGCTTTATTTGCAGTATTATATGCGGACGGGGACATGTAAATTTGGTGCTTCCTGTAAGTACCACCATCCTAAGCAGGGAGGTGGTTCTGCTAGTCCCGTGTCACTGAATTATTATGGATACCCATTACGCCCGGTCTGTATATCTTTACATGGGCATTTAAGATTTATGCTTTTGATCATGATGGTATTTTTTGCACTGAGTATGAATTCATGTTTGCTGATTCTTTTAGTTTTAATTGACTACAGGGTGAAAGGGAATGCACATACTACATTAAAACAGGGCAGTGCAAGTTTGGGGCGACATGTAAGTTCCACCATCCACAGCCAGGTAACATACAAATTCCAGCACAATCACTGGCTCCGCAAATTGCTCCTGTACCTAGCCCAACTTTATATCCTTCGGTGCAATCTCCCTCTGTCCCTTCATCTCAACAGTATGGCGTAATGGTTGCAAGGCCTCCTCTGCTGCCAGGTTCATATGTACAAGGTCCTTATGGTCCTGTGCTGCTTTCCCCAAGCGTAGTTCCATATCCAAGTTGGAATCCTTACCCGGTAGGTCAATAGAAATTCCTCTATTTCATTACATTCTGACCATCTACTTCTATTCATAGTAGTTGTAATCTCTTCTGGTGCAGGCACCTGTAAGTCCAGTAGCCTCTCCTAATACTCAGCCTGCAGTTGGCTCAGGATCAGTCTACGGGTTGTCAGCCCTATCTCCTTCTGCACCTGCTTATACTGGGGCATTTCAATCCATACCTCCTGCAACAGGTCCTTCAAGCAGTACCCAGAAGGAGCACTTGTTCCCAGAAAGACCTGGCCAGCCGGAATGTCAGTATTACATAAAAACTGGTGATTGTAAATTCAGATCCTCATGTAGATATCATCACCCCCCAGAATTGGTAGTGTCAAAAACAAATGTTGTTCTTAGCCCCATTGGTCTTCCTCTACGCCCAGTAAGTATCTACATAAAACTCTCTGGCATTGTGATACCTTATTACCTTATGTCAGGGCATGCATTACTAGTTTGTTTACCTAATAAAGTCGCAAAATGTCCTAATTAATCACACCCATTTTGTTTGTTGCTTACCGCATAGCATTTTTGACTAGTGTTGGTGGAGATCATTGAAACAGGATTTTCTGAATTTTCTGAATTTATATTTTTTCTGAGTGATGCGACCACAATGCTGCAGTTGTATAGTTGCTATTTCTTTCTCTCACTCCTCTTCTTGCCCTCCTATCATTTTCATCAGAAAAATTCTAACCTTGCTTTTGTTAGCTGTTTTTTTCTCGTTTGAGTCTTAGTGAAACAAAAGTTCATTTCATGTGGTTAGAACCTTGAAACTTTTGACACAACTGTGGCATACACCTGCCTGCTTCTAGTGTAGTATTTTTGGGATCTTATCAGAGTAGGTGATTGGGTGGTACTTGCCCTTGATCTCTGGATGCTTTATAGGGTGAGTCTTTTCACTTCGATTATATTTCTTGAAGTAGCTTTTTTTTTTCCTTGTGATGCTGGTGCACCATGTGAGAATGAGATTTTGACTCTGGAATTTTTTAAGCGGCATGGTTCTTTAGATTGCATCTGTGGTTCATGTATAGAACATTACATAGTTATTGTCTCTTGTCATCTCCATTTATGCTTCTGTAAGTGAAATACAAGAAGCAATGTGCTTGCTTGCTTCTCTGTGGGATATTTTATCTTGATAAGCAATTAGGAGAGTCTATTCCCATGATATGGCAGCTCTTTTCCACTCATTAAACTCGATAGCTTCTCGGATTCACAGCTTTTGTACCAAAGTAGTGCGTGGAGTTAAGCTACTCTGATGTGGAAATGAATATTTTCAAAGAATTTTTTATATTCTGGCCTGGTTTAAAATAATCACTTCATTAATGAGTGCTAAGTTGGAAAACAATACAATCAGCTTTTGAGTCCTATGATTAACATTTAATATCTGGATTGTAGTCGCAACTTCACCTTTCTGCTTTATAGGGTGATCTGATTGCATGGTGAAATAATTTGACATTTTGAGGAAGTTTCTCTCTAAACTTTCTTCATTGCTGATCATGCTCCTCTGGATGTGTTTTTGTTCTTTCAGTTAGTTCTGATTTATTTTGACATTGTTTGGGAGATCGTATGTGCTACCTTTTGTTTCTGTGCTCTGATCAGTCACATTTTCCTTGGTTTACCATAAGTCTGGAGCATTTTCTATATCATCAACCAAACAATGAAAATGTGATTCACTTCCTGAGATAATAGCTTACTATTACACAAGGTCATCTTTTTAACATGTTGAGTGTCTTTTAAACAGTGTCCTGATCTTTACATATCAAGGATAGAGTACTTGTTGAGAACGTCCATTTTCTGGCTAAATTACTTCTTGTGATTGTATTCTCAGAAACAAAGAAAATCTGGAATTTATTTAGATACTCTATTTATTTCTACTACTCTTTCTTTTGGTAGTTTTTGGGCCACTATGGGAGTTTGGAAAAGGGTTAGGCTCCTCTGTCTTAATGTTTTTATCTTCTTCTTGTCTTAGGGACTGCAGTGACATGTTTTTTTATCCATCCTTGCTGCTTTCTTATCTTCTTAAGTTGTTGGATTTGTTCAAGTTGTGAATTGGGATGGATCTGTCAGTACGATTACGAGGTGGATAAATTGAACTCATGAAGGCATGTCTTTATGCAGTTCTACATTGTAATGAAGAGAGTTGATAGTGGAGATGTGATAGATGCGTTGATGTCACAAGTTATTGTCTTTATGATGTACTGGACTTTGTTGCATCCCTTAAGCAGGTTTAGGGTTTTTGGCTGACAATTCTTTTTCCTGTCTTAATCCCTATCGTTTACTTATTTACTTAAGCATACTATCGTGGACTTATTTTGCAAGTGGTACTTACTTTATTGCTGTAATTTGCACTTGTTAGTCATGCAACCAATTCTGGGTTCATGCTTTATTAAGAGAATATTGTTGGGACTGAGTGCTGGAATCAGTGTATCTTTTTTTGTCTCTAGTGTCTCAAAGCATATGTAGTCATGGTCAGAGATGTGAGCTACATTGTATGGGCAAATTTGTCTTGGGGATGGAAGATTTGAAAACAGCTGTCATCATCTATTTCTTTGGCCATCATGTCTCATTTTATGATTGTTATTTAATTTTCTCATGCTCAAGCTGATCTTTTGATCGGCCCCCAAGAAAACTAAAATCAAAGACCATACAGTGCCTTCTGCATGATAAAACTTCTAGGTCATCATCTAGGTGAGATCATTTTTAAATGTCAAGTCATGATGACATATTGATTTATGTGGTTTCTTTGGACCTTCTATAATTTGATTGATTTGTAGTTTGTTCAATAAATTGCATTGGCAGTTTCTTCTGTCTCTTTTTGCTTTTGCTCTAACAATTACACGTATACCTATGTGTGGATCACTTGTTAGCCTGAAATCCTGATAATTCTGCTTTGTTAGCTGTGCATCCTCTACATGTTTATCTTGGTTCTCAAGTTCCCATTCACAGTCATTAAGTAAGCTATATATAACTTCTTTTCCTCTTTGAACTGATGTAGCCATATATAAAGTCATATCAGGGCATGCTGTTTTGTAGGCTTCCACATCTTCATATACTTACTTACATGTTGAATGCTGACCTACTACGTTCTTAATCAGGGTGCTCCAACTTGTTCTCACTATACACAACGTGGACAGTGCAAGTTTGGGCCTGCATGCAAATTCGATCATCCAATGGGAACGTTGAGTTACAGCCCATCTGCATCTTCTCTTGCTGATATGCCAGTTGCGCCCTACCTGGTGGGCTCTTCAATTGGCACTCTTGCCCCATCATCCTCATCTTCAGATTTGCGGTCCAAACCTATTTCAGGACCCAGCAAGGACTCCAGTTCAACTAGGTTGTCTTCTTCAACAAGCATACCCAGTGGATCGGTTGGTTCAATTTTTTCAAAGAGTGGACCTGCTCCTCATTTGAATGTGCAACAGTCAGGCTGGAGTTCTGGTCCTTCAACCAACAGCAGCGGCAGCAGCTCAGGGACCTGCACCTCAATCTAAGTAAAGATATTGAACAACTCCTGTCCATTCCACTTTTTGGTAAAATTCATGAAAAGCGGCATTTTTTTCTGGCTTCACCATCAAATAGGAGGCTTTAGTTTCCCAGCTCTGATGGTTCCACGATTCAGGTCTAGCACACATTAGCTTTGATAATTTCCATGTTCATATAATCTCATAGCCATCCTTTTTTATATTCAATAAGCTATGGCTATTTCTCAAAAATCTTAGCAAACCCCATATAGCCATCCAACTTTTCTTTCAAATAACTATGAATCTACAGTTCCCTCCCTAAGGAAAATCTGCGCCCACATCTCCCTTTTTTTGGAGTCTGTTAATTTATATTTCAATCCTTTTTCAAAAATGAAAAAGATGAATCCTACAGCTTCTTCCTTTTACATCAGCTGTGTCTTCATGTCTATCACTTTACGATTTTCTTTAAATTTGGGAACAAGCTTCCAATTTGTCTAGAAAGGAACTCGAAGGTTTCTTGTTCCCCCTCCCCCCCCCCCCTTTTTTTTCTTTTTTTTTTTTTTATCTGGGGTTTGTTGTGAAAAAATAGAAGTAATTACAAAGACTCGAAGGTGGCATGGATCTCAGTGCTGCCTTGTGATTAGGTACATAGTTATGCCGTGACAATTGAAATGCTTGCAATTTTTATTGATGGATCTATTATGAAATACAAATATATGAAGGGTCACTCAAGACTGTAATAATCATTTCTCTTTCATTTATTTTACATGTGCTTTATTTTATGTATGCCATATCTGGTAAAATTTTGTTAGAGAAGAAAGATTATATGAGTATAGCTTTATAAATGATGGTTTCTGGAAAATTTGTTGGCCTGCACGGGCGCGGTTACTTTTGAGGGAGTAAAAGGCCTTGTATCGTAGTTACGCAGATTTTAGAGGATTATTGTGTTGATCATTTAGCAAGCACACAAGCTTTTCGAGATATGGTCTCTCCACCTCGAGTGGCATGTACTTGTCTCTAAACTTGGTTTTTCTGATCACTGTATCTACCCGCGTGGTTTCCTCAATTCTGCATTTTTTGAAATCCTTTCGGCCATTATTGATCGAGTGAAAAACTTTTCTTGCTTGTGAGCTCTACTAATGGCCAATTGGAGACTTTCTAACTGGGATTACGATAGACGGGTGATCTTCTTCTTCCCTGGCAATTTCTTCATGGACTATCGGGTCCATTTTTCTTGCAGCTCCTTTATAATGAGCTTCCTCTTCAAGGTTTTTGGATCAGAGCAATGAGGCTGCATGCATTCTAGTTTGGGGATGTTCTTCAAAATGCAAAAGTTATCATCTAGTAGCTTCAGCCGTCACAAGCTGTACAAAAGCTTCTAAATGAACCAAAACCAGAATCTGGGGTGAGCTAAAATGCGAAAAACAAGGTCTAAGTCAGCAATAATTCAACTTCTTTGGACCACTAATATGAAGTGCTACAATAATGTAGGGCAGGTCACTTCTCATAGATGAACCTATCTAGTTTTTGTCCGTCTTGTCAGTTTTTGCAGCATTGCTCCCGCCCCTCTCTCGATAATTGGACTTTTTAGGGGCTGGGACCAAAGGCACAAGAAAGCCCTGAATGCTAGAAAGCTGGGAGAATGGGCCTATCCAACTCCTCCTAGCCGTCCCACATTGAAGAAGCTAAGATTGTACGGACAGCTACTGCACAAACACTGGAGTTGTGAATACTCTTACACCTTGTATTATAGAGTAGAGAACTGCAATTAAGTTGTTTACTGTTATGTACAAGCATTTAATAGAAAGGATTTATGAGCTGTTAATGAATCATGAATTTGTTGTGCTCGCATGCACTAATCCATGGCATGTGATCTTAGTACTGTCTAAAAAAGATTAGGCAAAGAGCCGCGATGGCAGGCATCAGGCACTCAGTATTTGCACTTAATAATGAAGCACCAAAAGGTGTTTGGTCATGCTATTCATTAAATCCCTACAAAAGCAAGGGAGAGAGCTGCTATAGTCCAGGTTTTCAGGCTCTATAGTCCCGCTTTTTGCACCATAAAATAGAATTAATAATTAGCTAACTAGATTAATTAAGACTTTTAATTAAACAACATTGGATTAAAAGTGGTAATTAAGAGGAACAGGATGGACATTCCAAATCTCTTTCTTGCTCGAATGTGAAAACATTTAGGGTAATTACAGTAAAAGGATTTGCAGGTAATGAAAAACACAGATATCATGACTTGTAGAATTCTTGATACGTGCATGCAGCTTAATTAGCAGTGCTCAAAAGAGTGAATATCCAAAGTTAACTGCATCGCCATAAGCTGGATATGATAACGAAGAGCTAGACACTGAAGACGTAGCTTGGGGCGTTAAGCCATAAGTAGGAGGATTGTCGATGCTATACAAGGTATCCATGCATACATTTTCCACCATTAATGGGTTGTTCATCATTGCTGAGAGGTCACCGGAATTGCCATCCCATGACAGTTGGTCCCCCCAAAATCCAGGGTTGAGCTCATCAAAACCAGGAAAGTTATCAGGAGTATATGCCTTGGTTGGCACATTTGTGATTTCGAGAGGAGGGGCATACTTGTTACATTGGGAATGATCTTCAAGGGAAGTTGTGGCCATGGAGCAAGAGTATTGATCATTTGAAGCATTGGATTTGGTGGTTTTACTAGAGGGGCTTGAGGGTGGTGGCCTCAAGCAGTTATCAGGAACAATGCAGCCCAAGTAACCCGAGTTAGAATCTTCATTCGAGAAAAAGAAACTGTTAGTTTCATGAGCTGATCCATCAGAAGATTCAGCGTATGTATCGCTACTTGATTGGTTTGGGATCATATTCTGACAAGTTTCAAGCTTAACAGGACTGCTCTGATTGGTTGGCTGTTTAATCTGAGTGTTAGTGAGGAACTGTGATTGTGGCAAGAAGGCTTGAATGTCAAATGGAGTAAGAAGTGAGTGAAGGGTTGTGTTATCAGAGTAATTGAAGTTGGTTCTTGCTTGGGTGCCCTTCATGGAAAGGGCAGCCCTATCATAAGCTAGAGCTGCTTCATGGGCAGTATCAAAAGTGCCAAGCCAGTGCCTTTCTTTTGTCGTCGGGTCTCTAATCTCAGCAGCATATCTGCCCCAAGGTCTCCTCCTAACTCCAAGAAACCTTCCTGGTTCTGCTTGCTTTCTTCTGCCTCTCCTCTCACCAGTTTGAGGCGGGGTCGTGTTTCTCTGAAGGAGAGCAAAGCCTGCATGGATGTTAAGGGTGTCATATCCTTCCAAGGGTTTATCGAAGGTTTTGGATGTGGACATTGCTACAATTAGTGATCAGAGCCTACTCAAGGAACGGGAAGAGAGGAGACAATGATGTGAAGGAGAAGGCTATAGGGTAGAAGGGTGAGTGAATAAAGTTGGGAGGAGAAGTGAGAGTTCAGATTTTGTGTTGTAGTGAGTGAGCTGGTAGGGGATGATGCCTTTTAAAGACCTCCGATTTGGGCATGAAGAGAAGGAAAGGGACACTGTGGATGTCATTCTTTGGAAGACCATGCCCTCCTTTCCACCTACATTTAAAACCTTCCCTCTTTTTAATTTTTAGTAGCTAGAACATGAAGATTCTCTAGTCTAACTTAGTTACCAAAAGGGGAGGACAGGATAGGTGTAGTTTGCCCTTCAACTCTTGTGGTTGGAAACTACAACTTTTGTGGACCCATGTTGAAATCCGGCTCAAAGATTAGATCAATCCGCTCAACCTGTAATCAATTTTCGAGTCAAGTTTTACAACAATATTGTGAGATATTAAAAAATTCTAGAATACTTTTAAAAAATTGAATAATTGCAGGTTTATAATTCCTATTGCTACTAAATTTACATTATTTCTGCTTAATGAATCACTTTTATAATTAATCAAAATCGAAAATTATGAGCCTGAAGAAGATTAAATACCACGCTAGTGTCGTCCATAAACAATGCACACCCGAGAGTGGCAGATGTTGATATTAATTCTCTGCGAAGGAAGTGGAGAGGGGAGATCATGGCACTAAAATATATGATTAAATTTTGATGGATTTTTATTTGAGGAGGGAAAAACTATCATCTCATTTGACATCTAATTGTTTTACTAAAAAGGTATTTTTGAGGTAAACATTACACCAGGTAAATGCAAGCAATGCCACTTTGTTAAGCACAAGATAATGCTAAACTTAAATATTTTTTAAAAAATCACGTGCAAGCCAAGTAGCTAGCTCACTAGACTGTCTACAAGAAAATTGGCACTCTATTATAGCTACTTGAGCTGGGCAACATTATTGCATTCATTATGTCAAAACAATATCTTAATGGAAGGAAACATATGGGAATGTCAAACAAATAAGAATTAAAATTAAAAAAAAATGATTTTAAGTGATTGAATTAAGCATCTCTTGCAAGTATATAATTCATCTTAGTTTTCCCCTTTTCTTACCCCACTACCAAGTTCTTAAACTTAGCTTAGCACAAAACATAGGTTATAGATTAGGCGAGTTGATGTAAATTAATTTAAAACAATATATTTTATATTATTTTTTTGAGTTAAACCAGGTTTTAACTATATTAATAAAATCATTCTAGATTGGGTTGAGTCATTAAATTGACCTACTAAATTAGATTGGGTTTAATAACAATGAAATAATGCAGTGGTTTTGCTTATTACACAGGATTCTAATATCCTAGATAATATCAAATATTTGAATTTGAAGAGCTATCATCAATATTAAACCTTAATTATATTGGCTACATAAGCACATGTGAATCCGCAGTTTATGCAAAATAAATCAAAGAAGTTACATGTAAGTTCTTGTCTGCATCATGATTTTTCAAAGGGAGCAGTTAAAATGATCTCAACTAAGCAGAAATTGTAGCATTAAGAACTTGATGATTAAGATAATCTATGTTGGCTGTCGTGTCCTTGTGCCTTGGGAGCCACCCCACCACCTCAAAGAACAAAAGGTTGTCTTCGTAAAGGTCCCTTAAGTCAAAGTTTCAGCTCTCTCTTCCTTGTCAGTTTATAGGATTAATTTACTTACAAGTTTACAAGTTTTACAGATAAAATCCCTAATTAGACTCTTCTTTTTTAGCCTCTAGCAACTCCAATTTTTAGTATTTGACTGTGATCTCTATATGCAATATGCTATTTCATCTGAAAAGTTTGGTCAGTCCCTTTTCTACATTTCTTGCAACAGGATATACTAGAGGGTCAAATTAAATTTTTTTAAACTTTTCAAAAAAAAAAATTCAAACATTTCTAATGTTTTTCTAGAACAAAAAAATATAAATTATATAGAAATTAATCTGAATCATGTGACCATGATAATTCTATATAAAAAATAAAAAAAATATGAAGTTTAATTTTCAATCAATATAGTAACGTTGAAGAATAAAATTAAAAAAAATTGACATGAATTAATTTGCTAAACTAATAACCTGGGTTATGAAACCAAGACAACCTCAAAGAAAATAAATGGAAAAAATAATCTGAGTTAACATGCCAAACTTATAATCAAGGTCATGAAACTGTGATAACCCTATAGAAAAAAATTAAAATAAATTATGAAGCTCAATTTTCAAAAAACTCATTGCTAAAGCATAAAATTGAAAAAAAAAATTAATCTAAAAACATGATACAATAAAACGATCTGAGTCTACTCGAGTTAACTAGCAAAACATGTGACTCAAAATATAAGATTATGATAATATCATAGAAAACAAACCAAAATAAATCATGAAATCTAATTCTTAATCAACTTAATGTTACGGGATGAAATTGAAAAAAATAATTAAAAAAGATAAAAACTCAAGTAAATTGGGTTAACCCGCCAAACCTATGACTCAATTCAAGGGACCGAAATAAACCTTATAGAAAACATACTAAAATAAATCATGAAACCTAATTCCCAATCAACCTAATGTTAAAAGATGAAATTAAAAAGAAAATGTCAACTAAAAAAAAGATAAAAAAACTCGAGTTAACCTGTTAAACCTATAACATGATTTATGAGACCGAGCTAACCATGCATAGAGTAAATCATAGTAAATTATGAAATTCAATCTCTAATAAATTAAAAGTTGAAGTATGAAACTAGAGAACAAAACATGGATTTAGAAAAAAAAAAATACTATTAAAAT
Source organism: Populus euphratica (assembly GCF_000495115.2). Classification (NCBI taxonomy): domain Eukaryota; kingdom Viridiplantae; phylum Streptophyta; class Magnoliopsida; order Malpighiales; family Salicaceae; genus Populus; species Populus euphratica. The sequence goes on from NW_011499851.1 coordinate 3,554,933, forward strand.
GAATAATGTTTTGTGAGTTGATGCATAATATACCACCCCTTTTAGTTTATTATTAGATATTTGACCTATGTTTCATCGCTAGTTAGATATTTTTTCTCAACAAAAATCAACAAGTTTTTTGTATTTAATTTTTTAAGTGAAAATAAAAAAATTATACATCCATGTAATCAAATAAATTGAGAATTATATATGTTAATAAGTGAAAAAAACTATAAACGATGACTAAAAATAAAAAGTGAAAAAAATTAAGAAACAAGTGTAAATTAAAATATTTAATTTTGTATGAGGTGACATTTATATGGTTGTATTTGCTAAATTTGTTAATTAAAATAATTTTTTATTCAATCAAATGATAATAAAAATAGACACACACTAAATTAATTAAATAAAATAAAAGTAAAAAAAATATGCAGAACTGCACACATTAGAAATATTATTTGAAAATAAAATTCATTTACACAAAAAAATTAAAAAATATAGATTAATCAGAAAAAGGTCCTAAAAAACTAAATGCATAATTATCATTTCAAATAGGCTTTTTAAATAACATAAAAGAAAGAAGAGATATCAATCTAAATATAAATAAAAATAAAAATAAAATTAATTTTAATAAATAAAAACCAAAAATAAAAAAAAAATTTTTCTTAAAGAAAAAAAGTGAACAGTGTAAAATTTTTCTTAAAGAAAAAAAGTGAACAGTGTCTTCCACAATAAAACTTGTGGATGAATCTAGACCATAAACTCAACTGGGTTTAATATTTGTTTTTCCTCTTAAATTTATAATAAACCTTAAAAAAAAGTTAAACAATGTCATCCATGGTAAAACATAAAGGGAGTGAACAATGTGGTTGCACAATATTCATTTCACATATTTTTTCCTTAAATTTATAGCAAACCCTTAAAAAAAAAACAATAACCATTGTCGTTCATAGTAAAACGTGAGGGGGTGAAAAGTGTGTTTGCACAATGGTTGCCCCCACATACTTTAGTTTATTTATGATGAATTCGGACCATGAACTCTACCAGATTTAATAATTTTTTTCTTTAAATTTATAGCAAACCTAAAAAAAGATGAACAATGTTGTTTATGATAAAACATGAGAGGGTGAACAATGCGGCTATATAGTATTTATCTCATATATTTTCCCTTTAAATTTATAAGAAAAAGCAAAAAAAAAAAAACAATAAATAATACTTCCACATTAAAGCATAAGAGGATGAACAATGAGATTGTATAGTATTCACCACATATACTTTAAATTAATAAGTTTATATATATATATATATATATATAAAAGGGAAAAATAGGAAAAATATCATGGACTTGCAAAGTGTTTTTCTTGCATGCTTTAGATTATATTATTTATTATTATTATTATTAATGGTAATATACACTAGAGTTAAATATAACTTAGTCCTTGTATTTTGATAAAATAAATTAATTAGTACTTGCAATATAAAAAATAATGAAATGATTATGAGTTAACTTGCGCTAACCATGCTTAATAATATTTTGCTATGTAAAATATACTGTTTTTTACTTAATTTTTTCATCTTATTTGCCTTTTTTTTTTCTTTTCATAATCTATATCTGAAAAATAAATTGAGAAAGGAGGTGAAATGGATTAAAAAAGAAGTTAAAGTTATAAATGTTTGAGATTAAATATATAGTTTTCTGAAACCATGAAGAATAATTAATTAATCTTATAGGGACTAAGTTATAATTAACCTTTAACCTACCATTGCGCGAACGCGGCCAGCTTGCTCCACATTTACCCTTTGCAATGCCGCCGAGGCTTGGAAACTTCTGAATCTGAAAAATGCACATCAGGAAGTTTATCGTAAAGCAGGGTGAAATGTTACCTCACTGATGGAAAGTTGAATATGAGGAGGGAAATGGCCTATTTTGTTAAAAAGAATTATAGAAATTTATACAGTTTTAATTTAATAATTTTAGCCTTTAAAAATAATTTTATATTAATTCTAAGATATATTCTTTTAATTAAAATTATTTAAATTTAGAATGTATACAAACCCATTGTTACTTTGCGCTAAAATTTTATTACTTAATTAAAAGAATAGAAACGATAAGAATTAAAATAGTAATTGTTGGAGTATAGTGTCATGTTTAAAAAAAATAAATTTAATTTGATTAAAACTTTAAATCTGGTGCCTTTATTTATTTTGTTAATAATTCTTTCCAATAAAATTCAGGAAAAGTAAATGGAGGACACGGGAGGGAGGGCCGGGACTCTGCCTGTGATCTCATAAAGTAAGTGAAAAGGGCTAATAGTCAAAAGCTTTGTAAAGCAAAGGTGGATTAAGCTGCCCCAGCAAGGAAAAGTTGCAGCCTGGAGGGCATTATACGACACATTTTATCTAGGTTTTCTTTGCTTTTATATGCTTCTGCCATGACCGCTTAATTATTTAAAAATATTTAGTTTCATTGAAAATACTTCCTCAAAATCTAAGGTAATAAATTAGAGTTTAATAAACATATTTTTGCGAGGAATTACCATAGACTAAATCCACATTTAATACATCTCTTGGCAGTATACTATACTACAATGAAAACGTTATTATTTTTATATTTCTACTGTTGTGAGACGGAAATTTAGCAAATCCAGCATGGAAAGCCTTCTGTTTTCAATCTCTTTGATGATCCTACACGTGCCTAATGGCATTGGGAATGTAATTAATTAACTAATCATAATTTTCAATCAAATGGATCATACCTCTCTTCTTGTTTTTAGCATTTCTCTTTACTACACGATGCTTTGTCACAGGCCATCATTGTTGCCTATCATAGACTATATAATATAATTAATGAACTCATATGGCAAGTTTCAAACGGGAGAAAGGTGAAATATACAAAAATTAATGTAAAGTTGAGAGAAATTAACTGTAATAGTTTAAGAAAATAAACAATGGTTTTCTTTTCTCTTAAGAATTAATTAATGGCTGGGTCACAGAATCTATGACCCTTGACTCTTCCACTGAAGATTTGAAGAAACAAATAGATATAAATTGGATGGGTTCCATTTGACCCCATGAACGTATCGAGCAATGTCCAGGTGGACCAGAACATTTCAAAAAAGAAGCAAAAACGTTAGGCGAAATAAGAACTAGATGAAAAAGAAAGCTTATTAATTTTCCTGGAAATGAGCATCATTCTATGAAGGCCTTTTTTCCGTGAACTTCATTGACGAGGAAACCCCCCTCAGGAAAAATAGTGTGCAAACGTGTTTGATTAAAGACACGAAATCCGAAACATAAGAATAAACTTGTTTTTTTCAGACGATGGTGTAGCTAGTGAAATTGTGTTTTTTCAAAACAGGAAATGTTTGTGATTATTATACAATTGAGGTATATGCTTTCCTCGTCATGGGAGGTAGGTTTTGAGACTTCACCATTTGAAGAAGATAACAAGTTAAAGGCTGGTCGGTCAAGCAAGCTCTCTCTAGAAAGGAGCGAGCCCAGGTGGGATGCAAGGTTGGTAAAGCTTTTCAGCTCCTCAAAATGGATGGGATGGTTTTCTTTTTTTAAAAAAGGGTACCTTTTGGTTCAAAATGAGAGCACCATGTAGGGGTCGCTTTCAAGTTTTCCTCCCCTTGGCATGGTATGGTAGTGTACTTGTCTGGTCAGATGAGAATTTTTGCACATTCTCCAAAACAGCACACTTTTTCTCAGTGTCAAGGGACACCCCAGGATTTAGGGGAAAGAAAGATGGACTTTGAACGCAGAGATTTTCTTGCTCCTCTTTTAAATAGAGACAGAAATTTGAGTTGAGCGGAGCTCGTCACATAAAAATGGAGAGATACATGCCTTTTATCGTCTAATAATCCCTTTCCAGTCAAGCACATTCGTGGACATCAACGAATAAGCTGGGATATTGTTTTTTTATATCCACATGCATGATGGAAAGTACTTGCTTTGGTTCAAATTAAAAACATTTACATGTTTTTTGATTTAAAATTACATAGACAAACGGTTGTTTACTCCCTCGAATACATGTCTCCATGAAGAATGTCTCTTGCCCTTTGGAACAGTGCAAGGGAACTAGAACATTTTCTGTTGAAATATTTGGACCGATAGTCCAGCATTTGGATTCCCTTGCTTTAATTAATTTTTTCTTTGTATAATCCCTTACTCCTTACTTGTTCTAGTCATTTGTCCTCATGATGCCAATGGCAACATGTGCAACCCGGTGGCTCTCATAATTGAGAATTATCCACTATTAATTGGTAGATCTAATGCTCACAAAATGTGAAAAATTATAGAGTATGATGAAATTTGCACATATAAAATTAACCAATCTCATTATGAAAAAAAGAAAAAAAGGACACGAGAAGGACCAAATTTACCATTAAAATAAGAAAAAAAATCATGAACAATCACAATTATGTTTTTTTTTTTATATAAAAAAACTAGCAATAGTACCATCCACCATATTTAATTACAATCTTTTTATGCACTTTTGGTAGCAAAAAAATTGCATAACATGTTGATATATATTATAACATTTGTGAAAGGATACATTATTTGTAATTGGATAGACAATATTAATTCAACTAATGGACTCTAGCATAGTTGGTGTATAGATATTCTAAGCAAACTTAAATAATAAAATCAAGCTACCAATACTTGTCACTATATAATATACATATCATTCAAAAAGTAGCAATGATATAAATTTTTTTCTTCTGGAATATAGCATAATTTTATCCATTGTGTTATTAAAAACAGTGTGACTAATTAAAGAATTATGTTGATCTTATTAGCATAACTCTTAATTTTTTTTAAGGTTTATTACCATTTAAAAGGTTGTGTTGATTCCATTAGCATAATTATTAAAATCTTATTTTAAGTGTTGTGTTAATGAGAGAAATGCAATTCTTAAAATTTCTGTTTTTTAAAAGGTTATGAATAGTGCAATCAACAAAATTGTGCTATATTTAAAAAATCTTCCCTAAATATACTAATATGTAACATATTTGAAAAACTCCTCACTTTAACAATATATACCGATATTGCTATAAGATTTTTTTTTAATTAGCATAATAATTTAAAAGTTTTCACAAATAACATCATTTGAAAAAATATTTCGCACGCTAGCACACTTTTAAATATTTGAAAAATCAAACACATCCTCGTCTCTATACATTCTTGGATGTTTTTCTCTTCAAGACCCGTCATTACTACCTCTTCCCCTGCCACCCCAATCATTTTTTTAGTCCTATAAGAAAGATAAAGATACTACTTAGCTATAAATTTATGTATGGTTTAGTTGAAATGAAATAATTGTTTAGGTTGAAGTTATGGTTTGTTAAATTAATGATAAATTAGCAATGAATACCATTAATTAAGATTGATTTGATATTGTTGAACATAAAAATAAGTTCAATCAATTATGTGTTACATTTAATTTTGCATAAGTTGTTAAATTAGAGATTTTGTGTGGATTGTTGGAGTCAGCTAGTAATGTTATCAACTATGCATTATGAATTTAATGCAATAGAGCATGAATACTATCACATGTATGCAGTGTCGCGGTGATTATCCTCCTAGGATAGGATCTCTCCGGTGATAGGAAAAGAACAAGGAATTCTTGTTTCTTATTAATAAAAAAAGGATGGAGTCACCACCTAGTATTTTAGTTACTAGAAATCTTAACTGGTTTCAGAGTCTGGATAAGAGGATTGATTATGTATAGAGAGTACGCATCACCCCAGTACACCCTACCTAAGGTAAGTTGCATTATTTGTTTGTCTGATATAAATGATTGATACTTAAAAGTGTATTTTTATCAAGGTTTTATCATCATATTGCACTTAAAGTATCATTAAATGCCCTAACTTAAGCATGTTTTATAATAACAAGTCTGATAACATAAGATATCTTTAATTTATGGTAAATGCTCATTTTGAATATAGGCATATCTGACACGACTAAAAGATTGATGTCTTCTCCCAAGTGCAGGAGTGTCGAAGTAATAAATAACCCGGCAAGATCGAGGTCAAACCACAGGGAAGTTAATTGTACAAATTATAAATAACAATAAACCAACAACAAAAACAACAACAACAACAACAACAACAACAACAACAACAACAACAACAACAACAACAACAACAACAACAACAACAACAACAACAACAACAACAACAACAACAACAACAACAACAACAACAACAACAACAACAACAACAACAACAACAACAACAACAACAACAACAACAACAACAACAACAACAACAACAACAACAACAACAACAACAACAACAACAACAACAACAACAAACAAGTATAGTATAAACTCTTATTATTGAATTGGAAACCACACTACAAAGTAGGTCCAATCAAATTATAGATTGTTAATATGATTACATTAGTCATCTTATTCAATTAATACTAATACTTGTAAATCTCGTCAAGCATTCATGATTTTAACTTATATTAACAACAAATCAAGTTCCTTTCATAGCTCAGGTGTCGGTTATACCATACATTATGGGCTATGAAAGTGCCAAGCATTTGTTGTACCAAGTGTTATACAACATAAATCAAGATTAATCATTTAACAAGCAAAGTATTAAAGAGTGAACAAGATAACAAATACAAAACATGTTAGTATCAAACATTAAAGTCCATATTAAGTTTACATTATACTTATTCTCACACCATTAGTGTAACCTTTTCACCTTGACATAACTAACTTAGCTAGACATAATGAAAGAAAGCAAAATAGATAAACAAAATAAGAACATAAAAGTTAACTAAGTAAAGGAAAGGAAATGAAAGGCATAAACTTAATATTAATGAAAACAAAGCATAAAAAATACAAAGAGAGAAAGGAAGAGAATGATCTTGATCTGGAAACCAAGATGCCTAAATGCATGGCAAATGCCTCCTTTTATAGGCCAAAATTGGAAACTATTGATTTGATGACTAATTGATAAGTGGGTGGCCAACTTTTGACTTGGTGACAATCCTTATCTTCTCTTGTCTGCCCAAAACGTCATTGATAACGTCAAAACTGGAGCCAGGTGCAAACATGAAAGTTGTAGGCAATTGTCTCAGCTTTCTTGTGTAAAAAATTCAGCTCATTTGGACTTCTAGAACTCCAGATATGGCCAAAATACCGAACAATACTTTAAAGGATTGATTGATACGTTTAACTATTGAAAGTGAAAAAACAAAGAGAGGGCTAAGCTTAAAGAAGAAATGCTGGTTTAATTTAAATTGAAATATTATTCAGTTATTGAATTATAACTGGAGTTGCAGAACATGAATTTAGGTTTGATTTATATGGATCGAAAGCTAAGAATTAGACCTAAAAGTTTCGTAGTCCAAGATTCAAAAGATCCATTTTTAAGTTCAAATTGTAGCGACAAAAGAGAAGTCAGAATTTGTCATGCAACCTAGATACTATTCAGTGTTCAGCCCATATCTCGAGTTGTAGAAGTTCAAATGAGCTTATTCTTGTTTTGTTGGAAAGTTGAGACAAGTTCCTAGAAATTCATGAAGATTATTTGTTTAAATTCTGATATTAGCCATGATGTTTGTTTAGATAAGAAGATAATAATTGTCACTAAGTCATAAGTGGTCACCCACTTAATAATTAGTCATCAAATAAATAGTTCTAAATTTTAGCATATAAAATGAGGTATTTACCATACATTTAGGCATATTGGTGTTCAAATCAAGATCTTGCTTTTGCTCTCTTTCTTTGTATTTTGTAATATTCAAGTTTTATTTCATATTATATTAATCTCTTGTTTATACTTTTCATTTCCTTTCCTTTTATTAGTTAATGTATATCATTATTATGTTTTTATTTTGTTTATTTATTTTTCTTTTCTTCATTATGTTTAGCTAAGTTTATTGTGTCAAGGTAAAAATGGTACGTTAATGGTGTAAGAATAAATTTAGTATAAACTCAACATGGACTTTAATGTTTAATACTAACATGTTTTGTATTTTTTATCTTAGTCTTAATACCTTGCTTGTTAAATAGTTAATCTAGATTTGTGTTGTACAACCCTGGTACAACAAATACTTACTTGATCCTTTCATAACCAACTGTATAGTATAACCGACACTTGTGTTATGAAAAGAACTTGATTTGTTGTTAACATAAGTTATCACCATGAATACTTGACCACATTTATAAGTATTGACATTACTCAAATAAGATAATTAATATAATCATGTTAATAATTTATAATCTAATTGGAACCTCCTGTGTTTGTGGTTTCTAGTTAAATAATAAAAGGAGTTTATATCATACTTATTTGAAATATTGACACGATCAAAAGACTGATGTCTTCTTCTAAGTGTAGGAATGTCGAAGCAAGAAATAATCCAACAAGATTAGGGTTAAACCACAAAGAGTTTAATTGTATAAATTATAAACAATAATAATACAAGAACAACAAGAACAATAATAAAGAAGAATAAAAAGAAGAACTTGACGAAAAATTTAAGATGAAAAATCAATATGAGGATCAAACAATGATAAAAACAAATGTCAAGGTTAGAGGATTCACTAATGGTATTTCAAACAAGTATAGTATAAACTCTTTTTATTACTTAATTGAAAACCACATACAAAGAAGGTTCCAATTGGATTATAAGTTGTTAACATGATTACATTAATTATCTTATTCAAATAATGCTAATATTGTATATTATTAGGTTCATGACTATAATTTATGTTAACAACAAATCAAGTTCCTTTCATAGCACAAGTGTCGGTTATA
>NW_011499851.1:3565317-3572295 GCF_000495115.2 Populus euphratica
AAGAACATAAATAAGATAAAAGTTAACTAAGTAAAGAAAAGGAAATGATAAGCATAAAAAAGAGATTAATATAAGCAAAACTTAAGTATTACAATAAACAGAGAGCAAGAATATAATTTTGATATGAAAATAAAGATGCTTAAATGTATGGTAAATACCTTCTTTTATAGGCCAAAATTGAAAACTATTGATTTGATGACTAATTGATGAGTGGGTGGCCAACTTTTGATTTGGTGACAATCCTTATCTTCTTTTGTTTGCCCAAAACATCATTGATAACGTCATAATTGGAACACTTAAAAAAAAATGAAAATTGTAGAAAATTATCTCATCTTTCCAGAAAAAGAAATGGAGGGCATGTGAACTTCTAGAACTCCAGATATGGGCCAAACACCGAATAGTGTTTGGGCTGCAATACAGATTCAGACTTCTTTGTTGTTGCTACAATTTGGACTTGAAAATGATCTTTTTAAATCTTGAGCTCTATATGAAAGTTGTAGGCATCTTACCTTTTCATATATAAATTAAACCTAAATCCGAGATCTACAGCTTCAGATATGACCCAATTACTAAATAGTGTTCCAGTTTGGACTACAACAACATCTCTTTTTTAAGTTTGGCCATATCTTTGTCCTTTCAATTTCAGTTCTTAAAGTCATCAATTAATCCTTTCATTTATGTAATAGACCTGCATTTAACATGAACATTTACCATAAATTAAAGGTATCTTAGAGTATGTTTTATAATAACATATCTAGTAATATAAGATACCTTTAATTTATGATAAATCTTCATCTTAAATGCAGGCCTATTCCATAAATTAAAGGATTGATTGATGAGTCTAATTACTAAAAGTGAGAAAACAAAGAAAGGGCTAAGCTTAGAAAAGAGATGCTGATTCAGTCCAAACTGGAACACCATTCATTTATTGTATTATAATTGGAGCTGTAGAACTTGGATCTAGATTTGGTTTATATGGATGGAAAGCTAATATATAGGCCTAAAAATTTCATCAGTCTAAGATTCTAAAAGGCCTTTTTCAAGTTCAAATTATAGCAATAACGGAGAAGTCAAAATCTATCCTGTAACCTAGATACTATTCAGTGTTTAATCCATATCTTGAGTTCTAGAAGTTTAAATGCACTGATTCCTTTTTAATTAGAAATTTGAAATAATTTTTCAGAACTTTCATAAAGACTATCTATTTAAATTTTGATATTATCAATGACGTTTTATTCTTATAAGAAAATAAGGATTGTCACAAAATCAAAAGGTGGCCACCCACTTAACAATTAGTCATCAAATCAATAGTTCTGAATTTTAGCCTATAAAAAGAGGCATTTGCCATGTAATTAGAGACCTTGGTTTTCATATGAAGATCATGTTCTTGCTCTTTTTTTTTTATATATATATTTTTGTAATACTTAAGTTTTGCATTCATTAATCTATTATTTATGCCTTTCATTTTCTTTACTATACTTATATAATCATATTCTCCTCTTGTTTATTTATATTTCTCTTCTTCATTATGTTTAGCTAAGTTTATTTTATCAAGGTGAAAAGGTTTCACTAATGGTGTTAGGATAAGTATAATATAAACTTAATATGAACTTCAATGATTATATCCTAAACAACTTACTATTAACATGTTTTTATCATTTTTATCTTATAAATTCTTAATACCTTGCTTGTTAAATAGTTAATCTAGATTGTGTTGCATAACACTTGGTACAACAAATACTTGACACTTTTATAGCCAGCCGCATGGTATAACCTCCACCTGTGCTATAAAAGGAACTTGATTTATTATTAACATAAGTTAGCATCATGAATTCCTGATAGTATTTAAAAGTTTGGTGTTACTTAAATAAGATAATTAATATGATGATGTTAATAATTTATAATTAGCTATTAATGACAAATCATCCGATTGAAACCTTCTTTATGTGTGGTTTCTAGTTGAGCAATAAAAGAGTTTATGTTATACTTATTTGAAATACCATTCATAGATTCTCTAACTTTGACAGCTGTTTTTATCATTGTTTGATCTTCACATTAATCTTACATCTCAAAGTCCTTTTTAACTCATCATCATTTATAATTTATATAGTTAACCTCCCTATGGTTTGATCTTAGTCTTACCAAGTTATTTATTACTTAGATACTCTTATACTTGGGAGAAGACATCAATCTTTTCATCGTGTCTGTGAGAGTTAGGGTAAGGGATTAGGTGTGCAAAGAGAAGATGCATTACTCTCAATGCACTTTACCTAAAGTGAGCTACATTATTATTTGATTGTTTTTCTAGGTCAAGTTTCTATTCGTTGGTCTCATCTAAAGTTCAAGGTTGATCTCCCTTTGCGAGCAAATCTTTGCCAAATTGAGTTAAATCCTAACTATTCTACAAGCTAGACTTATTTATTTCTTGAATATAGTTAAATCCTAGCATTTAGAATAATAAAATAATTGTAATGGTTTTTTTTTGTATTTTAATCAAATACTAATGGATAATCATAAAGTAGTTATAATATCTATTTTTGTATTTTTTTAGACATGATAAAGATGCAATTTTTTATTTTTTAAAAATATGATTGGAAAACTATTAGGATTTGGCTATATACATGAAAAAAAATATTTTTTTATTTTTGAAATAAGGATTTTTTATTTAGAAATTTTAGAGAAAATTAGGTATATGGTACCTAGTTTATATTTTACAATGTAAGTATAAGTCCCGATATTAATCAAAATTGATAGAAAACATGGGAGAAAATCACAATTATTTTTTGTTTTTTATATTTTTATATTATATTATATTATAGGTTGAGCCAGACCTAGCCAGGTTGGGTTAGGTTGACTGCGGGCCTAATAGACCTAGTGTTTCTTTTAAAGCTATGCTGGACCCGGCCCGACCATTTAGGCTGATTCGCTATAGGTCCAACTTAGGCCTAAATGGTTATTGACCCAGCCTAACAACGATGTTAATCATATGGCCATTGCATACAAAATCATGCAATGGCCACCTTGGGGAGGGGGGGAAATAGGAGGAGAATAAGGGGAAACTTTACCTGGTTGGAGGCAAACAATTATTGGCGGAGTTCCTGGTGGTGTAGGGAAGTTCCATTTATGGTTGCTGGGGGCAATGGTGGTTGAGGTACAGCGAAGGGAGTGGTAAAAGCTGATGGGGAGAGAAAAAAGAAAGGAAACAATAGAGACACTATCTTTTTTTAGGACAAATCTTGACCCTTGATTCGAATTGGAAAGATCCCAACTGTTGGTTTAAAGTTGCCATCATCAACTGTCAGATTTTGGCAACTCAAGGCTATCTGAATTGACCTCTTTAGAGCAACACCACCATGTATGTGGTGTCAATCAACTGAAGAGGACTATACCATGGTGTAGTCAAATGTTAGGCCATCATTTTGGTGTATGTCTTGTCAAATTTGGTGAAGAGACAAAGCATTAAATGACCTTGAAAAATAGCCTCATGAGTAGTTTTTTTAAGCAAAATAAAGAAGAAGATAAACAATAACCAAAATAGTGTCGTAATGGTAAAGTTCAATTACACCACTAATTGACTTCAAAATGTTAATTTTGTGTAATTATGCCTCTACCGAACTTCAACATCATCACCAAAGTTTGATGTCTTTTTTATTTTGGTCAATGATCTCTAATTTATACAATTTAACCATCAATTGACTATTAAACTTTTATTTTTCTTTAATTTCAACCAATTAGGTTCCCAAGGTTTGATGCCTTTCGCAAAATTGTTCTTAGCTTTGGATTTCTTCAATTTAGCTCTTAATTGATTGCAAACTTTTGATTTTCTTGAAATTTTACCCATATTTTGAATCAATTGACTTGGAAAAATTAAATTTGATCTCCTAAAATTTTAATATTCTCAATTAAGCCTAAATTGGTCTCTCAAACTTAATTTTTCACCAATTCAGCCCTAATAAAATTAATTTGACTAATTTTAAGTATAATTAAGTCCTTGCACCTAATTAAATTCTTTAATTGAATCCAAATTAATTCTTTGACATAATTAAACTTTTAATTTGGCCCATGATTAAACAAAATTGGCTTATTACAAATCAAATTATATCCTTAAGCTTAATTTTTTATGTAGATTAATCCAATAGTGATTTAATTTGACTTTGAATCAGAATTGTTTCTTTAGTTTTGGGTACAATTAGGCTCTACATTTCATCTAAAATTGCAGCTTAATTTTTTATATATGTGGACTCCTCCTGAACTTGTTTTTGCCATGTTGTCAATCTTATTATTATTATTTTTTATTTTTTATAAGGATGAAAAAAGGTAAAATTTAGGGAAAATCAAAAAATAAGTTATAACAATTGCCTTTGTCTTTACAGTTATGATAGAAAATCTCTTATGAGACTTTAAATACTAAGCTTTGTAAAGAAGAAAAAGGAATGAGTGATAATGGGTTCATTAGATCAAGGAATGGTCAATCCTTCTAAAAGTGTTTGAAGTGAGGGCTAAAAAGTGCACTCAAAGGAAAAAAGAGAAAAGGATAGAATGCACACTATCTGGGATGAGGGCATAAAAAGAAAAAGAGAGAGAAAGATCTAGAAAGCACACTATCTGGTGGAAAAGGGATAGAAAGTGCACTTGAAAAATGACTGTGTTTGTAAAGAAAAAGATAATCTTTATGAAAAACTAAAAGAATTTTTTAAAGTGGTATAGTTGTACTAGGCAACCTGCCTATTGATAAAATTCAAAGATTTTTGAAATGGTTAAATTGTCGTGGGTGACCTACCCAACTGAAAAATATAAAGATTTTTCAAAATGATCTCATTATAATGGGCAATCTGCTTAAATGAAAACTATGAAGATTTTTTAAAATGGTTTCATTATAATGGGCAATCTACCTATATGAAAAATGTAAGGATTTTTCAAAATGATTTTATTGCAATGGACGATCTGCCTTGGTGGAAAATACAATGATTTTTCAAAGTGGTCTGATTGTAATGGGCGACTTGCCTATATGAAAAATACAAAGATTTTTGAAAATGATCTCATTATAATGGGTGACTTGCTTAGATTGAAAATGCAAGATTTTCAAAGTGGTCTCAATGTAATGTACAACTTGTCTAATTGAAAAATACAAAGATTTTTTTAAAGTGGTCTCATTATAATGAATGGGTGACCTGCCTAGGCGAAAAATACGACTTATTTGGCAAAGGATTTGGCTAGAAATGTCTTGAAAGGATGATAAGATAGGGCTCAAAGGTGCATTATCTACGAGATGAGAGCTCAAATGAGCATTAAAAAAAGAAAAGAGATAGGGCTTGAAGGCACATTATTTGAGAGATTAGGGCTTAAAAAGGGACGAGGGATCAAAGACGCACTTGAAAGGAGATAGGGTTATAAAATGCACTACTCGGACATGAGGACTTAAAGGTGCACTTGAAAGGAAGAAGATAGGCTAGAAAATGTATTATCTGAGAGTCGAGGGCTCAAAGACGCACTAAAAAAGAGGTAGGGTTGGAAAACACACTATTCGAGAGATGAGAGCTTAAAGACACACTCGAAAGGAAGAAGATATGGCTAGAAAGTGCATTATCCGAGAGGCGAGAGCTAAAAAAAACTCTCAAAAGAGATTTTCTGGTAAGACACTAGTTTGTCAAAGTATAATGCATTATGACTAATATGTATGTATACTTACATGAGAAATATAAGTCTTTTTTCATGGAGTTTCCTTTTTCTCAAAAGTTTAAGTCTTCATAATAAGCTTCAATGACTTTTTTGCTTTTACTTACTCGAGTTATTACTTGTAATCTTGACCTCTAAGCAGGGTTATAAACCTTTATCTCAAAGGTTGTTAGCTTTGCCCTATATTTTATAAAAAGAGAATCATGAAGCCACCCTATTATGTTCTTTTTTATTACCCCCAAGCTTGATCAAGCCCCTGAGTGTTTAATTTAGGTTTTCTTTGGGGATGAGGCTATATGGACTTTTTTTATTATTTACAATAAGTTTTTTTATAGAGAATTTTGGAATTTCAATGTTTTTTTGGAAAATGTTAAGAGGAATTTCAATGTTATTCCAAACACATAAACCATTTTGACATCAGTTTAAAGAAAACTTGTTTTGAAAATAATTCAAGCAATTCCCATGAACAAGTCTTCATATGTGTTGAAAAATTTTGTTCTGATTTTGGTGAAAATGTAAAGTGATATTTTATTGGTTAAAGAGTTTCAAGCTTTAATTTAAGGGTTTTAGAGAACCAATCTTCAAAGCATTTGATTAGTACTTAAAAATGCATTTTTGTTAAGGTTTATATCATCATTTTGCACTTGAAGTATCAATAACTCCTTAACTAAAGCATGTTTTATAATAACAAGTCAATACCATAAGATATATTTAATTTATGGAAAATATTCATCTCAAATGCAGACTTATCACATAAATAAAAGGATTGATTGATAAGTTTAACTCCTAAAATTAAAAGGACAAAGAGAGGGCTAAACTTATAAAAGAGATGCTAGTTCAACCTACATTGGAACACTGTTTGGTCATTGGATCATATCTGGAGCTGTAGATCTTTGATTTAGTTTTGCTTTATATGGATAGAAAGTTAAGATGTAGGTTTAAAACTTTCATGGAAAGGCAAGATTCAATTCTGCTGTTTGAAAGTTCAAATCTTAGCAACAATGAAAAAGTCTGAATCTGTTTTATAACCCAGACAATGTTCAGTGTTCAACCCATATCTTGAGTTCTAAAAGTCCAAATGACCTCAATTGTTTTTTGTAAAGCTAAAATAATTTTCTAGAACTTTGATGATTCAAGTCTGTCCAAATTCTGATGTTAGCAATGACGTTTTGTTTAGACAAGAAGATAAGAATTGTCACTAGTCAAGATGTGGCCATCCACTTAACAATTAGTCAACAAATCAATAGTTTTTAATTTTGGCCTATAAAAGGAGATATTTGACATGCATTTAGGCATCTTGGT
>NW_011499851.1:3572350-3577919 GCF_000495115.2 Populus euphratica
TTATTACTACTACTACTACTACTACTACTACTACTACTACTACTATTATTACTACTACTACTACTACTACTATTATTACTACTACTACTACTACTACTATTATTACTACTACTACTACTACTACTATTACTATTACTATTATTACTATTATTATTATTATTATTATTATTATTATTATTATTATTATTATTAGTGCTATTACTATTGTTGTTGTTGTATTATTGTTATTTATAATTTATATAGTTAACCTCCCTGTGGTTCGACCCTAGTCTTGTTAAGTTATTTATTACTTGGACACTCCTACACTTGGAAGAAGACATCAATCTTTTGGTCATGTTAGCATTCATTTAATTTGTATGAATAATAGAGCTTGTTTCACATGGGAAAACATTGCCTACTAATCCAGATTGCCAGCCTTTGATTCATTTAATCACTTGTTTATGCTTCTCATTTTCTTTCCTTTACTTGGTTAACTTGTATCTTATTTATGTTCTTGTGTTATTTATTTATGTTTCACTTTCATTATGTTTAGTTAAATTTATTATGTCAAGGTGAAAAAGTTACACTAATAGTGTAAGCATAATTATAATATAAACTCAACATGGACTTTAATATTTGATATTACCATATTTTGTATTTGTTATCTTGTTCACTCTTAATACTTTGCTTATTAAATGGTTAATCTAGATTTATGTTGTATAACCCTTGGTACAATAAATACTTGGCACTTTCATAACCCAACTATATAATATAACTGACACTTGTGCTATGAAAGAAACTTGATTTGTTGTTACCATAAGTTATAATCATGAAAACCTTACAACATTTACAAGTATTAGCATTATTCGAATAAGATAACTAATGTAATTCTATTAAACTTTTATAATCCAATTGGAACCTCCTTTGGGTGTGGTTTTCAGTTAAGTAATAAAAAGAGTTTATACTATACTTGTTTGAAATACTATTAGTGAATCCTCTAACCTTGAAAATTATTTTATTATTATTTAATCCTCACATTAATCTTACATCTCAAAGTCCTCTTTAACTTGTTGTTGTTGTTGTTGTTGTTGTTGTTGTTGTTGTTGTTGTTGTTGTTGTTGTTGTTGTTGTTGTTGTTGTTGTTGTTGTTGTTGTTGTTGTTGTTGTTGTTGTTGTTGTTGTTGTTGTTGTTGTTGTTGTTGTTGTTGTTGTTGTTGTTGTTGTTGTTGTTGTTGTTGTTGTTGTTGTTGTTGTTGTTATTATCTATAATTTATATAGTTAACCTCCCTATAGTTCGACTACGGTCTTGCCGGGTTATTTATTCAACACTCTTACACTTAAGAGAAGACATCAATCTTTTGGTCATGTCAGCATTCATTTAATTTGTATGAATAATGAAGCTTGTTTCACATGGAAAAACAATGCATAGTGATCCAGATTGCCAGCCTTTGATCAGAAAGGGCTTGATTGGGCATGTAACGTAGACTTTGGCTCTTGGCTACAAAGATAAAGGATATTTATAGACTCAAAAGGTATTTAAGGGATTTCAAGACTAAAAATCACTAGTGCTTGTTTCAAGACCTTTTTTGGTCAATGGATTTCTAGACCTTTAACATGTAAAATGGTCCATCGTGCCCCCAGTGTTGGACTTGGGTTCTTTTTCTTTGTTTTCTTCATTTGGTTTTGAGCATTGCCATTATATTAGTTATTTTTTGTGGCATACTCAAACTTTCTTGATTCTTTTTTTTTTTTTTCGTTCATACTCAACTTTGTCTAAGCACCTTTAATCATTAAGGATTTTTTTTTTGTTGCATATTTTTTACACTTGCCCCCATATAGAGCACAATTTTAGCTAATGTTAATTTTCAAGAAAAACACATTAGGCTCAAGAAAGGATCGCAAATGACTATTTTAACATTGTGAAAAGATTATTAAAGAAGACCTTTCCTCATTTCAAACACATGCATTTAGGTTGGTAAGCTTAGCTTTCTTTCATATGATCATGCAAAATGGTTTCTCATTGTTAAAACTTAGCTTTGAAGGCATCTCATGGTGTTTGGGTCGCTCTTCATGTTTTTGTTGGTGTATGGTCATCTTTTAGGACATCCCTTGAATTCCCAGAACTTATTTGTTGGAGCAAACCCCAATTTGATTTCTTTTTTGGTACTAAAACTTTGATTTTTTTAGAAACCCTGAGAAAACATGAGATCATGCATGATTTTTGGAGAAAAGGGGAGCATACAAAAGAATTCTTAGTGCAATGGTTTTGTGAGTAAAGAGTGTGCTTGTGTAGGTGTGTTATTTGTTGGAAACATAAAGAATGAATGCACGTCATGAATGTCATGGGGTGAAATCAAATGACATGTTAAATGCCTCCTGATAGGTATTATTAGGAAAAGAAAGGATTTTAAGTTTAATCATAAAATTATGATTAACTTTCAAGAGTCACCACCTAGTATTAAGGTTACTAAGAAACTTATGGTCTATGATAGTCCAGGTATGATATTGGTTGTACAAGGAAAAGATGCATTACCTCTAGTGTGCCCTACCTAAGATAAGTTGAATTGTTATTTGATTATTTTTATAGGTCAAGTTTCTATTTGTTAATCTCTTCTAAGGTTTAAGATAGATATTCTTTCATGAGAAATTCTCTATCATATCAGGTTATATACTAACAATTCTAAGGTCTAAATTTTAGCATCATATTTATTTTGCATTTTGTATCTTTAATAACTGATGGTGTACTCTATTGTATAGTTTTACACCCCAAATATTAAAGTCTACATTTAAAACTTAATACTTTAAATTTAAAGTGAACAAATTATTGGTGAAGAGTTTTTGACATTTTGGCCAAAACCTAATGGATAATCATAAACTAGTTATAATATTTGTAACGACTTGATTTTTTCAAGGACAAAATCGATGGAGATTTTTTTTTATATCAATCATCAAGTTCTGGATATTTTTCACCATATCATTCTGCAAATTTATAATTGCATTCTATTCATTAACAAGGCACAATCCATGTAGGATAATGTAAATCAACATTCCCATAAAATGAATTCTTAATACACATGTCTATAATATTATATTTTCTATACTCATAGGTTTACATTACATCATATTGACATACTCATAAATTCACATTCCTGTTCTAGTCTCGTTATCACGAGTTCATATAAGAGTGTCGAATAACAAATTACATAACTAATACTTTTTTTATCTTAACCTCATGTAATTTCACAATATAACATCCTCATAAGAAGAATATCACATGCATATATTTATGCATGTCATATCTACATGTTTCCACATACATATCCATGTCCCATTTTAATTTTTCATTACAAGTCTTCTCAAAATTTACCGGAAAACTAATTGAGTGATTAATATGTCTGTTCATACAGAACTCATATCACCTATAACATGTGAATATATAGTCTTTTCAAAATATGTGAGCCGCGAAACGGATTTCTTTACATACCATGTTGGTATGATGTTCTTGTTACAGCATAAGGTAATTTCAAGCATTATAGGCAATTTAAGAAAACATAATAAAACAATATTAACATTACATTTCATTCATGGACCGAAAGAACATAACTCTTTCATTTCTCCTTATGTAAATACCACCCTTAATAATTCGTCAATTACTTAAGCTAATTGCAATACTGAAATCTAGTCATCCATCTTGAATACCATTAACCGAACTAACATTATTCTATGTTTAAAGCATAACAATTATAGTTGTTCTATATATTTGGTATATACAAAATATAGTACACATGAACGCATCAATTCTTGAAACTAACATCCTAGTCATTCCTTTAGAATGCCATTAACACGACTAAAAGATTGATGTCTTCTCCCAAGTGTAGGAGTGTCGAAGTAATAAATAACCCGACAAGACCGGGATTGAACCACAAGGAGGTTAATTGTATAAATTATAGATAACAATGATATAACAACAATAATAACAACAAAAATAGTAACAATAATAATAACAACAAGAATAATAATAGTAGTAGTAGTAATAATAGTAATAGTAATAGTAAAAGTAATAGTAGTAGTAGTAGTAATAATAATAAAGAAAAAGAAGAAGTTAATGAAAACTTTGAGATGAAAGATTAACGTAAGGATTAAACAATGATAACAACAAATATCAAGGTTAGAGGATCTACCAATGGTATGTGATTAGTACTTAAAGCATTTTTATCAAGGTTTTATATCATCATTTTGTATTTGAAGTATCAACAACTCTTAATACTTTGCTTGTTAAATGGTTAATCTAGATTTATATTATATAACCCTTGGTACAATAAATGCTTGACCCTTTCATAGCCTAATGTATAATTTAACCAATACTTGTCCTATGAAAGGAACATGATTTGCTGTTAACATAAATTAACATTATGATACCTGACAATATAAACAAGTATTAACATTATTCAAATAAGATAACTCCTGTAATTATGTTAATAATTTATAATCTGATTATAACCTCCTTTGTTTATGGTTTCCTGTTGAGTAATAAAAAGAGTTTATACTATACTTTTTTGAAATACCATTAATGGATCCTTTAACCTTGACAATTATTTTACTTTTTTGAAATACCATTAATGGATCCTTTAACCTTGACAATTATTTTATCTTTGTTTAATCCTCATATTAATCTCACATCTTAAAACTTTTTAACTTATTATTATTATTATTATTATTATTATTCTTTATAATTTATATAGTTAACTTCCCTATGGTTCGACCATGGTCTTCCCAGATTATTTATTACTTTGACATTCCTGCATTTGGGATAAGACATCAATCTTTCAATCATGTCAATAATCATATTAAGGAAAAGTAGTAGTCTTTTGATTAGATGTTCCCTTTGCAAAATTATCCTTAGGGTTCGGCTATCTAGTAGTAAATCCCACAACCCCACTCTAAAATGAATCTAGTGTAGCTCCTCCTACCTTTCTAAACTAACTATATTGTCCCTAAGTCTTTTTTAGAAGAGGAGATCTGTCTGTGGGAAAAATCAACATCCTTTTGTTTGACCTGTGTGGACTAGCCCTTCTAACCTTCAGTCATACAGGCCTTCAAAGACTTTATTACCTCTATCAACTCTCTAGCAGTATTGAACTTAATAGTAATCAACCCCTATCTTAACTTCCATCACAAACCATCCTACAACATCTTAATAATAGAGTGTTCAACAGAGGCACGCAGAAGATCAAACATTGAGAGGTTATTAAACCTCCTCTCATACTAAAGCACAATCATATCACCCTAAACAAGCACTAGAAACTCCTGTTGCTTAACCTTAAGGTGATAAATGGAATAAAATAGACTCTTAAATTAGGTTCTAACATTAGCCTAACTCGACGCCCTTTTCGTCTTCCTAGACCTCACCAAGTCCCTCCAAGATTATGCCTAATCAGAAAGCAGCTAGATGAAACAATTTACATGTAACTCCTATGCCACTTGAATCTGATCCAAAGTGTCTTTGACTGATTAGTACTTAAAAGTGCATTTTTATCATGGTTTTATATCATCATTTTGCAATTGAAGTATCAATAACTCCTTAACTAAA
>NW_011499851.1:3582516-3606140 GCF_000495115.2 Populus euphratica
TAATCTCCCTGTGGTTCGACCCCGGTCTTGTCGGGTTATTTATTACTTCGACACTCCTGCACTTGGGAGAAGACATCAATCTTTTAGTCGTGTCATTGACCTTATGAAATCATCTTCCTACAACCTCAGCATCTGCCTCTCCCAAGAATGGCTCATATTTTAATTCCATCATATTATGTACTATTTGGACCAAAGTAACAACAGTGACTATAGTAGTTGCAACCGTAGGTACTACTAGTGCGACTAACGTTGTGGGAGGTAAGGCATTTGATATCCCTTCAATAACAACTCTTATTAACTGAGAAAAAATTGATTCTGCTACTATCGTAATTTATTATTCCAACTTAGGCTCGGATTCTAACTTGGTTTCGTATGATATCTAACCATCCTAGTTATATTTTGTCACTTATGATATGTTAAAAAATTAATCTACACCATTATTGGATCCTAGAGGTCACTATTCTTAGGACAGACTCACAGTCAGATTTGGATACTTGGCATTATCAAATTGACACGACTAAAAGATTGATGTCTTCTTCCAAGTGCAGGAGTGTCGAAGTAATAAATAACCCGGCAAGACCGGGGTCGAACCACAAGGACATTAATTGTACAAATTATAAACGATAATAGTATAACAACAATAATAACAACAACAACAACAATAATAATAGTAATAACAATAATAACAACAATGACAATAACAATAATAACTATAATAATAATATTAATAATAATAATAATAATAGTAGTAGTAGTAGTAATAATAATAATAATAATAATAATAATAATAATAATAATAATAATAATAATAAAGAAAGAGAAGAAGAAGATGATGATGAGAACTTGGAGATGGAAAATTAATGTAAGGATTAAACAATAATAATAATAAATGTCAAAGTTAGAGGTTCCACTAATGGTATGTCAAACAAATATAATATAAACTCTTATTATTCAATTGGAAACCACACATAAAGGAGCTTCCAATCAGATTATAGATTGTTAACATGATTACATTAGTCATCTTATTCGATTAATGCTAATACTTGTAAATCTCATCAAGCATTCATGATTATAACTTATGTTAACAACAAATCAAGTTCCTTTCATAGCTCAGGTGTCGGTTATAGCATACAGTATGAACTATGAAAGTGCCAAGCATTTGTTGTACCAAGTGTTATACAACATAAATCAAGATTAATCATTTAACAAGCAAAGTATTAAAGAGTGAACAAGATAACAAATACAAAACATGTTAGTATCAAACATTAAAGTCCATATTAAGTTTACATTATACTTATTCTCACACCATTAGTGTAACCTTTTCACCTTGACATAATTAACTTAGCTAGACATAATGAAAGAAAGAAAAATAGATAAACAAAATAACAACATAAAAGTTAACTAAGTAAAGGAAAGGAAATGAAAGGCATAAAGACATAATGAAAGAAAGAAAAATAAATAAAAAAAATAAGAACATAAATAAGATAAGAGTTAACTAAGTAAAGGAAAGGAAATGAAAGCCATAAACTTGATATTAATGAAAGCAAAGCATAAACATTACAAAAAATACAAAGAAAGAAAGCAAGAGCATGATCTTGATCTGGAGACCAAGATGCCTAAATGCATGGCAAATGCCTCCTTTTATAGGCCAAAATTGGGAACTATTGATTTGATGACTAATTGATGAGTGGGTAGCCAACTCTTGACTTGGTGACAATCCTTATCTTTTTTTGTCTAACAAAACATCATTGATAACGTCAAAATTGGAGCCACTTGATATGAAAGTTGTAGGCAATTGTCTCATCTTTCTGGTGTAAAAAATGCAGCTCATTTGGACTTTTAGAACTCCAGATATGGGCTAAACACTAAACAGTGCTCGGGCTGGAAGACAGATTCGGACTTCTTTGTTGTTGCTACAATTTGGACTTGAAAATGGCCTTTTTAGATCTTGGGATCCATATGAAAGTTGTAGGCCTATGTCTTAGCTTTCCATCCATATAAAGTAGACCTAAATCTGAGATCTATAGCTCCAGATATGACCCAATTACCAAATAGTGTTCCGGTTTGGATTGCACCGACATCTCTTTTCTAATTTTGGTCATCTCTTTGCCCTTGCAATTTAAGTTCTTAAAGTCATCAACCAATCCTTTCATTTATGTGATAAGCCTGCATTTAAAATGAACATTTACCACAAATTAAAGGTATCTTATATTATTAGATATATTATTATAAAACATGCTTTAGTTAAGGAGTTATTGATGCTTCAAGTGCAAAATGATGATATAAAACCATGATAAAAATGCATTTTTAAGTACTAATCACACCCCCCAACCAGCTTATTACTAATCCCTAGTAATCAAAACATTAAA
Organism: Populus euphratica; assembly: GCF_000495115.2. Classification (NCBI taxonomy): domain Eukaryota; kingdom Viridiplantae; phylum Streptophyta; class Magnoliopsida; order Malpighiales; family Salicaceae; genus Populus; species Populus euphratica. The sequence goes on from NW_011499851.1 coordinate 3,584,886, forward strand.
ATAGAAAAAAAATTTGCAAATTCCACAAAGCAAGGTATTCATCATTGAACTTCCATTAATCTATCCAGATAAACAAACTCTCATTAAATTTATATATCTGCTCAATACGTCTTAACAAGATATTCATAAACCTTTCTTTTATACTCAATGTATCAACACATAATTATGGGGCTTTTCTTGGAAGAAAACAAAAATTTTATTCTAATTTTATATACATATAATTTAAAAACACCATGCATCTTTAACCCATGTAACAAGCGTTCAGCTAATGACTCCCAGACCAGTTGGTGTTAGGGCATTCGGTGTTAAGACACCCCTACGAGCTTAATAACTCGGGTCGTAGATACTGATATGTAGATAGTGCAATGTTTGATTCCCTTAAGCTTTCCTCCTCAACCCATGTAATAAGCGTTGAGCCAATAGCTCCTAAGTCAGTTGACTTTAGGGTATTATGTGTTAAAACACCCCTTCGGGCTTAATTGCTTAGGTTAGGGAGGCTACAAAACCAAACTTATCTACATTTTTATTATCATCATTTTTTTTCTTTTTTTTTTAATTATATACTATCCCTTTTCCTTAGGTGTTACCTTTAACAAAAGAACATAAATAATGTAATAATCCAATATGCAACCCATAATCATATGTTAAAGTGTGTGTGTGTAAATTAAGGTTTAAGAATACATGCTAAATAAGTATATGAGCAGAATTAAGTGATAATAATGCGAGACTTTGTGAATCTGAATATTTCAAGAAGTATTATAATAGACCTTGTTAAGAATGGTTACTAAGATGCGTCTTAAGAGTCACTTTAACAAAAGAGCTCCTTTACTCTGCCATCCTAGTAACAACAATTATGCACATGCTTTATGAAATGGAAAACATTTTTTTTTTTATCAACTACTACCCTCTCCCCCCAACCAAAACGAGACATTGTCCTCAATGTTCTAAGGTAGAAAGATAGAGTATAGAAGATATCACCTAAAATAACGAACACTAACAAACTTGAAACATACTGAAACAAATATAAGAAACAACAAAACACAATAATAAAACCAAAAGACACAAATATTCATAAATGAAGGCTCAAATCCAATTTAAGCTTTTTATGGCTTTCCTTAGATGACCAATTTATGCAACTCATGGAAGGATCAATCACAGGAATGAATGATTGTAGTTGGTCAATTAATTGTTCAGCAGTAGCTGTAGAGATTATGATTTGTCGTGCAGAAGACGTTAGAAATTCCTGTTCCACAGCATGATCAAGAAAATACAACAACTTATCATAATAGCCATTAACATTTAATAAACCTATGGGTTTATGGTGAATATGCAGTTGGGCCTAAGAGGAAATATGAAAGATCTCTTCCAATGTGCCTAGATCACCTGGTAAAGCAATGAAGGCATTAGCATGGTTAAACATTGCATTCATTCGAGCTGACATTGTGGAGACCTGAAGTTCCTCTCCAATTGTTTGTCCAATGATGTCCCCTTGTGCTAAAGCTTCGGGGATGACCCCCAAAACTTGACTACCTCCTAAAAATGCAGCTATTGACACACCTCCCATTAACCCGAGACTGCCTCCCCCATACACTAAATGAATCTTTCTCTCAGCTAGCACTTGACCAAGATGATTTGCTGATTCTAAAAACTCCTTTTCTTTCCCAGGACTAGATCCATCGAAAACACAAATATTTCTTATATGATGACGTGAGGAACTTGCCATTTCTACACACTTCTATATTTGTTGAATGTATGGGTTGAGTAGAAATGAAAGGAAGGAAGAGAGGGTTTTATAGATGAAAAATTAGAAAGACAATCATAACACCTATATGTAGGCCAGCTGGAGTCTCACGCACTCTCTCTCTCTCTTTTTATTTATTTATTTACTTTTGAAAAAGCATATGTATGTACAGGTAGTTGTGATTGTGGCTCACATCTTCCCTTGGTTTTACGTCCAAGAACGGCTTAAACGCCCTCTATGGGTCGGGGATAGGCTTCCCATCCAGTTTTCTTAAAAACTGGCAAACAGGGTCTTTTTTAGTCAGATTCCCAAGACTAAGTCGATCATGTTCTTTATGAAATAGTGGCCATAAATCATGAATTGCACGATGCACATCTCCACTAGGATGCGTCTCAAGAGAGCATGTTCCTTATGCAATATTGGCCATAAATCATGAATTGCACGATGTTTATCTAGACTATGATGAGACTTAAGAGTCAATAGAAGATTATCTAAAGACTCTCTGTGTTTTGAAATAAATCCCACCTTTTGACAATTTTCACAATTTTTGCGGAATGCATGTGACTCCTTGAATATGGTGGGCCAGCAAAATCCACTCTATAAGATTTCTACAATCCTCTTTTTTGACAAGAAATGATCCCCACGTGCCTTAGAGTAACAAAATTTAATGAAATTACTTACCTCATTGTCGAGAATGCATTTTTGAAATATTTGATCAGGACAATAATTGAATAAGTAAGGGTCATCCCAATAAAAATTTTGCTCGTTGCTCAAAAATTTTCTTTTGTCTTCAATACTCCAGTGAGCTGGCAAAAATGGGGTCATCCTAATAGAAATTTTGCATATTGCTCAAAAATTTTGCATATTGCTCATTTGGACTTCTAGAACTCCAGATATGGCCAAAATACTGAACAATGCTCGGGCTGGAGGACAGCTTTGAGCTTCTTTGTTGTTGCAATAATTTGGACTTGAAAATGGCCTTTTTAGATCTTAGGCTCCATATGAAAGTTGTAGGCCTATGTCTTAGCTTTCCATCCATATAAAGTAGACCTAAATCTGAGATCTACAGATAATGGCCTTTTTAGATCTTGGGCTCCATATGCAAGTTGTAGGTCTATGTCTTACCTTTCCTTCCATATCAACTAGACCTAAATCTGAGATCTATACCTCCAGATATGACCTAATTACCAAACAGTGTTACGGTTTGGATTGCACCGACATCTCTTTTCTAATTTTGGTCATCTCTTTGCCCTTGCAATTTAAGTTCTTAAAGTCATCAATCAATCCTTTCATTTATGTGATAGGCCTGCATTTAAAATGAACATTTACCACAAATTAAAGGTATCTTATATTATTAGATATATTATTATAAAACATGCTTTAGTTAAGGGGTTATTGATACTTTAAGTGCAAAATGATGATATAAAACCATGATAAAAATGCATTTTTAAGTACTAATCACAAATCAAGAAAATGTTTTTGAACAACCAAAGTTCTCCAATTTCTGTTTTCTAAAATGATTTTATCTCACTTTGAATCCTTTAGCAAAGTTGTATTCCAAGACACGTAGATGAATTTGAGCTTTGAATTGCTTAATTTTTATATCAGTAGCTCAAGATATTCCTATTTGAAATCTAGCATTAAAGCATAGAATCCTACCACAAGAAGGTTTCCAATTGAGTTTGGTTGCAATTTTGTTCTTCAAAACAAATTTATCTCATTTTTTTATACTTCATATAAGTTATAGCTCTACAAGTGTAGATGAATTTGGGACTTTGAATTATTCCTGTTTGAAAAATTTATCTCATTTTTTTTATACTTCATATAAGTTATAGCTCTACAAGTGTAGATGAATTTGGGACTTTGAATTATTCCTGTTTGAATATCTAACATGAAAGTAGAGAATTCTACCATGAGAAGGATCTTAACCTGAGTTTTGTACTACATCATACATTTTATTGATTTGTTCTTAAGTCATACTCTCAGTCATATCGGGGCTTGGCGTTGTTAGTTTCTGAATCAAATTAGGAGACCCTTTTGACCAACCAGATTACTATTAGATTCTGTTCTTTAAAATGATTTTTTCTCACTTTGAATCCTACATCAAAGTTGTAGTCCTAGATGCGTAGATAAATTTGAGCTTTTAAATCACTTGATTTCGATATCAGAAGCTCAAGATATTCTCATTTTAATATCTAATGTGAAAGTAGAGAATCCTGTCGCAAGAAGAGTTTATCCCAAGTTCACAGGCCTAATTCGAAAGGATTTTTTTGGACCTAAGGACATTGGAAGAAGGATATTGGAAGCTAGAGAGGGGGGCTGGAGCATCATAAATGATGAGATTTCTACCACATCGAATAAGGAAACTAAGAATTTGCAGCACACACCCTTATTCATCTGTTTTCTTTCTTTTTTCTTTGCAATTTCTTGTTGGTTTCCATGTTTCTCTTGCTGGATTGGATAAGAATTTGCAACATACACCCTTATCCATCTATTTTCTTTCCTTTTTCTTTGTAATTTCTTGTTGTTTTCCATGTTTCTCTTGCTGGATTGGAGAGCTACAGGCCATATTTTTATTACCTCATTTCAAAGGAAATTGTTAGTGCCTCATGGTCCCAGCTATGGAAGGAAAGAAAGGAGCCGCACCATCCTCTAAAATACTAGAAAGAAGTCATTGATGTTCACAAAATCAAAATCAAAATATTTTGGTCTTTTATTTCTGCTTACCCGAGATTACACCCTATAGTTAATATAATATTTGTTTCCTAAGTAGAGTTACATGTTAGGCTATATAAACCTCTTCTGCTGTAAAAAAAGAAAAGGAGAAAGGGGGGAAAATAGAAAAAAAAAGATAAGAAAAAATGTAAAAGAGGCAGACAGTAGGAAAAAAAACACACAGAAAAGAGAGGGAGTTTTCTTTATTGCATTCTTGCATTACTGTGAGATCAAGAAGAGAAAAAAAGAGGAGAGAAAGAAAGGCAGGCGACAGGAAAACTAGAAAGAGCAAGAAAACATAGAAGGAAGAACGTTCAATTCACCAGCACATCACAACTTCAACATCTTTGTTTCGTCTGTCATTTACCAGTAGCTAAGGAGGCACGCGTGAGCTGTCTTTTGGTCTTTGGTTTTACTTTTTGTAAATAGGATCTATAGGTAAAAGCCCTAATCCCTCCTCCTTTGTTATTTTTATATTAGGCATTCATTGGTCATTCGGTTGTAAAACTATTTTCTTCCCTTTGAATAATTGGTTTTTGTTTAGACAAAGTCAATGCTTGCCTATTATTCTTTCATGATGTTTAAGTTTAGTTGTAGTCCATGTAAAAGGGGTTGTCTTATGTTTAGGAACTTTTACGTTTAGGGACCTTTATTTTATGTATTCTTCATGCCGCTGTAGGAGAGATTAGCCGGCTATGATTTTGTTTTTCTTATATACATGAATAAAGCATGCTTCTAGTTTTTCCTTGCCATCTGTATGGGATGAGTAAAGCGGGTCTTAAGTTTACGAAAGAATGGGTTTGTAGGGTATGAGCATTGTCACTAGAATGGGTTTATGGGCTATGAACACTGTCACTAAATTCTGGTTTCATAATTTTGGCTCCCTCGTGCACATGTTTTATTTCTCTCCAGTTATAAATTTTTTTTGAAGTTGCTTTAAGCTTCTTATAAATTTTAGAATATATGTGACGATCGGTTAACTTTTATTGAGATTTTTTTATTTAATTATGATGATTGTGTTTTTTTGATAAAAAATAATTTTTTTCTTGTTTGTTACATATAGCCAATTCCTAACATGTTTTGAACGTTCTCTTTTATATATAAAAAATATATTTGAAGTTTTGAAAATGTGTTTTCGCATGGATTTCTTAACCACAACAAAAATTATTTTCTTACATTTTTGGATTTTATAACATGTTTGTAAAACTCCAAATGGTATTGGCCAATATTCCAAAAAAATAAAAGAATCTTATTTTGGAGGGAATTCATCTATTATTCACTGTTAATATTTAGGTAAAACAATACCAAAGGGATGAATATCCAAAATATTATTGAGAATAACTTGTTATTATTCATTGTTAATATTTGGATAATGAAACCCTAAGTGGTAAATATCCAAAATAATTTTCTAGGAATAATAAGTTATCACATATCCTTGAAATAAGCCTTAATTATAATTAACAACATTTCAATTTTTTACACCATGGTTTATGAGCCATGAGAGTATGAAACATTAAAGCAAAAATAGGCTTTTAAAGCGCCTTGAATTTTCCTTAGATTTCTAAATTTTAGTCCCTCCTCCTTGTGATTTATGAGTCGCAAACTCTTAAAATACTAAGAAAAAAATAAACTTTTAAAGTACATGGAATCTCCTTGATTTCTATCTTAATAAATTTAGTTTGAATCAAACACAGATTTCAAGAGATCTGCATTTGTTCTCCTTGGTATTTTGCAGACATATCTAAGGGTATGATCCACATTGACTAAGGGTTCTTTCTTTCTAGATTTTGAGTCCAAGTTTATTCATCACAGCAAACCTATCCTATGAAAACTAATTAAGAGACACCAACACTATAGTAATTATAAGGCAAACCAAACACCAAGCAACTTATCTTAGGTAAGTGACACGACTAAAAGATTGATGTCTTCTCCCAAGTGCAGGAGTGTCGAAGTAATAAATAACCTGGCAAGACCGGGGTCAAACCACAGTGAGGTTATTTGTACAAATTATAAATAATAATAATACAACAACAATAATAATAATAACAACAACAACAACAACAACAACAACAATAATAATAATAATAATAATAATAGTAGTAGTAGTAGTAGTAGTAGTAACAATAATAATAATAATAAAGAAAGAGAAGAAGAAGAAGATGATGAGAACTTGGAGATGAAACATTAATGTAAGGATTAAACAATAATAATAACAAATGTCAAGGTTAGAGGTTCCACTAATGGTATATCAAACAAGTATAGTATAAACTCTTATTATTCAAATGGAAACCACACACAAAGAAGGTTCCAATCAGATTATATATTGTTAACATGATTACATTAGTCATCTTATTCAATTAATGCTAATACTTGTAAATCTCGTCAAGCATTCATGATTATAACTTATGTTAACAACAAATCAAGTTCTTTTCATAGCTTAGGTGTCGGTTATACCATACATTATGGGCTATGAAAGTGCAAAGCATTTGTTGTACCAATTGTTATACAACATAAATCAAGATTAGTCATTTAACAAGCAAAGTATTAAAGAGTGAACAAGATAACAAATATAAAACATGTTAGTATCAAACATTAAAGTCCATATTAAGTTTATATTATACTTATTCTTACACCATTAGTGTAACTTTTTCACCTTGACATAACTAACTTAGCTAGACATAATGAAAGAAAGCAAAATAGATAAACAAAATAAGAACATAAAAGTTAATTAAGTAAAGGAAAGGAAATGAAAGGCATAAACTTAATATTAATGAAAGCAAAGCATAAACATTACAAAAAGAGAAAGGAAGAGCATGATCTTGATCTAGAAACCAAGATGCCTAAATGCATGGCAAATGCCTCCTTTTATAGGCCAAAAATGGGAACTATTGATTTGATGACTAATTGATAAGTGGGTAGCCAACTTTTGACTTGGTGACAATCCTTATCTTCTCTTGTCTGCCCAAAACGTCATTGATAACGTCAAAACTGGAGCCAGTTGCAAACATGAAAGTTGTAGGCAATTGTCTCAGCTTTCTTGTGTAAACAATTCAGCTCATTTGGACTTCTAGAACTCCAGATATGGCCAAAATACTGAACAGTGCTCGGGCTAGAAGACAGATTCGGGCTTCTTTGTTGTTGCTACAATTTGGACTTGAAAATGGCCTTTTTAGATCTTGGGCTCCATATGAAAGTTGTAGGCCTATGTCTTACCTTTCCATCCATATAAATTGGAACTAAATCTGAGATATATAGCTTCAGATATGATCTAATTACCAAACAGTGTTCCGGTTTGGATTGTACCGACATCTCTTTTCTAAGTTTGGCCATCTCTTTATCCTTGTAATTTAAGTTCTTAAAGTCATCAATCAATCCTTTCATTTATATGATAGGCCTGCATTTAAAATGAACATTTACCACAAATTAAAGGTATCTTATATTATTAGATATATTATTATAAAACATGATTTGGTTAAGGAGTTATTGATACTTCAAGTGCAAAATGATGATATAAAACCATGATAAAAATGCACTTTTAAGTACTAATCAGTAGGGCATACTAGGGGTGCTAATATCTTCCCTTTACGAAACCAGTCCCTTGCCTTAGAATATCTGAAAGATCAGTTAGGGTTCTTAGTGACTATAATACTAGACAATGACTCCCTTATTAAAAAAAAAAAAACCAAAATCAATCGAGGGTCGCTGCGACGTCGCGAGGGTGTGACAATACATATGAGATAGTGTCATCTATAAGAGCCTCCCAAGGCATTTCTTCAAAATCAGTATTTTAAGACCTCATCTATGTTTGAGAGGGACCAATCATTATAGCCCTTCTAGTACAAACCACCTTGACTCATTTTCAACATAATTCAAGTTCCATTTCAAATCTTGAACCCAAACTAGGGAGTTGATACCAACTATAACATCTCTAATATTTGGGTACCATTTTTCCGTGTAATAAATCAAAAAATATTATAATTTTTTTATTGTGAATTTGAAATTTAGAAATCTACTAGAACTTTAGCAGAGTCTTCTATATACCATGAAATCTCAACTTATCAATTAAAAACTTGTTACACTTCAATATTCAGTCAATTCATATTACTTTCATTGTCTAATAATCTAGAACTCATCACATCATAACTCAACACATTCATCACATGTCTACAAGGTTCAATTGAATCATTAACACAATAATTGGAACATGCATTATATAATTTAAACCAAAAATTACGTAACTACTACATTCAAAATTTAATATTATCATCATCATCATAGTAAAATATACATTAGATAAATGGATTTAATAAATATTCAAGTCTAATCTCATGAAATCTACATTACAATAAAATATTTAACATTTGTGTTATTATCCCAAAAACTACACAAAATATACAACATCATTATATTCTTAAAAAACACAAAATGCAAAGGCTCCTTAATTTACTAATTCAGATGAATTGCAAAGATCCTTTACTAATTCAAATGAATTGTAAAGATCCTGAAATTTATTTTATACTATAATTAATTAATTAATATAACAAAAGTTTTTTTCAATCCAATTTAGTCAATTTATGGATTAACTAAATTATACACATCCATTAGGAATTAAGTTAATAATTAAATTATACAATCCATTAGGAATTAAGTTAATAATTAACTTAATTGCTCTTCTTACTAATTACAATAATTCTACAATTAGTCAAGGGATTTTCCTTTTAACTCGGACCCGGGTTATAAACCCTCATTCAAGGTGACATTCTTATTGTGAGGAAATAAGACATTAAATCTATTAAGAATATCTAGTTTTACAGTCCAAAACAGGACACCAATCCTTAAACCAAGAAACTAGTCATTCAGGCCAGAACAGGGCATTCATTCTTAAACCAATAACTAATTATTTAGCTTAGAACTTGACATTAGTCTTTCAACTTAAAACTAATCATTCAGCCCTACGGCATTAGTTCTTTAATCATAAATTAATAATATAGCCTATAATAGGTCATTAGTTCTTTAAACTAAAACTAATCATTTAATCCACATTAGTTCTTCAACCAATAATTAAGCATCCAATCAATAAGAAGGAATTAGTTCTTCAATCAAGAACTAATTATCTAGCCTAGAACATGGCAACAATCTTATATACGATATTAACACAATTGAATAATAAAGAATCTACTTTGATATTTTAACAATTCTAAATAGAATAGAATTGACAAGGTGTCAAAATACCTATCTGATGTCTTAGCTTTATGCATAAGATATTTATTCAATACCCCATTAATAATCCTTTCTGCAATTTTAACAGCTCTTGTTAAACATCATATTCTTGCATTAACTTCATTTTTACTCAATTAGTCAATACATAAACACTTATTACTATAATATCATTCGTTTATTTTTTGGTTGAGGATACTGAAAAGATAAGGATACTTTTTCTTCTTAAAATTCTTAAATCCCATTAATCATCCCGTGATTAATTCATTGCAATTCTATTCTTCTCGAGTATAAATTTATTCAAACAAACCCACCCCTTTTATTTTCTTCAATTGGCTGAATGTTTCTTTTCTATAAAGGGTAAGTTTTCTTTCCAATTAACCCTAGTCTCCTTATAAATTTAACCATCAGCCTTTCACTGTAACACTAAAATCATTAACACAAGTAAAGTTCATTTTAATTCTGTCAATTTCTCAAAAGTAGTAAATTCCTAAAACATCAAAATTCACATTTACCATGTAGAAATATGATCAATCATCTGTTCTATTACCTATATGTTTAATTATCATAATTTCAACACAATTTGTAAGAATAATACAAGTTCAATTTTTAATTCAATTTAACAAATTTTTTACTTTCTCTAATCATTTAACCATTCATAACAATAATCAATAACTAATTTCAATTTCCTTCAAATCTCATCTTAAGAACCCTAATTGAAATTTTGCTCAATCTTGCATCAAATCATTAAACACTTGTTCAAATAAAGGGGTTTTGAACATCTTACCCTATTGTTAATCGTATTTTGAAAGTCTATCCATCAATATTTTCCCCAAGCTTTACTTATTTCCTCTTTACTCTTCACTTTATTCAACCATCTTAATTTCTAATCTAATTGTGATCCATCAATACTTTTTCCAAGCTTTACGTATTTCCTCTTTACTCTTCACTTTATTGAACCATCTTAATTTCTAATCTAATTGTGTTTTTCATTCTCAAAATTCTCTCTTTTCACTCTTAATCATCGTTCTCTAGCCTTTCAAAGTAAAAGAAATAAAGAAAAATTAAAATGTTATCTTTCTTCCTTGATAGCTCCCCATCACTGTTAAACTGGCAGAAGCCAAAATAGTCTAACCATTTTGAGAAATGATTTGATTGATTTATTAAATTGATTTAGCCATTTCTTAAAATCGCTATATCATTTTCCCTGCTGGAAGACTGGACAGTTTCGGTTGTAACTTGTCTTTTTTATCTTCTTAACTCTTTTTTTTTTTTAATTACACCCCATATTTCTATATTTTTATTACTTTTAATTATATCCAGGGTTTATAGTCTCCCTTCCATATAATAAAATTCATCCTTGAAATTTAGATTTCCATACTTGTCTCTGAGAATAATTCTAGATGTTTCTTTTGTATATCATATTCTCTTTCTTGGGATTTTTCCTTAATTTGAGAACTTCTCCATAAAAATTTAATTATAGGAATCTTCTTATTCCTAAGTTCCTTCTCACTACAGTCTAACACCTTCACTAGTTTCACTTTTAAGGTTAGGTTTTCTTCAATTTCTACAAGAACTTGGGGTAGCACCCGTGACAAATTTACTTCAGCTTTCCATATCATTAGCAGATGGAATACATCATGTATGTTCGCTAAGTGCAAAGGTAAAGCCAACCAATATGCTACATGCCCAATTCTCTTTACATTTTTAAAGGCCCTCTGTATTTCGATGCTAATTTTCCCTTCATACTAAATCTTAGCATGTGTTTTTAGGGTGTAACCTTTCAATAAACATGATGCCCCACTTCAAACTCTAGAGATCTCTTTCAAAGATTAGTATAACCCTGTACCTCTAGTTTAGGCTCAATTAGTTTCCTATCACCTATTTTTGCCTAACACTGGTTTTCAACACTTTCTACCATACAATGCTTTATACAAAGTCATTCCTATAGTGGCCTACTATTGTAAGCAAATTCTATAAGCAATAAATGATCATCCTAGTTTCCCCTGAATTGCAATAAATAAACTCTTAACAAATCCTCTAAGGTTTGAATAGTTCATTCAGCCAGCTGTTTGATTAGTACTTAAAAGTGTATTTTTATCATGATTTTATATGATCATTTTGCACTTGAAGTACCAATAACTCCTTAACTAAAGCATGTTTTATAAAAACATATCTAATAATATAAGATACCTTTAATTTGTGGTAAATATTCATTTTAAATACAGGCCTATCTAATAAATGAAAGGATTGATTGATGAGTTTAAGAACTGAAATTGAAAAGACAAAGAGATGACCAAACATAGAAAAGAGATGCTAGTATAGTCTAAACCGGAACACTATTTGGTAATTGGGTCATATCTAGAGCTGCAGATCTTGGATTTAGGTCTACTTTATATGGATGAAAAGGTAAGACATAGGCCTACAACTTTTATAGGAGCCCAAGATTTAAAAGAGTCATTTTAAAGTCCAAATTGTAGCAACAACGAAAGTCCGAATCAGTCCTGCAGCCCGAACACTATTCAATGTTTGGCCAATATCTGGAGTTCTAAAAGTCCAAATGACCTCCATTGTTTTTCCTGGAAAGCTGAGACAATTTCCTACAACTTTCATGTTTCAAGTGGTTCCAATTTTGACGCTATCAATGATGTTTTAGGCAGACAAGAGAAGATAAGGATCGTCACCAAGTTAAGAGTTGGTCACCCACTCATCAATTAGTCATCAAATCAATAGTTTTCAATTTTGGCCAATAAAAGGAGGCATTTGCCATGCATTTAGGCATCTTGGTCTCTAGATCAAGATCATGCTTTTGCTTTCTCTCTTTGTATTTTTGTAATCTTAAGTTTTATTTTTATTAATATCTTGTTTATGCCTTTCATTTCCTTTTTTTTACTTAGTTAACTTTTATCTTATTTATGTTCTTATCTTGTTTATATATGTTATTGTTGTTGTATTATTATTATCTATAATTTAGACAATTAACCTCCCTATGGTTCGACCTTGGTCTTGTCAAGTTTTTTATTACTTCACACTCCTGCACTTGGAAGAAGACATCAATCTTTTAGTCATGTCAAGTTTTTGGCGCCATTGCTGGGGAGGTATGTTCTTGTACAAATTATAGTATTTATTTTATTTTCTCTTTTCTCTTTTCTTGTATATAACTTTATTTCTTCTCTTTTGTTTCTTTTTCCTTTTTGTTTTCTTCTTCCTTTTTATTCTATTCCTACACGTGCATAAGAGTGTGGTAAGTACATTAAGTGATAGACTTTGTAGGATATCCTTATCATTTTTAGAAAATATAGCCGAAAAAGATAACCAGTCACTTTATAATGAGAATAATGAGAATAACTGTGTTAGAACACTTAGAGATCATATGAATCCTATAAGAACAAGTGCACCATCATGCATAGTTTTTTCCCTTAATGCATCTCACTTCAATTTTAAGCTAAATAACATTCAACTTTTACCTTCTTTTCATGGCTTAGATTTAGAAAATGTATACTTGCATTTAAGAGAATTTGAGAAGGTTTGTAACACCTATAATGACTCAAATTGTAGCATGAACACCATCAAATTAAAGCTTTTTCCTTTTTCATTAAAAGATAAAGCTAAAAGATGGCTATAAAATTTGAGACTAGGATTCGTTTGTGCTTAGGATGAAATGTAACAACAGTTTTTAAAGAAATTTTTCCCTTCTTATAGAACAAACTCTTTCAAAAGACAAATCACCAAGATATCCACTAAAAAACCAGGAGAAACATTTCATTAATGTTGGGATAGATATTGAGACTTTCTTAATACTTGCCCTCATTATGGTTTTGAGATATAGAGATTGGTTTCATATTTTTATGAAGGCTTACCACCTAAAGATAGGCAAATGGTTGAATTGATGTGCAATAGAACCTTTGAAGATAAAGATCCTAATGAAGCAATAGAGTACCTAGACTTGCTAGCTGAAAATGCTCAAAATTAGGACATTACAGGCACGTATGAGATTCCAAGTAAAATCCAATCTCATACATCTAATGGAAGTATGTACAACTTTAGGGAAGATCATGACTTTCAAGTCAAGTTTGCATTTCTAATTAGAAAGTCGAGGCACTAGAACTAAAAAAAGGTTGTCAATTAAAATCTATTCAAGACATTGTATGTTAAATCTGTGGAATAAATGAACACTCAACCAATGGCTATCCAACCTTGCCTTTTTTTAAGGAATGTCTCCATGAACAAGCCCATGCTTTAAACAGTTTTCAAATGCCCAATCATAACCCATACTCGCAAACATACACTCCTAGTTGGAGAAATCAACCAAATTTTAATTGGAAGAGTGATAATGCATAAACTTCACAACCACAGTTTCAAGCACACTATAATTTTCAAAATTCTCATGGATGTGCACCTTCTTATGCTCCACCTCCTACAAGAAAATTTAAGGAACCTTTGTATGCATTCATTAAAAAGCAAGAGACAATCAATACTTAACTTGCTCAAAGCATAACAGATTTTAAAGATACTCTTGAAAAATTCACATCTGCTCTTAGTTTTCAAGAAAAAGGTAAGTTTCCATCTCAACTACACCAAAATCCTAAGGGGTAATACAATGCAAATGCGAGTAGTTCTGGAAGTCAACCCATGGATCAAGTCAAATCAGTCATCACTTTTCATAGTGGTAAGGTTATTCAAAAACCAATTCTTGAACCTTGCGAGAAAGATTATGAGTCAACCTTTGAGGGTAAGGAAGGGGTTGAATCTAAACATTATAAGGAATAGATTGATTCCCCACCAGCACTTCCATTTCTTCATGCCATGACCAAACAGGAAAAAATTGAGGATGAAAAAGGCACAAAAAATATTGATGCGGATCTTTTATCAAGAGTGACAATAGATTCGTCATTCAACATCATACCAATCGATAATTACTTTCCAAACGAATCCTTACTTTCTCTTACTTCAATGCCTTGGTTTGCTAAAAATATCAATTTTCTTGCTTTAGGATTTTTGCCAGCTCATTAAAGTACCGAAGACAAAAGAAAATTTTTGAGCGATGTGCAAAACATTTATGGGGATGACCCTTACTTATTCAATTATTGTCCTGATCAAATATTTTAAAGATGCATTCCCGATAATGAGGTAGGTATTGTCATTAAATTTTGTAACTCTAAGGCACGTGAGAATCATTTCTTGTCAAAAAAAGAGGATTGTAGAAATCTTACAAAGTGGATTTTACTAGCCCACCATGTTCAAGGACTCACATACATTCCGCAAAACCTATGAAAATTGTCAAAAGGTGGGATTTTTTTCAAAACATGGAGAGTCTTTAGATAATCTTCTATTGACTCTTAAGTCTCATCATAATGGAGATGTGCATCGTGCAATTCATGATTTAGAGCCTCATTTTCATAAAGAACATGATCAGCTTCATCTTGGGAATTTAACTAAAAAAGACCATGTTTGTTAGTTTTTAAGAAAACCAGATGGGAAGCCTATCCTCGATCCATAGAGGGCGTTTAAGCCGTTTTTGGACATAAAATCAAGGGAAAATGTGAGCCACAATCATAACTGTGATTTGAGTCTTATATTGTAAAAACTTATGTCTTTTGGTTTTATTAATAGCATAATATTTGTGTTTTGTTGTTTCTTATATTTGTTTAAGTGTGTTTCAGGTTTATTTGTGGTTGTTATTTCAGGTGATGTCTTCTATACTCTATCTTTCTACGTTAGGACATTAAGGAAAATGTCTTATTTTGGATAAGGGAAGGGGGTAGTAGTTGATATTTAAAAAACAATAACAGTGTTTTCTTTTTCATAAACCATTTGCAAACTGTTGTTACTAAGATGTAATTTTATTGACTCTTGAGACATATCTTGGTTAACATTTTTCAATAGTTATTTGCAATATTCATAAAAAGGTCTATCAAAATACTTCTTGAAAAAAGAAAGAGCTCTCAGTAGTCAAAAGTGAGTAATCAAGAGAGAGAAGCTCTCAGTTGTAGGAAAGGTTCCCGATACTATTTGTGTTTTCACCATTTCCTTATGCAATGATTTCTTCTCTTGTTTCTGCATTATAATTGGCTCTTTCTTCATTCGCTTAGTATAGTCATGGCCAAGTCAAAGAAAAAATCGTCCGTACTACAGTCCGCCCAGCGAGATTACAATCGCTGTTCTTCCCGCTCGTCTTCTTCCGCTGGTCATGGCAACCCACGACGAAGTGGCTCACCTAGCAGACATTCCCCTGGTCCTTCTAGGTCCCTCCCCCCCCTTGCTCCCCCCCGCACAACAATTTCTTTTGCAGACATTGTTCAGAAAAAAGCTAGGGTTCGCTCTAAACATCAAAAGAGGGATTTCCACAGCTCGTCGCTAGCGACTCCTCCTCCATCTTGACCTCAGCCAGGGGTCATCCCTTCCTCCTCCCCTGTCTCTATTCGACCCCGTAGTGGTCTCCCTGCTGAGACTGGTCCGCTGCCATCAAAGTTGGGCTCTTGTAACCCTAAATTCGGGTTGAAGATGGGAGCTGCTCCTTCGCCCATTTTTCAAACCCACGGTCCTCCCACATCTCCACATCTTTCAGGTACTACCGTTTCTTCGCCTCCCTTAGTTCACTTCCTAGATTATACTACCACATCCTGTTGCAATTTTCTGGAATCTGATTTGGGTGAGCACAAAGCATTGTGGCAGAGTAGTTTAATTGGGTTCATAACTGGTAAGTTCCCTGGCTACTCGTCCATCACCAAATTTGTAACTTCTGCATGGCCATGTAATGTTACTTTTTCCATGCATGACTCTAGCTGGCTTATATTCAAGTTTTCCTCTGAATCGGACATGCATGAAGTTCTATATGGAGGGCCATACTCTGTCTATGGTCGATTATTGATCTTGAAACCCATGCCTGATTTCTTTGATTTTAATACCTTTGATATGGCTAAGATGCCAGTTTGGGTTTGCTTCCCCAATCTTCCCTTTCAATATTGGTCCTCTTTATGTCTCTCCAAACTGGCCAGTGTAATTGGGAAACTAGTGCATGCAGATTCTCCAACATCTTCCATGACTCGACTTTCCTATGCCCGTGTGTTGATTGAGATTGACTTGTTTGCTGATTTACCATCTTTGATTGATATCACTCTCCCAAATGGTGTTTCCAAAGCACAGGAAGTGATCTATGAATCCCTGCCCAGATTCTGCAAACAGTGCAAAATATTGGGACACTCTACTTCAACATGCAATTCAGCTTTCAGGCATAAACGGAAAAAGCATCCCTCGGCACCTGTTGTTCCTTCTGGATGCTCTAATCCTTTTGCCGATACTGAAGCTGTTGAAAAACAGTCTTCCGAGAAGAACCTCATGGTGAACCGTTGCTTGATCCAATGGCAGCTGAGGCAGCTGTAGCTAGGGACAAGGGTCCAGGCTGCTCTGGGCACAAGAGGGCCAAGTTGGCTCTGCATCCAGGCTCTCCTAAAGTCTCTTCTGGCTCCCCTCAAGTTGTTCGTGTCTCTGAAGATTCTTCCACAGAATTGCCTCCCTAGAGACAATACTTGACCATAAGTAAAGTTGCTTCTACTATCAACCGATCACAGGCACCATCAAATCGAAGTAGCAAGCTTTCCCCCACTTCCTCCTCGGCTGACTCTAGGATTCAGGGCAGCTCCCCTTCCTCTTCCTCCCATTGAAGTTATGCTCTTGTTGTTTTAGGCCAAGGACTATCTCCTTGTGTCTTTTATGTGTTATTCTGTGTTCTCTTGTTTGTAGCCTTCAGGCTTGTTTTATGGTTGTTGTGGCTTTTGCTTGTTGGGTTTTCCTGGTTGTTTTTGCCAGCCTCTTCATGCTGGCCTGTAACCTCTGTTTCTATGCTGTTGGTTTGCCTGTTTAGTGGCTGCTGGTGGCTGCATCGCTATAATGTGGCTGCTGGTCGGGCTTGGTTGTTCTGTTGGGAAGCTGCTCGGAATTGCCGTTCTTTTCAGGCGCTTGCTTCGGATTTTGCCGTTCTTTGCTGGATTGGCTTGTGCTTTTCATGTTTTGGCTGGTTTTAGTGGGAGCTAGATCCACTTTTTTGCTTTGCATGAGGGCTGTTCATGCTTGTGTTTAGGTATGATTTCAGGGAGTATGTTCCCTCTGTGTTAGCTTCTGCTGGTTTTCAGCTTGTTTAGCAAGTTTGTCTTGCTCTTTTGTTTCGCTCTGCATGAGGGTTGTTCATGCTTTTTCGGTGTATGTTTCCTTTGTTGATGCTTGAATTATTCTGCTGGTTCCCAGCTTGTATCGCAAGCTTGCCTTACTCTTTTTTGATCTATATAATTCTTATATTTGATAAAAAAAAAACTTCTTGAAATATTCAGGTTTACAAACTCTCGCATTGTTATCACTTAATTTTGCTCATATACTCATTTAACATGTATTCTTAAACCTTAATTTTCACACACACATTTTAACATATGATTGTGGGTTGCACACTGGATTATTACATTATTTATGTTCTCTTATTAAAGGTAACAACTAAGAAAAATGGATAGTATATAAATTGGAGCAAAAAAAAAAAATGATAATAAAAATGTAGATAAGTTTGGTTTCGTAGCTTCCCTAACCTAAGCAATTAAGCTCGAAGGAGTGTTTTAACACCTAATACCCCAAAGTCAACTTACTTGGGAGCTATTAACTCAACGTTTATTACATGGGTTGCGGAGAAAAGCTTAAGAGAATCAAATATTGCACTATCTACGTATCAATATTTGCAACTCGAGTTAATAAGCTCGTGGGGGTGTCTCAACACCTAATGTCCTAAGACCAACTGGTTTTGGAGTTATTAGCTGAAAGCTCGTTACATGGGTTAAAGAAGCATTATGTTTTAAGTTACACGTATATATTAAAAAAACAAATCTCAATCCAAGGAAGCTAACCTTAAACATTAGAACAAACATTTTATTTTCTTCTAAGTAAAGCCCCATAACTACGTGTTAATATATTGAGCACAAAAAAAAAGGTTTATTAATATCTTGTTTAAAAGGTATTGAGCATATATATAAATTTAATGAGAGTTTGTTTATCTGGATAAATTAATGGAAGTTGAACGATGAATGTCTTACTTTGTAGAATTTGTAAATTGTTTTTCTATTTTAACGCTTTGATTACTAGGGACTAGTAATAAGCTGGTTGGGGGGGTGTGATTAGTGCTTAAAAATGCATTGTTATCAAGGTTTTATATTATTATTTTGCACTTGAATTATCAATAACTCTTTAACTAAAGCATGTTTTATAATAACATATCTAATAATATAAGATACCTTTAATTTATGGTAAATATTTATTTTAAATGCAGGCCTATCACATAAATAAAATGATTGATTGATGAGTTTAAGTATTGAAATTGAAAGGATAAAGAGATGGCCAAACTTAGAGAAGAGATGCTGGTGCAGTTCAAACCAGAACATTGTTCGGTAATTGGGTCATATCTGGAGCTATAGATCTCGGATTTAGGTTTACTTTACATGGATAAAAAGGTAAGACATAGGCCTATAACTTTCATAGGAGGTCTGTTTTAAAAAGGCCTTTTTTAAGTCCAAATTATAGCAACAACAAAGAAGTCTGAATCTGTCCTACAGCCTGAACACTGTTCAATATTTAGCCTATATCTAGAGTTTTAGAAGTCCAAATGACCTCTATTTTTTCCCTAGAAATCTAAGATAATTTCCTACATTTTCAAGTGGTTCTAATTCTAACGTTATCAATAACATTTTTAGCAGACAAGAGAAGATCAGGATTGTTACCAAGTTAAGAGTTGGCCACCCATTCATCAATTAGTTATCAAATCAATAGTTTCCAATTTTGGCCTATAAAATGAGGCATTTGCCATGGATTTAGGTATCTTGGTTTCTAGATCAAGATCATGTTCTTGCTTTCTCTCTTTGTATTTTTGTAATGCTTAAGTTTTTCTTTTATTAATATCTTGTTTATGCCTTTTATTTTCTTTCCTTTACTTAGTTAAATTTTATTTTATTTATATTCTTATCTTGTTTATTTATGTTTCTCTTCTTCATTATATTTAGTTAAGTTTATTATGTTAAGGTAAAAAGGTTAGACTAATGATATAAGAATAAGTATAGTATAAACTTAATATGGACTTTAATGTTTGATACTAAGTTTTGTATTTGTTATCTTGTTCACTTTTAAAACTTTGCTTGTTAAATGGTTAATCTAGATTTATGTTATATAACACCTGGTACAACAAATACTTGGTACTTTCATAACTCATACTGTATGGTATAACCGATACCTGAGCTATGAAAGGAACATGATTTGTTGTTAATATAAGTTATAATCATGAATGCCTGACAATATTTACAAGTAATGATTGTGCATCAAAAGTATCATTAAACCTCTTATTTTACATATGTATTTAATGTTTTTATTTGGGTTTTTATAATAATTGATGTGCTTTTTAATAATGAAGTTTCTTCTAATGTTTTGCTATGTTTTTGGAGCTTAAATGGATTATGTCAGAAACTTTAATGTCATAATTTGGAATAAAGAGTTGAAGAGAAATTTAGTTGAAGTTTGAAGCAAATCTTGGTTCAAATAAGTGCTCCAAATTTTTCTCAAAAAATCAATTCTATTCCAATTCTAGAAAATATTATCATATGATCTATTTCGAGCCCAAACTTGCCTTATATTGTGTGCAAACTTCAACCATCAAACACTCAAGGTTTCAATGTCAATCTTAGCCCAAATAATAAGTATGTTTGTATCCTTATCTGATGCTTAAATTCAACCCCAAATCAACCTTCAAATCAGCCCAAACACAATCCATGATCTTATATGTCCACACAGTAAATAACAATTGATTTATCTTGGGTAATCCATTGATCTAAGAAGGCAAGCACATGGATGGAAAGTTGGAGGGGACATTGTTACATTATTTTGGTTCAAAAAGAAGAAAATGATAGCTCATAAAGGAAGAAGAAAAACGTGCATCAAAGTGGTTGCAAAGCTGGCCTGATTTGATTTTTCAGAACACCTTTTGGTGTTTTGCCCATAACTTTAACTCATGTGTCTTTAATGATTTGGAAAGATGACAAAATTTTCTATAAATATGTCTCATAGGCATCTCCAAAAAAAGCTTTTAGGAGGGTCTAAATTGCTGTCCAAAGTTAGCATCACATTGGTGTTCGAATTTTTACTAAAATTATATTGTGTTCTTCTTTGTAGATTTCAGTTCTTTAGTTTGTAAAACTTATTCTTTTAGTTTGATTCAAGTTTTTCATGTTTATTAAAGTGTTCTTATATATAATTATGGTTGGCTAATCTCGTTCTTGGATCCAAATCAAGGATGATGGTGGTTGAGGTGATTTCTTTAAGATATGAATGAATCTTAATGTTTATCTTCTCATTTTTTTCATGCATGTTTTATTATTGCAAAGAAATTTTAGAAATCATTTAGGTAATGTTATAATCTTGAATTTTTATGCAAAACTTTAGTTTTGGTATAGAGATTGCTTGATTCAATGTCTTACATAATATGAAAATACTTGTTCATTCTTAAGCAATAATCAATCTTCATATTTTTAAACTTCATTGTAATATCTTCCAATCTAATATCA
>NW_011499851.1:3606185-3614653 GCF_000495115.2 Populus euphratica
GATCTAATATCACCATCGTTGATATTAGGTTGAGTTATCTTATATATGTTAAAGGAATCACCAATACATCACCATTAAAATTGATTTGGACCAAGGCTTATTTTTTCCTGTTATTTAAAATCTATTTACATGTTTTCATATTTGAAACAAATCTATCAATTATTTTCAACCAAGTTATTATTAATTTAATTGTTCTTGAGTTCTTTTTTGTTACATAGCTTAATTTCTAGATCTAGGTCTCTGTGGATATGACCTCGATCTTATCGAGTTAATTGGTATATCGCACACTCGTGCACTTGCGAGTTAAAACAAGCCAATCATAAAAAACTGTTAAGCAATTTTGGCGCTGTTGTCGGGGAGCTAGCAAGCAAAGGTAACAATTTTAGATTTGATTTTTGAAAAACAAAAAAAAATCATATAAAAAAATCAATTGATTGGTTTTACCGTCCAAAAAAATAAAAAAATAAATCAAATAGCTAGTTTTACCGCCCAAAAAAAAACTAACCTCAACTTTTTGGATATTAGACTATGAACTTGACTACTAATTGTTGGATTTTGGTTGGTTCAACCATTTTTCTTTTGATGTCTATTCTAATTAGTTTATAATATTTATTGTTTATATCATAAGGTTGGTTTTATTGTCTCTTGTTTATTTTATTTTATCTTGTTATATTATTGTGATTATTTTTCTTATATTTATTTTTTGAAGTACTTGACTGATATTACCACCTCTTGTTTATTTTATTTTTTGTTGTGATTATTTTTTTATATTTATTTTTTGAAATACTTCGCTGGTATTACCGCCTCTTTATGCATGCTTGTTATAATTATCTTTTAATGTCTATTATTGTTAATATTGCTTATTAGTTGGAGTGTGAATTTTCTAATTTGTTGTATTTTTATTTTTGAGCTATTACTTTATCTTTTTCGTTTCATTTACTTTTATTTGCAATCTTCTTTTTTGTTTTTTTTTTCCTTTCTTTTCATATTCATATAATTGTTATATTATTTTTTCATCATAACTAATGTTGAAGATGCAGAGGGTGAAGGGAGTGTTCAAGGTAATGGACGTCTATAATTCAATGATCAACCTAATTTTCGAACTCTTAGAGAGTATTTTCACCCAGCTAGACAAAGTACATCTTCGTGTATTATCTTGCCTCTTAACCAACAGGCTTTCAATTAAAAACCGGGCATGATCCAACTTCTTCCCACATATCATGGTATGGATTTTAAAAATCCATATATACATATTAAGGACTTTGAAGAGGTATGTAATACTTTTATTGATAGAACATGCACCAAGGAAACTATTCGGCCTAAATTGTTCCCATTCTCTCTAAAGGATAAAGCCAAGGCTTGGCTAAACTCCCTGTGTTCCAGGTCTATAGGTTCATGGAGGGAAATGCAAGCTAAATTTTTGAAAAAATACTTCCGCACTCATAGGACGACAACCTTACAACATCAAATGATGAATTTTTCTTGTAGTCCAAATGAGTCATTTCACCAAGCTTGAGAAAGGTTCAAAGACTTGTTAAATACATGCCCCTATCATGGTTTTGAGATGTGGAGGTTAGTGAGTTTCTTCTACAACTCTCTTACCACAGATTTTAAAAAAACTAGTGTCGACCATTTATAATGGTGAGTTTTATGACAAAGAACCAAGTGAAGCCTTTAATTTTTTTGATCAATTGGTTGAAAACACAAAGCAATGGGAGACCTCTCTCCCACTTCATGTTGAGTCTAGAAACACCATTTCTCATTCAAGTGGTAAGTTCCAATTGAAAGAGACCGATAACCTAATACTAGATTAGCCTCATTGACTAGGAATGTAGAGTCTCTTGAGCTTAAAAAAGTGCATGCATGTCATGAGTGAATAAAAAGAGAAGAGTTGTGTTGTGTGTGAGAGTAAAAGGTATAGGACAACTAAGTGTCCTACCATTCCAGCCTTCAAAGAAGTACTATATGGCCAAACTTTTGATTCATGTTAGAAAGCCTTTTTCAAACCAAGTAGGCAATCTCTACTCTGATACCTATAATCCCGGATGGAGAAACCACCCAAATTTTGGATAGAGAAATAAGGGCTCTTCAGTATCTCAAACATTTCAAGCTACACCCCAACCATTTCATACTCCCACACATAACACGTACCAACCACCTCATAAGAGATCCCTAGAGGATACTCTTCAACAATTCATGCAAACATATGGAGGAATCAACAACCACGCTTACAAATTTCAAGACCAGACTAATAGGACCTTAGATGACATTCGAAGTCAACTAACTAAGTTGACTCAATCACTAAGCATTCAAGAGAAGGGAAAAATCTTAGCTCAACCAATGCCTAATCCTAGAGGTCAGGTACACATGAGTGAATCCTCACCTAGTAAACCTTCAAACCATGAACAAGTCCAAGTCATCACCACCCTTAGAAGTGGAAAGATTATTGATAAAGGTATAGGTTTTGGGATTCCTAAAGGTATTGTGGAGGAGAAATCTAGGGAAAGTGAAAAGGGAATCAAAACACAAGTGACAAATGAGAGTTTAAATGAAAAGGAAGGTGAGAGAAATGAGTGTTAAACACCGTACTCGAATCACTCTTCAATTAGCTAATAGCTCAATCAAGATCCTCAGGGGTATTGTTGAAGATGTGTTAGTCCAAGTAGATAAATTCTACTTTCCTGTTGATTTTGTAGTGTTAAACACCGTACTTATTTAAGGATCTAATGCTTCCATCCCAGTTATCTTAGGTAGACCTTTCCTAGCTACATCCAATGCTTTAATTAACTATAGGAATGGGGTGTTGAAATTGTCTTTTGGGAATATAATCGTGGAGATGAACATATTCAATGTTTCCAAACAAATTGGTGAACAAAAGGACATTAGAGAGGTAGATTTGATCTAAATAGTTTATCAAGAACACTTTGAGGGAGAGTGGATAAAGGATCCATTGAAGAAAACTTTAATTCATGATGAAAGATTTTAATCTTTGGAATATGATGATGAGGAAGTAAGAGAGCTCGAGACTTATCTAGATCCAATGCCTATTATGTTAATAGGTCAATGGACCCCATCGTTTGAGCCTTTAATTTCAGCATAAGTGAAAGTTTAGGCATCTCTTGTCCAATCTTAAAAACTAGAAAGGAAGCCTTTACCAAGTGATCTTGAGTATGCATTTCTAGGGGAAGATGAATCATATCCTATTGTGATCTCATCAAAACTTAGCATAGAGTAGGAACAAAAACTTTTGAGAGTAGTGAGAAAACACAATAAAGCAATAGGGTGGGCAAAAACTGACTTGAAAGGAATTATCCCTCTTTTTTGTACACATAGAATCTATCTTGAAGAAAAGGCTAAATCTGTAAGGCAAATGCAAAGACGATTGAACCCAAACATGAAGGAAGTAGTGAGAGGTAAAGTGCTTAAGCTACTTGATGCAGGTATCATTTACCCCATTACAAACTCAAAATGGGTTAGTCTAACTCAAGTTGTCCCTAAAAAAATCTGGAGTCACGGTAGTGAAGAATGAAAATAATGAGCTAATGCCAACAAGAATAACATATCTAATAATATAAGATACCTTTAATTTATGGTAAATATTTATTTTAAATACAGGCCTATCACATTGATGAGGATTGATTGATGAGTTTAAGAACTGAAATTAAAAGGACAAAGAGGTGGCCAAACTTGGAAAAGAGATGCTAGTGCAGTTCAAACCAGAACACTGTTTGATAATTGGGTCATATATGGAGCTGTAGTTCTCAGATTTAGGTTTACTATATATGGATGAAAAGGTAAGACATAAGCCTATAACATTCATATGGAGCCCAAGATTTAAAAAGGCTATTTTCAAGTCCAAATTGTAGCAACAATAAAAAAGTCTGAATCTGTCATGCAACCTGAGCACTGTTTAGTGTTTAACTCATATCTGGAGTTCTAGAAGTCTAAATGACCTCTATTTTTTTTCCTGAAAAGCTGAGATAGTTTCCTACAACTTTCATGTTCAAGTGGTCCCAATTTTGATGTTATCAATGATGTTTTGGGCAGACAATAGAAGATAAGAATTGTCACCAAATCAAGAGTTGGCCACCCATTCATCAATTAGTCATCAAATCAATAGTTTCTAATTTTGACCTATAAAAGTAGGTATTTACCATGCATTTAGTTATCTTGATCTCCAGATCAAGATCATGCTTTTTATTTCTCTCTTTATATTGCTTAAGTTTTATTTTCATTAATATCTTGTTTATGCCTTTCATTTTCTCTCCTTTACTTAGTTAACTTTTATCTTATTTATGTTTTTATCTTGTTTATTTATTTTTCTTTCTTTCATTATGTTTAGTTAAGTTTATTATGTCAAGATGAAAAGGTTATACTAATGCTGTAAGAATAATTATAGTGTAAACTCAACATGGATCTTAAAGTTTGATACCAATATTGTTTGTATTTAAGAGTTGGCCACTCACTCATCAATTAGTCATCAAATCAATAGTTCCTAATTTTGGCCTATAAAAGGAGGTATTTACCATGCATTTAGGCATCTTGGGCTCCAGATCAAGATCATGTTTTTTATTTCTCTCTTTGTATTGCTTAAGTTTTATTTTCATTAATATCTTGTTTATGCCTTTCATTTCCTTTCCTTTACTTAGTTAACTTTTATCTTATTTATGTTTTTATTTTGTTTATTTATTTTTCTTTCATTCATTATGTTGTTGTTATTATTGTTGTTATATTATTGTCATCATTCATTATGTTGTTGTTATTATTGTTGTTATATTATTGTCATCTATAATTTATACAATTAACCTTCTTGTGTTTCTACCCTAATCTTGCCGGGTTATTTATTACTTCGACACTCTTACACTTGAGAGAAGGCATCAATCTTTTGGTCATGTCAAGTTTTTGGCGTCGTTGCCGAGGAGGTAAGTTCTTGTACAAATTATAGTATTTATGTTATTTTCTCTTTTCACTTTTCTTGTATATAACTTTGTTTCTTTTGTTTTCTTCCTCCTTCTTTTGTTTTCTTCTTTTTATTTTATTCCTACATATGCATAAGAGTGTGGTCATGTACATTAAGTGGTAGACTTTATAGGGTATCCTCATCATTTTCAGAAAATATTTCCAAAAAAGATATCCAATCACTTCATAATGAGAATAATGAAAATAATTGTGTTAAAACACTTATAGACCACATGAATCCCACAAGAACAAGTGCACCATCATGCATGGTTTCCCTCCTGATGCATCTCATTTCAATTTTAAGCTAAGCATTATTCAACTTTTACCTTCTTTTCATGGCTTAGATTTAGAAAATCCATACTTGCATTTAAAGGAATTTGAGGAGGTCTGTAACACCTGTAATGACTCAAATTATAGCATGAACACATCAAATTAAAGCTTTTTCCATTTTCATTGAAAGATAAAGCTAAAACATGGCTATAAAAGTTAAGACCAGGATCCATTGTGCTTGGGATGAAATGCAATAACAATTTTTATAGAAGTTTTTCCCATCTCATAGAACAAACTCTTTCAAAAGACAAATCACCACTTTCAGTCAAAAACCAGAAAAAACATTTTATCAATGTTGGGATAGATATCAAGACTTGCTTAATGCTTGCCCTCATTATGGTTTTGAAAAATAGAGATTGGTTTTATATTTTTATGAAGGCTTAACACCTAAAGATAGGAAAATGGTTGAATTGATGTGCAATGAAACCTTTGAAGATAAAGATCCTAATGAAGCAATGGAGTACCTAGACTTGCTAGATACAGGCACGTATGAGACTTCAAGTAAAATCCAATCTCATACATCTGATAAAGGTATGTACAACCCCTAGGGAAGATTATGACCTTCAAGCCAAGTTTGCCTTTAAGCCAAGTTTGCATCTTTAGCTAGAGAAGTCAAGGCACAAGAATTGAAAGAGAGTGGTCAATTAAAATCTATTCAAGACATTGCGTGTCAAATATGTGAAACAAATGAATACTCAACCAATGATTATCCAACCTTGCCTTCTTTTAAGGAAAGTCTCCATGACCAAGCCCATACTTTAAACAATTTTCAAAAGCCCAATCATAACTCATACTCGCAAACATACAACTTTGATTGGAGAAATCACCCAAATTTTAATTAGAAGAGTGACAATGCACAAACTTCACAATCATAGTTTCGAGCACACCATAATTTCCAAAATTCTCATGGATATATACCTCCTTATGCTCCACCTCCAAGAACAAATTTTAAGGAAACTTTGTATGCATTCATTGAAAAGCAAGAGACAATCAACACTCAACTTGCCCAAAGCATAACAGATTTTAAAGATACTCTTGCAAAATTCACATCTGCTCTCAGTTTTCAAGAGAAAGGTAAGTTTCCATCTCAACAACAGCAAAATCTCAAGGGGCAATACAATGCAAATGCAAGTAGTTTTGGAAGTCAACACATAAATCAAGTCAAATCAGTCATCACACTTCGTAGTGGTAACATTATTCAAAAACCAATTCTTGAACCTTGTGAGAAAGATGATGAGTCAATCTCTAAGGGTAAGGAAGGGGTTGAATCTGAACATTGCAAAGAAAAGACTGATTCCCCAACAGCACTTCCATTTCCTCATGCCATGACCACACAGGAAAAAATCGAGGATGGAAAAGGCACCAAAAATATTGATGCGGATCTTTTGTCAAGAGTGACAATAGATTCGACATGCGACATCACACTAGTCGATGATTACTTTCTAAATGAATCCTTACTTTCTCTTAGTTCAATGCCTTGATTTGCTAAAAATATCAATTTTTTTACTTCAGGATTTTTGCCAGCTCACTAGAGTACCGAAGACAAAATAAAATTTTTGAGCAATATGCAAAATTTTTATTGGGATGACCCTTACTTATTCAATTATTGTTTTAATCAAATATTTCAAAGATGCATTCCCGACAATGAGGTAAGTAGTATCATTAAATTTGGTCACTCTAAGGCACGCGGGGATCATTTCTCATAAAAAAATAGGACTGTAGAAATCTTACAAAGTGTATTTTACTAGTCCATCATGTTTAGGGACTCACATGCATTCTATAAGACTTGTGAAAATTGTCAAAAGGTGGGATTTATTTCAAAACATAGAGAGTCTTTAGATAATCTTCTATTGACTCTTAAGTCTCATCATAGTGGAGATGTGCATCGTGCAATTCATGATTTATAGCCTTATTTTTATAAAGAACATGATTAGCTTCATCTTGGGAATCTAATTAAAAAAAGACCATGTTTGTCAGTTTTTAAGAAAACTGGATGGGAAGCCTATCCTTAACCCATAGAGGGCGTTGAAGCCATTTTTGTATGGGGGAGACAGTCTTGGATTAATGGGAGGTGTGTTAATAGCTGTATTTTTAGGAGGTAGTCAAATTTTGGGAGTCATCCTCAAAGCATTAACATAAGAGGACATCATTGGAAAAACAATTGGAGAGGAACTACAGGTCTCCACAATGTCTGCTCGAATGAATGCAATGTTCAACCATGTTGATGCCTTCATTGCCTTACTAGGTGGCCTTGCCAGGTGTAAACTCAACATGGATCTTAATATTTAATACTAACATGTTTTGTATTTGTTATCTTGTTCACTCTTTAATACTTTGCTTGTTAAATGACTAATCTTGATTTATGTTGTATAACACTTGGTACAACAAATGCTTGGCACTTTCATAGCCCATATTGTATGGTATAACCGACACCTGAACTATGAAAGGAACTTGATGACTAGTACTTAAAAGTGCATTTTTATCAAGGTTTTATATCATTATTTTACACTTGAAGTATCAATAACTCCTTAACTAAAACATGTTTTATAATAACGTATATAATAATATAAGATACCTTTAATTTATGGTAAATGTTCATTTTAAATACAGGCCTATCAAATAAATGAAAGGATTGATTGATGAATTTAAGAACTAAAATTGAAAAGACAAAGAAATGACCAAACTTAGAAAAGAGATGCCTGTGCAGTCTAAACCAGAATACTATTAGGTAATTAGGTCATATCTGGAGCTGTAGATCTCATATTTAGGTTTATTTTATATGGATGGAAAGGTAAGACATAGGCCTACAACTTTCATATGAGCTCAAGATTCAAAAATGCCATTTTCAAGTCCAAATTATAGCAACAACAAAGAAGTTAGAATTTGTCTTCCAACCCAAGCACTGTTTAGTATTTGGCCCATATCTGGAGTTCCAGAAGTCTAAATGACCTGAATTTATTACACAAGCAAGTTGAGACAATTTTCTATAACTTTCATGTTTTCAAGTTGCTCCAATTTTAACGTTATCAATGACGTTTTGGGTAGACAAAAGAAGATAAAAATTATCACCAAGTCAAGAGTTGGTCACCCACTCATTAATTAGTCATGAAATCAATACTTCCCAATTTTGGCCTATAAAAGGAGGCATTTGCCATGCATTTAGGCATCTTGCTTTCCAG
>NW_011499851.1:3614723-3623732 GCF_000495115.2 Populus euphratica
TTTGTATTTTTTTTGTAATGTTTATGCTTTACTTTCATTAATATTTAGTTTATGCCTTTCATTTTCTTTTATTTACTTAATTAACTTTTATCTTATTTATGTTCTTATTTTGTTTATTTATTTTTCTTTATTTCATTATGTCTAGCTAAGTTTATTATATCAGGGTGAAAAGGTTACACTAATAGTGTAAGAATAAGTATAGTGTAAACTTAATATGGACTTTAATGTTTAATACTAACATGTTTTGTATTTGTTATCTTGTTCACTCTTTAATACTTTGCTTGTTAAATGACTAATCTTGATTTATGTTGTATAACACTTGGTACAACAAATGCTTGGCACTTTCATAGCCCATACTGTATGGTATAACCGACACCTGAGCTATGAAAGGAACTTGATTTGTTGTTAACATAAGTTATAATCATGAATGCTTGACGAGATTTACAAGTATTAGCATTAATCGAATAAGATGACTAATATAATCATGTTAACAATCTATAATCAGATTGGAACCTCCTTTGTGTGTGGTTTCCAATTAAATAATAAGAGTTTATACTATACTTATTTGACATACCATTAGTGGATCCTCTAACCTTGAGATTTGTTATTATCATTGTTTAATCCTTACATTAATATTCCATCTCAAAGTTCTCATCTTTTTCTTCTTCTTCTCCTTCTTTTTCTTTAGTATTATTATTATTATTATTATTATTATTATTATTAGTATTGTTATTACTATTATTATTGTTGTTGTTGTTGTTGTTGTTGTTATTGTTGTTGTATTATTGTTATTTATAATTTGTACAATTAACCTCCCTGTGGTTCGACCCTGATCTTGCTGGGTTATTTATTACTTCGACACTCGTGCACTTGGGAGAGGACATCAATCTTGTAGTTGTGTCACTTGATTTGTTGTTAACATATGTTATAATCATGAATGTCTGGCAATATTATAGTATTAGCATTTTTGTGTGGTTTCCATTTGAGTAATAAGAGTTTATGCTGTACTTGTTTGAAATATCATCAATGGATCCTCTAACCTTGATATTTGTTGTTATCATTATTTAATCCTTATGTTAATCTTCCATCTCAATATTCTCATCAACTTCTTCTTCTTCTTCTTCATTATTATTATTATTATTATTACCGCCACTACTACTATTATTATTCTTATTATTGTTATTGTTGTTTTGTTGTTGTTGTTGTATTCTTGTCATTTATAATTTATACAATTAACTTCCCTTTGTTTCAACCCTAGTCTTGCCGGGTTATTTATTACTTCAACACTCCTGCACTTGGAAGAAGACATCAATCTTTTGGTCGTGTCAGTGACATGGTGAAAATTGTTTTGGAAGTTCATGGATGATTTTTCAGTTTATGGGGATTTTTATGAGTTATGTCTAATGCATTTAGAAAAAGTTCTTGAAAGGTATGAAGTGAGCAATCTTGTACTCAATTGGGAGAAGTGTCATTTTATGGTGAGACATGGCATTGTCTTAGGTCATATTGTCTCTTCAAAAGGGATAGAGGTAGATAAGTTAAAAGTTGAAATCATTCAAAAATCACCTACTCCTAGGACTGTGAAATATGTGAGATCCTTTTGAGGATATACTAGTTTTTACTGAAGATTCATTCATTCTTTTAGTATCATTGCCAAACCATTGTGTAACTTGTTATCACAAGATGTCTAATTTGATTGGACATCAAAATGTCAAGAAGCTTTTGAAAAGCTTAAAGGCTTGTTGACCACTACACCAATCATGCAAGCTCTTAATTAGTCTTTACCATTTGAATTGATATGTCATGCTATTAATTTTGCGATAGGAGCTATTTTAGGACAAAGAAAAGATAAAAAGCCTCATGTCATTTATTATGCTAGCAAGACTTTAAATGATGCTAAATTGAATTACACTACAACTAAAAAAGAACTCTTAGCTGTGGTCTTTGCATTAGACAAGTTTAGGTCTTGTTTAGTTGGATCTCTTGTTATTGTTTTCACTGATCATGCAGCATTGAAATACTTGCTCACAAAACAAGATGCCAAACCACGTTTGATTAGATGGATCCTCCCACTCCAAGAGTTTAACCTTGAAATTCGAGATAAAAAAGGGAGTACAGAATGTAGTGGTTGATCATTTGTCTCATCTTTCAAGTGATAAGACCATAATTGATGAATCTCTAATAAATGAACTCTTTGTTGATGAAAATTTATTTTGTGGAGGTATTGTCTCCTAGATTGGTTCTCTATGGTATGCTAACATAGCAAATTACCTAGCCACAAGTCAGATTCCTTCTCATTGGTCTAAACTTGACAAACAAAATTTTTTCCGTAATATGCATACCTTTTTTGGGATGACCCCTACCTATTTAAATATTGTCCTGACCAAATTGTTAGGCGATGCATCCCTAATCATGAAATTCCAAGTGTCACTAATTTTTGTCATGCATTAGCCTGTGGTGGGCATTTCTCTTCCAAGAAAACCATTGTCAAGATCTTGCATTGTGGTTTTTTTTTGCCCACCATGTTTAATGATTTTCATGCCTTTTATGTTGCATGTGACCGATGCCAACGACTAGGTAACCTCACTAGGCATAATATGATGTCCCTTAACCCCACTCTTGTTTTGGAAATATTTAATTGTTGGGGGATTGATTTCATGGGACCTTTTCTAAGTTCATGTGGCTACCAATTCATCCTTGTAGATGTTGATTATATGTCTAAATGGGTGGAGGCTATTGCATCTCGAACCAATGACCATCGATTTGTGGTCAAATTCTTGAAAGAAAATATTTTCTCTTGTTTTGGCATACCCCGGGCTATGAGTAATAATAGGGGAATGCATTTTTATAACAAGCCTGTTAGGATGTTGATGAGAAAATATGGTGTAATTCACAAGGTTAGTACCCCCATCACCCATAGACTAGTGACCAAGTTGAGTTGGCAAATAGGGAGATCAAGAACATTTTAAGGAAAACAGTCAACCCAAACCGTAAAGATTGATCCTTACGACTAGTTGATGTTTTATGGGTATATCGTACTGCTTATAAGACCTTTTTAACAATGTCTCCTTATAGGCTAGTTTATGGAAAGCCTTGTCATCTCCCTGTTGACATTGAGCGCCATACATATTGGACCATTTGGCAATTTAATGACAATGAAAACGAGGTTGGCAAAAATAAAAAGCTTTAATTGGATGAATTAGAGGAGCTAAGAAATGATGCATTTGAAAATGCAAAAAATTCAAAATATAAGATGAAAACTTTGCATAATAAACATATTCTTAGAAAATTCTTTCATGTTGGTCAAAAGTTTCTCTTGTATAATTCACAATTACATCTCTTTCCTAAAAAGTTTAGGACAAAATGGATTGGTCCATTTGTGATTAAATCCATCTCTGAGCATAGTGCCTTTGAGGTAGAAAATCCTACGAATGGAAATGTTTTCAAAGTAAATGTCATCGATTAAAACCTTATCTTAAAAACTTTCTGGCTGAAGTTGAGACATTGGATCTTAAAGATCCAATACAATTCTAGTATCACAAGTAATGACTTTTTTTTCTTTCTTTTTGTTTTATTTTTCCAACTCTTATATTTACTTGTTCATGTATTAGGGACAATGCATTATTCTAAGTTGGGGAGTGTAAGGTTCTTTATTTGCAAAAAAAACAAAATTGATTTGATGTTTTCTTTTAGTTGTGATATGCAGGTTAAAAAAAAAGAATCAAGCTAGAAGTCAGCTCATGTCCAATTCAAACAGACATTCATCCTTGAAAAAAAGGGAGTAATAATGTTCTAATATTTATTCTTTTCTTATTTTTTTTTACATGAAGGATAATGTAAAATTTAATTTTAGATATTTAATTATGTTGAATGCTTGAGATGACCATGCTTGTTTGAAAAAAAAAATTGCATTCATAGGTGAGTAAGACTTGTTTAGGATCAACATTACATTTTTGGATTTATTATTGTGTTGAAAATTGCATGCTTTAATTAGGGATGTATAATATCTTATAAACCAAGATATAGCATACTTTTGGTTCTCTTTAAGATTATTGAAGTATATCTTTCCTTATAAAAGTTGTATGAGTTTTGTGATTATGCATAAAAGATAAGTGTGATGTTTTACTTGTGATCATCCCTTTTGATTTAGTCCTAAACAAGATTTAAGTAAATAGAGTAATAATTATTAGACAATTAAATAAATAAATGTGTACAAAGTTCTATCTACTCCAATGTTTTGAGTTCCTTAGTAACTAAGGATATTCATTACAAATATTTATCATGACGTCAAATAGCAACTTGAATTATTATTATTATTATTATTATTTTTGTTGTTGTTGTTGTTATTTATAATTTATACAATTAACCTCCCTATGATTCGACCTCGGTCTTGTTGGGATATTTATTACTTCAACACTCTTGCACTTGGGAGAAGACATTAATTTTTTAGTCGTGTCAATTGACTATTATGGTATTGTATGTGAATAATCGACCAAAATTCTTGTGTTTCTTAATTTTTTTTCTGTTCTTCAAAGTCAGTTGGTAAAGATAAAAACAATTTATTGTTGTATAATTTGCTATAAAGGATTTATGATACTATGTTTTACAATTTGTTTGCTAATCAACATAGATTTAACTATTCTGAATTTAGTGACAATGAAGAAGATGAGATGTTAAACCTGGTGTCATGACCAAAAGATTGATGTCTTCTCCCAAGTTTAGGAGTGTCAAAGCAATAAATAACCCTGCAAGACCAAGATCGAACCACAAGGAAGTTAATTATGTAAATTATAAATAACAACAATAATAAGAAGAAGAAAAAGAATAATAAGAATAAGAATAAGAATAAAGAGAGCTTTGAGATGTGATATTGATATAAGAATTAAACAATGATAAAAACAATTGTCAAGGTTAAAGGATCCACTAATAGTATTTCAAATAAGTATAGTATAAAATTTTATTACTCAATTAGAAAACCACACACAAAAAAGGTTCCAATCAAATTATAAATTATTAACATGATTACATTAGTTATTTTATTTGAATAATGCTAATACTTATAAATATTATCAGGTATTGATGATTATAACTTGTGTTAACAACAAATCAAGTTTTTTCATAGCACAGATGTCTGTTATACCATACGATTTGTGCTATGAAAGTGTCAAGCATTTGTTATAACAAGGTTATACAACATAAATCTAGATTAATCATTTAATAAGCAAAGTATTAAGAGTAAATAAGATAACAAATAGAGAACTCGATCAATCAATCCTTTTATTTATGTG
Source organism: Populus euphratica (assembly GCF_000495115.2). NCBI lineage: Eukaryota > Viridiplantae > Streptophyta > Magnoliopsida > Malpighiales > Salicaceae > Populus > Populus euphratica. The sequence continues at coordinate 3,620,012 of NW_011499851.1, forward strand.
ATAAACCTGCATTTAAGATGAATATTTACCATAAATTAAAGATATCTTATGATATCAGACTTATTATTATTAAACATGTTTTAATTAAGGAGTTATTGATACTTCAAGTGCGAAATGATGATATAAAACCTTGATAAAAATGCACTTTTTAGTACTAATCACACCCCCCCAATCAGCTTATTACTAGTTCCTAGTAATCAAAATGTTAAAATAGAAAAACAATTTGTAAAGTCCACGAAGTAAGCCATTCATTATTTAACTTCCATTAATCTACCCAGATAAACAAACTCTCATTAAATTTATATATATGCTCAATATATTTTTTAAAAAATATTAATAAACCTTCCTTTTGTACTCAATATATTAACACATAGTTATAGGGCTTTACTTGGAAGAAAACAAATTTTTTGTTTTAAAGTTTTAGGTTAACTTCCTTGAGTTGGAATTATTTTTTTTTCTTTTTTTTCCCTTTTTTAATATATATATATATATATAACTTAAAACACAATGCATCTTTAACTTATATATCGAGGTTCGACTAATTACTTCCACACTAGTTGGTCTTAGGGCATTAGGTGTTGAAACACCCCTATAAGCTTAGTAACTTTAGTTGCAGATGCTGAAACGTAGATAGTGCAATGTTTGATTCCTTTAAGCTTTTCTCCTCAACCCATGTAATAAGTGTTAGGTCAATAGCTCCCAAGTCAGTTGACTTTAGGATATTAGGTGTTAAAACACCCATCATTTTATTTATTTTTTTGTTTTTTAAAAAAACTATATACTATCCATTTTTCTTAGTTGTTACCTTTAACAAAAGAACATAAATAATGTAATAATCCAATATGCAACCCACAATCATATGTTAAAGTGTGTGTGTGTAAATTAAGGTTTAAGAATACATGTTAAATAAGTATATGAGCAGAATTAAGTGATAACAATTATAAAAAATAACAAAACAAAATAATATGCTATTAATAAAACCAAAAGATACAAGGATTCACAAACAAAGGCTCAAATCTAATCTAAGTTTTTTATGGTTTTTCTTAGTTGAACAATTTATGCGACTCATGAAGGGATCAATTACAGGAATAAAAGATTGTAATTGATCAATCAATTGTTCGGAAGTAGCAGCAGAGATTAAGATTTGTTGTTTCGAAGATGTTAGAAATTCCTATTCCATAGCATGATCAAGAAAAGACAACAATTTATCATAAAAACCATTTACATTTAATAGACCTATAGATTTATGGTGAATGTGCAGTTGGGCCTAAAAGAAAATATGAAAGATCTCTTCCAATGTGCCTATATCACCTAGTAAGGCAATGAAGACATCAACATGTTTAAACATTGCATTCATTCAATCAGACATTGTAGAGACCTGTAGTTCCTCTCTAATTATTTTTCCAATGATCTCCCCTTGTGCTAAAGCTTTAGGGATAACCCTAAAAACTTGATTGCCTCCTAAAAATGTAGTTATCCCCCCATTAACCCAAGACTGCCTCCACCATACACTAAATGAATCTTTCTTTTAGCTAGTACCTAACCAAGATGATTTGCTGATTCTAAAAATTTTATTTCCTTCTGAGGACTAGATCCACCAAAAACACAAATATTTCTTACATGATGACCAATCACGAGGTTGAATGACAAGAGTAGAAGTAAACAAGTTTTTAAGTTTAACAAAGGCTTCTTCACAATGTTTAGTCTAATAAAAAATATTATCATTTTTTAGAAAGTTACTCAAGGGCTTAGATATTACACTAAAATCTTTGATGAACCTTTTATAAAAATCAGCATGTCCTAAGAATGATCTTACTTCTTTAATAGATTTTGGTGTTGGCAATTTAGCAATTAACTCGATTTTAGATTTATCAACCTTAATTCTTTTTGAAAAAACAATATGACCAAGTACAATACCGTTTGTTACCATAAAGTGATATTTTTCCCATTTTAGTACTAGATTCTTCTCTTCACACCTGCTCAAAATATTTTCTAAGTTAGTCAAACAATCATCAAATGAGTCTCTAAAAACAAAAAAAATCATCCATAAAAATTTTAAGAAAACATTCAACCATATCATTAAATATACTGAGCATGCATCTTTGAAACGTGGTTGGTGCATTACATAATCCAAGAGGCATCCTTCAATATATAAAAGTACCAAATAGACATGTGAAAGTAATCTTCTCTTCATCTTCCAATGCAATTTCAATTTAGTTGTAGCATGAATAGCCATATAGAAAACAATAAAATTCATGACCTGCAACTCTTTCTAGGATTTGATCCATGAAAGGTAAAGGAAAATGATATTTTCTAGTCATTGAATTACGTTTCCTATAGTCAATGCACATGCGCCAACCAGTAATAGTCCTCGTTGGAATTAACTCATTTTTCTCATTTGTTATCACAGTAACTCCAGACTTTTTAGGTACAACTTGGGTAGGACTTATCCATTTGCTGTCAGAAATAGGATAAATGATTCCATTATCTAGAAGCTTCATGACTTTATTTTTCACTACTTATTTTATTTTAGGATTAAGCCTTCATTACATTTCTCTAAAGGGTTTAGCATTTTCCTCCAAATAAATTCTGTGTGTGTAAATCAAAGGACTAATTCCTTTTATGTCAGCTATGGTCCATCCTAATGCATTTTTGTGCATTTTCAGAGTTTGTAATAACTTACCTTCTTGATGTGCATTAAGTTTGGAAGAGATTATTACCGAAAAAGTTTCATTTCTCTCAAAAATATTAAAAAATGAGTACTTGAGATTGAATGGTAACAGTTTCAAATTAGGTTTGGTGGCTGAACATTTAAAGATATAGACTTAATTGATCATAGTGGTCATTCCTTAATTTATAGTCTCCAATTACTTGCCTTTGATTCTTCATGAAAATAAACCATTTACAAATCATCAGATTCATCAATCTTAGTTTCACTAAAAGTGGTTTGAAATTGATCATAAACTAATGTTTCAATAAAGTCCACTTCTTATAAATCATTATCATCTCCAAGTTGCTTGTAAATGTTGAAAATATTCATCTCCAATGTCATGTTTCCAAATGATAGCTTCATGAGTCCATTCCTACAATTAATCAATGCATTAGAAGTTGAAAGAAATGGACGTCCTAAAATAACAGGAAATGAATTACATGCTTCAACATATTCTATGTCCAAGATAATAAAATCTACAGGATAAATTAATTTATCAACTTATACTAACACATCCTTAACTATTTCTCTAGGCACTTTTACAAATCTATCAACAAGTCAGAAAGTTACAAAAATTGGTTTTAACTCACCTAGATTGAGACTTTGAAAAATTTAAAATGGAAGTAAATTCACACTAGCTCTAAGATCAAGTAAAGCTATTTGAATTTTATGTTCTCTAATAAAGTAAGAAATAGTAGGACAACTAGAGTCTATATATTTCAAAGTTCTGAAGAATGACACTTACTTATTTGGCTAAAAAGGCTTTTTTTTTCATATTCAGTTTTGTCTTTATAGTGCACAGATCTTTTAAAAATCTAGCATAAGAAGGTACCTATTTAATAGCATCCAACAAAGGTATATTGATCCTTACCTGTTTAAAAGGTTCAAAGATTTCAATCAGGTTTTTCTTTGCAATGTTCAGATTCAACCCCTTCCTTACCCTCAGAGATTGACTCATCATCTTTCTCATAAGGTTCAAGAGAGGGTTTTTCAATAACCTTACAACTGCGC
>NW_011499851.1:3623860-3625486 GCF_000495115.2 Populus euphratica
GATAAAAACTTACCTTTCTCTTGAAAACTGAGAGCAAATGTCAATTTTACAAGAGTATCTTTAAAATCTATCATGCTTTGAGCAAGTTGAGTATTGATTGTCTCTTGCTTTTCAATGAATGCATGCAATGTTTCCTAAAAATTTCTTTTAGGAGGTGGAGGAGAAGGAGGAGCATATCCATGAGAATTTTGAAAATTATAGTATACATGAAATGGTGGCTATGAAGTTTATGCATTATTGTTATCACTCTTCTAACTGAAATTTAGATAATTTCTCCAACCAGGGTTGTATGTTTGCGAGTATAGGTTATGATTGGGCCTTTGTAAGCTGTTTAAAACATGAGCTTCTTCATGGAGGCATTCCTTGAAAGAAGGTAATGTTAGACAATCATTTGTTGAGTATTCATTGGTTTCACAGATTTGACACACAATGTCTTGAACAGATTTTAATTGACCATTCTTTTTTAATTAAAGTGCCTCGACTTTTCTAGCTAAAGATACAAACTTGAATTGGAGGTCATGATCCTTTCTAAGTGTGTACATATCTCCACTACATGTACGAGGTTGAGTTTTACCTAGTGCCCTATAAGTACCTGCAATGTCCTAATTTTAAGCATTTTCAGCTAACAAGTCTAAGAACTTCATTGCTTCATAAGGGTCTTTATATTCAAAAGTTTCATTGCACATTAATTCCACCATTTGTCTATCTTTAGGTGTTAACTGACACGACCAACAGATTGATGTTTTCTCCCAAGTACAGGAGTGTCGAAATAATAAATAACTCGGCAAGACTAAGGTCAAATCACAGGGAGGTTAATTGTATAAATTATAGATAACAAAAATACAACAACAATAATAACAATAATAATAATAGCAATAATAACAATAATAATAGTAGTAGTAGTAGCAGTAGCAGTAGTAGCAGTAATAGTAATAGTAATAGTAACAGTAATAAAGAAGAAGAAGAAAAAGTTGATGAGAACTTTGAGATGGAAGATTTAACGTAAGGATTAAACAATGATAATAACAAATGTTAAGGTTAGAAGATCCATTAATGGTATGTCAAACAAGTATAGTATAAACTTTTATTATTCAATTGAAAACCACACACAAAGGAAGTTCCAATCATATTATAAATTATTAGCATGATTACATCAGTTATCTTATTTGATTAATGCTAATACTTATAAATATTGTCAGGCATTCATGCTTATAACTTATGTTAACAACAAATCAAGTTCCTTTTATAGCTCAAGTGTCGGTTATACCATATAGTATAGGCTATGAAAGTGTCAAGCATTTGTTGTACCAAGTGTTATACAACATAAATCTAGATTAGTGATTTAACAAGCAAAGTATTGATATAATAAACAGTATAGCAAAGTATTGTTGTACCAAGTGTAACATTTTCACCTTGAAATAATAAATTTAACTAAATATAATGACAGAAAGAAACATAAATAAACAAAATAAGAACACAAATAGTTCGGGTTGCAGGAGAGACTTAGACTTTTTCATTATTGCTACAATTTGAACTTGAAAATGACCTTTTTTAAATATTAGGCTCTATAAAAGTTGTAGGCCTATATCTTACTTTTCCATCCATATAAAGTAGACCTAAATCCGA
>NW_011499851.1:3625694-3626129 GCF_000495115.2 Populus euphratica
CACTAATCATACCCTTCAACCAGCTTATTACTAGTCCCTAGTAATCAAAGCGTTAAAATAGACAATTTTTTTACAAATTCCACAAAGCAAGGTATTCATCATTCAACTTCCATTAATCTATACAGATAAACAAACTCTCATTAAATTTTTATATTTGCTCACTATCTCTTAAATAAGATATTAATAAACCTTTCTTATTTGCTCAATAAATCAACATATAGTTATGAGGTTTTAATTGGAAGAAAACAAATTTTTTGTTCTAATGTTTAAGGTTAACTTCCTTGGGTTGAGATTTTTTTTTTTTAATATATATACATGTAACTTAAAACACAATGCATCTTTAACCCATGTAACAAACTTTTGGCTAATAAACCCCAAACCAATTGGTCATAGGGCATTAAATGTTGAGACACCCCTATAAGCTTAACAACTCAG
>NW_011499851.1:3626702-3629245 GCF_000495115.2 Populus euphratica
AATTTTTTGTTGTTGTTTCGTCAACTACTACCCTCTCCCCCCAACCAAAACGAGACATTGTCTCAATGTCCTTAGGTAAAAAGATAGAGTAAAGACATCACCTGAAATAACGAACACTAACAAACTTAAACACACTTAAACAAATATAAAAAACAACAAAACATAATAATAAAACCAAAAGACACAAATTTTTACAAACTAAGACTCAAATTGTGATTGTGATTGTGGCTCACATCTTTCCTTAGTTTTACGTCCAAGAACGACTTAAACACCCTCTATGCGTCGGGGATAGGCTTCCCGTCCAGTTTTATTAAAAACTAGCAAACATGGTCTTTTTTAGTTAGATTTTCAAGACTAAGTCGATCATGTTCTTTATGAAAATGGGGCCATAAATCATGAATTACATGATGCATATCTCCATTAGGATGTGTCTCAAGATTCAATAAAAGATTATCTAAATATTCCTTATGTTTTGAAATAAATCCTGACTTTTGACAATTTTCACAAGCTTTGCAGAATGCATGTAAGTCCTTGAACATGGTAGGCCAATAAAATTCATTTTCAATGATTTTTACAGTTGTCTTTTTTAACGAGAAATAACTCTCAAGTGCTTCAGAATAACAATGTTTAATAATGTTACTTACTTTATTTCGGGAATGAATCTTTGAAATATTTGATGAGGATTGTGCATCAAAAGTATCATTAAGTCTCTTATTTTACATATGTATTTATTTTTTTATTTGGGTTTTTATAATAATTGATGTACTTTTTAGTAATGCAGTTTCTTTTAATGTTTTGCTAGGATTTAAGAGCTTAAACAGATTATGTCAGAAAATTTAATGTTGGAATTCAGAACAAAAAATTGAAGAGAAATTTAGTTGAAGTTTGAAGTAAATCTTGGTTCAAATAAGTGCTCCAAATTTTCCTAAAAAAATCAATTCTATTTCAATCCTAGAAAAGATTATTATATGATCTATTTCAAGCCCAAACTTGCCTTATATTATCTGCAAACTTCAACCATCAAACGCTCAATGTTTCAATGTCAATCTTAGCCTAAATAAGAGGTACATTTGTATCCTTATATGATGCTTAAATTCAGCCTAAGCACAATCTATGATCTTACATGTCCTCACAACAAATAACAATTGATTTATTTTGGGTAATCTATTGATCCAAGAAGGCAAGCATATAGATGGAAAGTTGGAGGGGACATTGTTACATTATTTTGGGTCAAAACAAAGAAAGAGATAGCTCATAAATGAGGAAGAAAAACGTGCATAAAATTGGTTGCAAAGCTCGCCTTATTTGATTTTTTAGAATACCTTTCGATATTTTGCCCAAACTTTTAACTCAGGTGTCCAAATAAGCTGTTCTTTAATGATCTAGAAAGGTGACAGACTTTCTTATAAATACGTCTCTAATAGCATCTCCAAAAAACACTTCTAGGAGGGTCTAAATTGCAGTTCAAAGTTAGCATCATATTTATGTTCGAATTTTTACTGAAATTGTGTTGTGTTCTTCTTTGTAGATTTCAGTTATTTAGTTTGTAAAACTTATTGTTTCAGTTTGATTCAAGTTATTTCATGTTTATTAAAGTGTTCTTATACATAATCATGGTTGGCTAATCTCTTTCTTGGATCCAAATCAAAGATGATGGTGGTTGGGGTAAGTTCTTTAAGATATGAATGAATCTTAATGTTTATTTTCTCATTTTTTTCATGAATGATTTATTATTGCAAGGAAATTTTAGAAATCATTTAGATAATGTTATAATCTTGAATTTTTATGCACAAACTTTAGTTTTGGTATAGAGATTGCTTGATTCAATGTCTTACTTAATATGAAAGTACTTGTTCATTCTTAAGCAATAATCAATCTTCATCTTTCTAATCTTCATTGTAATATCTTCCGATGTAATATCACCATCGTTGATATTAGGTTGAGTTATCTTATATATGTTGAAGAAATCACCAATACATCACCATTAAAATTGATTTGGACCAAGACTTACTTTTCTTGTCATTTAAACTTTTCTTTTGTCATTTAAAATCTATTTACACGTTTTCATCTTTCAAAACAAATCCATCAATTATTTTCAACCAAGTTATAGTTAATTTAATTTCTCTTGAGTTTTTTTGTTACTTAGCTTAATTTCCAGATCTAGCTCTCTGTGGAGATAACTCGATCTTACCGAGTTCATTGCTACATCGTACACTCGTGCACTTGCGAGTTAAAACAAGCCGATCATAAAAAATGGTCAAGCACATCCCAATAAAATTTTTACACGTCACTTAAAAAGTTTCTTTTATCTTGGGTACTCCAATGAGCTAGCAAATCTTCTGAAGCAAGAAAATTGTTATTTTTATCATACCAAGGCATTGGACTAAGAGAAAGTAAGGATTCATCATAAAAGTGATCATCGATTGATGTAATGTTGAATGTTGAATCTAACAAAAGATCCGCATCAACATTTTCGGTGCCTTTTTCATCCATGATCTCTTCCTGAGAATAAATCATTTGCAAATCTTCAAATTCATCCAACT
>NW_011499851.1:3629511-3629791 GCF_000495115.2 Populus euphratica
TTCCACAAGTTAAATGAATTCATTGACTTGTACTACCACATGTTTAACTATTCCTCTAGGCACTTTTACAGAATTTAATAGCATTGAGTAAAGGTATATTGATCCTTACCTGTTTGAAAATTTCAAAGATTTCAGACTTTCCTTTATTTGGTCATGGCATGAGGAAATGGAAGTGTTTTTCTTTGCAATTTTTGTATTCAACCCCTTCCTTACCCGTAGAGATTGACTCATCATCTTTCTCATAAGGTTCAAGAGAGGGTTTTTCAATAACCTTACCGCT
>NW_011499851.1:3629932-3631622 GCF_000495115.2 Populus euphratica
TCATATCTGCTCTTAGTTTTCAAGAGCAAGGTAAGTTTCCATCTCAACCACAACAAAATCCCAAGGGGCAAAACAATGTGGGTTTTTCAATGAATGCATGCAATGTTTCCTTAAGACTTTTTCTAAGAGGTGAAGCATAAGGAGATGCATATCTATAAGAATTTTAAAAACGATGGTGTGCTTGAAACGGTGATGATGAAGTTTGTGCATTACTATTATCACTCTTCCAATTGAAATTTGGGTGATTTCTCTAACTGAGATTGTATGTTTGCGAGTATGGGTTATGATTAAGCCTTTAAAAACTATTTAATATGCTTGTTCATGAAGACATTCCTTGAAAGAAGGTAAGGTTGAACAATTATTTGTTGAGTGTTTATTTGTTTTATAGATTTGACACGTAATTTCTTGAATAGATTTTAATTGACCACTCTTTTTCAATTCTAGTGCCTCGACTTTTCTAGCTAAAGATGCAAACTAGGCTTGGAGGTCATGATTTTCTTTAAAGTTGTACATACCTCCATTAGATATTTGAGATTGATTTTTAATTGGTGCATCACACGTGCCTGTAATGTCCCAATTTTGAACATTTTCAGCTAACAAGTCTAAGTACTCCATTGCTTCATCAGGGTCTTTATCTTCAAAAGTTCCATTGCACATCAATTCAACCATTTGCCTATCTTTAGGTGTTAACCCTTCATAGAAATGTGAAACCAATCTCCATGTTTCAAAACCATGATGAGGGCAAGTACTAAGCAAATCTCGATACCTATCCCAACATTTGTAAAATGTTTCTCCTGGTTTTTGAGTGAAAGTGGTGATTTGTCTCTTGAAAGAGTTTGTTCTATGAGATGGGAAAAACTTCTTTAAAAATTGTTGTTGCATTTCATCCCAAGCACGAATGGATCCTGGTCTTAAATTTTGTAGCCATGTTTTAGCTTTATCTTTTAATGAAAAAGGAAAAAGCTTTAATCTGATGGTGTTCATGCTACAATTTAAATTATTATATGTGTTGCACACCTCCTCAAATTCCCTTAAATGCAAGTATGGATTTTCCAATTCCAAACCATGAAAAGAAGGTAAAAGTTGAATAATACCTGGTTTAAAATTAAAATGAGATGCATCAGGAGGAAAAACTATGCATGATGGTGCACTTGTTCTTGTGGGATTCATGTGGTCTCTAAGTGTTCTAGCACGGTTATTCTCATTATTCTCATTATGAAGTGATTGATTATCTTCTTCGGCCATATTTTCTGAAAATGATGAGGATACCCTACAAAGTCTACCACTTGATGTACGTGACCACACTCTCATGCACGTGTAGGAATAAAATAAAAAAAGAAGAAGAAAGCAAAAGAAGGAGGAAGAAAACAAAATAAAAAGAAACAAAAGAAAAGAAACAAAGTTATATACAAGAAAAGTGAAAAGAGAAAATAAAATAAATACTATAATTTATACAAGAACTTACCTCCCCGGCAACGGCGCCAAAAACTTGACACGACGAAAAGATTGATGTCTTCTCCCAAGTGCAGGAGTGTCGAAGTAATAAATAACCCGGCAAGACCGGGGTCGAACCACAGGGAGGTTAATTGTACAAATTATAAACAACAATTATAAAACAACAATAACAACAACAGTAATAATAATAATAATAATAATAATAATAATAGTAGTAGTAGTAGTAGTAGTAGTA
>NW_011499851.1:3633378-3634883 GCF_000495115.2 Populus euphratica
AGGAAAAACTATGCATGATGGTGCACTTGTTCTTATGGGATTCATGTGGTCTCTAAATATTCTATCATGGTTCTTCTCATTATTCTCATTATGAGGTGACTGATTTTTTTCTTCAACCATATTTTCTGAAAATGATGAGGATATCCTACAAAGTCTACCACTAAACTCTCATGCATGTGTGGGAATAAAATAAAAGAAAAAAGAAAACACAAAAAAAAAAAACAAAGTTAGATACAAGAAAAGTGAAAAGATAAAATAAAATAAATACTATAATTTGTACAAAAATAAATACTATCTTATTCAAATAATGCTAATACTTGTAAATGTTATCATGTATTCATGATTATAACTTATGTTAACAACAAATCAAGTTCCTTCCATAGCACACGTGTCAGTTACACCATACGGTTGGGCTATGAAAGTGTCAAATATTTGTTGTACTAAGTGTTATACTACATAAATCTAGACTAACTATTTAACAAGCAAAGTATTAAAAGTGAACAAGATAACAAATACAGAATATGTTAGTATCAAACATTGAAGTTCATATTGAGTTTACACAGTACTTATTCTTACACCATTAGTATAACCTTTTCACCTTGACATAATAAACTTAACTAAACATAATGAAAAAGAGAAACATAAATAAACAAGATAAGAACATAAATAAGATATAAGTTAACTAAGTAAAGAAAAGGAAATGAGAAGCATAAACAAGAGATTAATATAAGCAAAACTTAAGCATTGCAATAAAGAGAACAAGAACATGATCTTAATCTACAAACTAAGATTATCACATAAAAAGGAAACTCACACAAATGAAAAATCCAGATTTAATTTCCGTTGCATATGAACAAAAACTCACACTTCGAAATAGAAGGAAAAGAAAAATACTAATTAGATATTGGGTTATCACAGGACGGGAAAAAAAAATCAACAATAAAAATAAGTCTGGGATTTTGTTCATAATTCCAAAAACATTACCTTATCAATAATTGAAGTCATTTCGACTTTTAGAACTCGAGATATAAGCTAAACACCGAACAGTGTCTGGGCTGCAAGACAGATTCGGACTTATCCGTTATTGCTAAGATTTAGACTTCCAAACAACAAAATTGAGTCGTGCCTTTCCATGAATGCTTTAGGCCTATGTATTAGCTTTTTATCCATACAAAGCATACCTAAATCCAATATCTACAACTCCAGATATGACGCAATGAACGAATAGTGTTCTAGTTTGGGTTGAACCAGCATCGTTTTTCTAAGTTTGGCCTTTTCTTTGTCCTTTTTATTTCAATACTTAAACTCATCAATCAATCATTTCATTTATATGATAAGCCTGTATTTAAGATGAACATTTACAATAAATTAAAGGTATCTTATGGTATCAGACTTGTTATTATAAGACATGTTTTAGTTGAGTTATTGATACTTCAAGTGCAAAATGATGATATAAAACCTTGATAAAGATACACTTTTAAGTACTAATCAATAGTATATAATTT
>NW_011500005.1:0-83978 GCF_000495115.2 Populus euphratica
GACAAAACTTGACAAACTTGTTTGATGTGTATTCGGTGCTATTATCAGATCTTACAACCTGAATTCTGTGACCACCTCAATTTTTAATCTAGTTTTTAAATTTTAGAATTTTTTTTTGCTATCTTAGTCTTAAACTTGAAATAGACCTAGCACATTCTTGCATAATCGTCAATGAAAACAATATAATACATGTTTCCATTTAAAGATAGTCTTTAGAGGTCCAACAACATCGATATGAATAAGCTGAAGCTTTTTCACTGCTTTCTAAGCCTTGTTCAAAGGAAATGAAAGTCTGTTCATTAAAATATAATTTCTTGTTTCAGGTTTGGAATTCTCTGCACCATCTTCTTTTTCTGCACCAACGTTGCTTCATTAAAATGCCCCAGCCTTTTATGCCATAATTCTGTCTAATTTGATGTGCTTCTAAAAATAGCTAACTCCTCTTCCATCAAGTCTAGTGAAAAGCTTTTTCCTTTCATCTTTATGAATATTCCTAATCCAACAGGATCAGAAATTGAGCAATGTTTATCTTTGAACACAATTAAGTATCTTTTTTCAAGAAGCTGACCAACACTTAACAAATTCTGATCAATTTCAGGGACAAAAAAACATCTAAAATGAGTCTAAAATGAGTTTTATACACGAATTTCCTTTAATAACAACTATTCCTTTACTTTAATATGAATATATTCATCGTTTCCAATTATGACTTTAGAGACATTTGATTTTTCAAGATGCTTGAATAGATTTTCATCATTTATCATGTGATTTGTGCAACCACTATTTATAAGCTAGAAATCACTTGCATGTTTGCCAGCAAAGCAAGTGGCCACAAATAGCTGCTCCTCTTATTGTTGATCATCAACTTGAACTTTACCTTTTTGTTGGTTAGTTTTGCTTTTGCAAATCTTCTTAATATGTCCTAATTGATTACACTTTCTGCATTTCATATTAGGTCTCCACCAGCAATCTTGCTGTAAGTGAAAATTTTCTTCTAGTGTTGATATAAGGAGGAAAGTTTCCAATTCTTTTACTGCTGCTATCGGCTTCTTTATATTTGTTGTATTTTTTTTTTGCCTTTGTCACCTTCTTAGATATTTTCTTTATATTTGTTGTATTTTTATTTTATTTTTTTGCCTTTGTCACCTTCTTAGATATGCATTTTAGCTTGAAAAGCTCTTTCTATTGACTCCTCTTACCTTATTATTCTTCTTTGTTCTTATACATGTAAAGCATTGAGCAATTTTGCCAAAGAAATTTTTGACAGATCTTTAGATTCTTCTAATGAAGAAATTTTTGATTCAAACATTTTAAGTAAATTTATAAGAATTTTTTCAATAACTCTTTTATCAGGAAGGTCTTCTCCAAATAGTCTTACTTTGTTGATTATGGAAAGCAGTTTGAAAGATAAATCTCTGATTGTTTCTATTTTTTTCATTTTCTACATCTCAAACTCCTTTCTCAAATTTAAGATTTTCATATGGATTGTTCTCTCATTTTTATGAATTCCTCTTCAAGATAATTTCAAATTTGCTTGGCTGTATCAAGTGCAATTATTCCGAGAAATATTGCTTTTGAAATTATAGAGTAGAGACATGTTTTAGCTTTGAACTTCCTGGCTATTCCTCACAATGATTTCTAATTTGAACTAGAATAGGATTTGCAGTAAGTGGTTGTGGATCATGTTCTTGTTCTACAGCATTCCAAAAATCACAGGCTTTATGTTTTCATTCTTACAACTCATATCTGGTAGTTTCCACTAGTAAATATTGGTGGTGATGCAAGAGAATACATATTTGATGCCATTGAAAAATGATAGAAAACTTATGTTATTGAATTTTTGGTGAAAAAAGATTTCTTACAGGTTATTCTTTTAACTCAAACTGGTCTTGTAAGATCAATGTAGCTTTGATACCAATTTGATGTTGTTGATAATATAGAGAAACTGAAGAACAAAGAAATAAACCAGTAATATAGAATTATTATTATTATTATGGCTGCAATCATAATTCTTTATTAATGAAATCACTCTTTTATACAAGAGTTTTGATAACAAAGTTCAAAAAAATAATGATAAGATTTTAATAGAAAAAATGTTCTATAATAACTTTATTTACAATTAACATCCTAACAAATTAGAGCTAATCTTGAATCAATCTTCTCAACATTAAAGACCACTTCTTCAGTAGTAAATGAGGCAACCATCAACAAACATTTACTTTATTTTTTTTCATAATTAAGAAAATGATTCATATCATTTTTACACTTAATCAACTTTCAAAGTTCTAATATTTGAATAATTTGATGGTGCTAATCATGAAATACTATCCAAGATGTTGCATGTGCACGGCGTCGCGACGATTGTCCAACCTAAAATTTTTTTATGTAATAGACTGATGTATAGACTATTCTGGAAAAATATAAAGAGACAATAAATTCTTATCTCTTATCAGTAAATTATGGACTAAGAGTCCTCATTTAATATTCTGGTTACTAGGAACCCTAATTGGTATAATAGATAGGGTATGGAGACTAGTTGCGTAAAGGAAATGTATTAGCACCCCAACTATGCCCTACCTAAAGTAGGCTATAATGTTTTGTCTGATAAAATCTAAAGTCTGGTTGTGATGTTTAAAATTTGTTAATTTGTTTATGGTATAAGAAAAGTCATTTGCAAAGAGATTCTTATCTTATCGATAAAAACCTAACTGTTCTATGTCATTAATAAAAAAAATACCTTTTTAACATTGAAAATATATTTTACGTATAAATTTTTAATTTTTGATACTAAAATAAAACAAAATAAATTTTTATTGTTTTGAAATTTTGGCCAATATTCTTTTGACTTTAATAAACTGGTTATTAAAGCCAAAATGCATGTAGTTAAGACATTATTTTTTGGTGTATGAATAACACAATATGATTTTTTTAGCTTTGAGACACTTTGCCATGTGTACAAAAATATTTATTTCTTTTTTCATTTTTTTTTTAAGACATTGTTTTTTGGTGTATGAACAACACAATATGATTTTTTTAGCTTTGAGACACTTTGCCATGTGTACAAAAATATTTATTTCTTTTTTCATTTTTTTTTATTTTTAGAAGTTTTGATGAAAATCAGGTATTTTAACACTGAATTTGTATTTTTATAATGTAAAATATTGCTTGATATTAATCAAAATGACATAAAAACTGATGTAAAATATTGCTTAATATTAATCAAAATGACATAAAAACTATGTGAAAAATTATAGAATTCTAAAAAAAAAATTGATTTTTTTTTTTGCAAAAATGAGTTAAGCTAGACCTGACCTAACCTTTCTAGGCTGGGCCGGATCTGACCAATCTACTGTGGGTTGGGCTGATGTCCTAGCCTAGATCTAAATTGACTGGTTACTGTGTATCAATATAGTAACTATCCCACACCGTCTTTTTGCATCAGAACGTGAAATCATGTTTTGCATACAAAAATGCAGGCGACTCTGGCAAGGAATTAAACGGTGGGGTGGAGGCTTACTTAGAGCGGTGGAGCTGCTGGTGGTTCGCGGTGGCCAGCGGTGCTGCTAGGGAGCTGGGGGTGGTAGGGGCAGCATTTTCTTCTTCCTCTTTTCCCCTGTTTTGTTTCTCTTCTTCTTTATTCTTTTGTCTTCTCCTTTTCTTCTCTTTTCTATTCTCTTTTTTTTTTTTGTTATGTATCTCTCGTTCTGTTCTTTTTTTTCCTCCTTCTGTCTCTCTTAACCCTTTTTTTTCCATCCTTTATGCCTCATCTCTGCCTCTGTATTTATAGGCAGAGAAGGGCAGTGAAAATGCCCTGCCTTTATTCGGTCAGGGGACAAGGCAGGGTGGATGGTGGTGCCACCTGGGGTTGGTACGCCATTGGTTGAGTTGGCATCCTTTTGAGATTTAAAAGAGAGTGGAAGTCGGTGACAAAACAGAGTAGAGAAAAAAAATCTTCTTCTCCTATTCTCTACACGTCTAGAGGAAAAAAATAACAGATGATGCTGTTCAAAACTGCACCGTTTCAAGATTATTATTTGTTTGCATGAAACAACACCGTTTTGGACAAAACGTATCGTTTCATTTAAAAGAAAAAAAATGGCAAAAACATGTCAGAGTTCACATTAGTCTTCACTTTGTGATTGGTTCAATTGAGTCCTTAATTTCAATTTTGATTTTAAAAATCAATTCAATTACATCCCTGCTAAAAATCAAAAAGTGGCCTTGAAGTTGGTCGCCTTTTTCACTTTAGTCCTTGTTCTTGAAGTTATGTAATTTGACTCTCAATTGATACATAAACTTCTAATTTCTTCAATTAGGCCCTTGATCTGGTTTAAATTACAACCCCTTTATTTACACTTCTTTTCCAATTTGGTCATTGATTTTAGATTTCTTCAATTAAGTCCCTAATTGGCTATCAAACTTCAATATTTATGCAATTAAGCCCCTGATTTAACCAAATGAACTCTTAAAAATTATATTTGACCTCAAAACTATAATTTTCTTCAATTAAAGCTCAAATTAACTCCAAAATTAATTTTTCTTGCAATCAAAATCTTTATAAATTCAATTAAACTTTCAAATAAAATTTAATTGAGTCCATAAGAATCTGATTTTGAATTTTTCTTCCTCAAATTGAATTTTCTTTGTCAACAGGGCTTTCATCAATTAATAAAATAATGTCAAATTTTAATTTTTATATTTTTGGATATTCTCAACTAATTTTTAATCATTTTATGAGTATTCTATCCTTTTTTACTGTTTTTATTTTTTTGATTTTTTTCAAACGCATATACATTTTTTTAAGTTTTTTATGCAAGGACCGTTATAACATAAAACTTGCTCTTGTGAGTTTGCAAGAGATTGCCTTGCTAGAATTTTTAGGATTGTTTAATTTAATTATAACCAGCAAAACACAAGATTGCTTTACCAGTTTTTTTAATTATCGAACATAGAAGTGGATTTGTCAAAAGAGTCACGAAGGATGTCATTTGTGTACGTTGTGTTCTATAAAAATAATAATTAAAAAAAAACCCTAAAGGAAGCCATGCCACTTCTGGCAAGTGTCAACCGTGATAATGCCCTTTGTGATGCCTCGAGATACTAGTTTCTAGCTCAATCTCATGTAGCAAGCCTCCAAATTAAATTCGGCATAAGCCCATTTCTTCCTGTAGTCTTGAGATTTAACTAGTCTTCAATAAAAGGTCATAAAATCATTCCATGTGGCTCCATGCCAAGCCAGACAGAATACCATACAAAAACCAAAAGCATTCTTCAACCAGAACCTTGTTAGCCGCATATTTCCTTGGTCTCCGTACTTTTGGAAGTTTAATGCCAAAAAACCCTTACGTGTCCGCTTCTTATTCACAAGCGCAAGAAACTGCATGGTGATCCCCTGCTCAAGATCACATGGTTTTAAGGGCCTTAATTTCTCCGTTTAAATGCAAGGCATCAATCCGTCCATCACCCACCTCTTAGCTAAAGTTGCTCGATATTGCACAGAAAACAGAAGTCAAGAAACATGCTGCCCATGTTGCCGAGACTTTTCTTTCCACCTCCTTTCTTTATCAAAGCAATGTCAGTGATTTGTGTTCTGTCATTAGGAAATGTTGGGCTCTCAGAGATTAGAGGAAAGCACATGCAATACTCCAAATTCTTGAATATTGGTGAAAAGAAGCCCATCGAAAAAAAGATTCGAGTCTCCAGTAGAACTGGCATGCTCATTGCTTACACGCCAGCATTTCTTGCCGGTGCTGCTTCGTTCGGGCTCTTCCCAAATGAGGATCTCAGGTTTTTGTTGGTCAAATCCACTCTAACCTTCCATTTCTTCAAAAGAATACTTGAGGTAATTGATCTGCCCCAACCCTCTCTCTCTGTCTCTAGCAATTTGGCAGTCTAGTAAAGAAGAAGCCATGAGGTAACCAGAAATTTTTTTTCTTCACCAGGTGCTATTCGTTCACAGATACAGTGGAGGGATGGAAGTTGAGTCTCTGATCCCTATCACTCTTAGTTATTTCACATCCTCTGTGTTTATCATCAATGCTCAACACCTAGCACAAGGACTCCCAGAGCCAGAAATTGATTTGAAGTATCCAGGGATTGCATTGTTTGTAGCAGGAACCAGTGGTAACTTCTACCACCATCGTCTCCTTTCAAAACTGAGAAGCAAGGATGTCAAAGAATACAAGGTCCCCAAGGGAGGCTTATTTGACCTAGTGATTTGCCCTCACTATCTGTTCGAGATTCTTGGGTTCTTGGGGATCTCTCTCATAGCTCAAACATTGTATGCCCTTTCCTTCTTTGTTGGAACAACTCTTTACCTGGTGGGGAGGAGTTATGTCACTAGAAGATGGTACCTTTCACAGTTCAAAGACTTTTCCAAGGATGTAAAGGCTCTCATTCCTTCTGCATTTTAAACCTGTACAGAGACGAAAAACAAATTTGATGACTTTCCCAAGGATATCAACACAATCATTCCTTGCTTCTTTTTTTTTTTTAATGTTTCAAACATAGAATTGGAGTCATCAACATGTTTCACTCTGGAATTATGGCTCAGTGCTCCGTATCAAAAGGGTCACAAACCATGACTGTAAAACTCCATCCGGGGTATTATTTATTTATTTTTATTAAAATAAAATTATCGATGTTGATTCTCAAGTTTAGCCAAATCAATTGAGTTATAAATTAATCCGTCAGATTAATCATTTTTTTTTAAAAAACTAATATATTTTTTCGTTTAAATTAAAACCTATCATATTCTAAATTGTGGATTTTCCCTTTGCATGTGGAATGGCAGAAAACATATTTTTTCTTTTTATAGTTTAAGATTTAATTAATTAATATTATAATTTTTCATTATCATTGTCTTGAAGAAATGGGAAAAGTTAGCTTTTGCCTAATTAAAATCTTTTTTTTTTCAATTGAGATTTTTGTTTTCCCAATGAAGTTTTAGCCAACGAAGACCCTTTTTATTACCCTATACAGATTATCTTCTAATTCTGTTTGTAACTTTATTATTATTATTATTAACAATTGATTTACTTGTTAATTATATAGATTTGTTTCCATATGTTCCTCACTATATTTCTACTTATAACTTATAAAGATTGCTTATATTCATTCCAATTTATTAATAAATTTATTATTTTTCTTCACAACAATGATTATATATGCTTTCATGAACAATGTTCTAATATCATAGACTAGATACATTCCTTCTACATTTTTTTTTTTGGTAGAAATACATGCCCTGTTAAGATTTTGTTGTAAATATTTCTATGCAGAAGTAATTTACTTTTGTAGCTTTGAATTATATATTTACTGCCTTATCTTTCGGCATCACACTTGTATATATTGCCTTCTAATAAATAATATGAGCCTTCCCTAGTCTAGGTCGTCGAATGTTCAGTGCCAAAGAGTCCATGCTAAAGTGTTCGGTTCTTCTTCAACAGCATAGCAAACTAGGGCATTGCTCTGTTCAAATTAAGCAAGCCCGTCCACCTTCCTCGAAATTGCAAAGAAAACTGAAGTGAATACAAATGGAGTCCACGTTGCTGAAACTCTTATTTCCATCTCCTTTCCTTATCAAAGCAATGTCTGCGGTTCCTGTTGCGACATTAGGATATGTTGGGCTATCAGAGGTAAGAGGAAAGCACATATAGTACTCCAAATTTTTGAATATTGGTGAAAAGAAGCCCGTCGAGAAGACGATTCAAGTCTCTAGTAGAACTGGCATGCTTATTGCTTACACACCAGCATTTCTTGCCGGCGCTGCTTCGTTCGGGCTCTTCCCAAATGATGATCTCAGGTTTTTGTTGGTCAAATCCACTCTAACCTTCCATTTCTTCAAAAGAATACTTGAGGTAATTGATCTCCCTCCTCTCTCTCTCTGTCACTAGCAATTTGGCAGCCTATTGAAGAAGATAAACCATGAAGTAACCAAGAAAATGTTTTTGTTCACCAGGTGCTTTTTGTTCACAGATACAGTGGAGGGATGGAAGTTGAGTCCGTGGGTCCTATCACTCTTAGTTATTTCACATCCTCTGTGTTTGTCATCTATGCTCAACTCCTAGCACAAGGACTCCCGGAGCCAGCTATTGATTTGATGTATCCAGGGCTTTTGTTGTTTCTAATAGGAATTAGCGGTAACTTCTACCACCACTGTCTGCTTTCCAAGCTCAGAAGCAAGGATGAAAAAGAATACAAGGTCCCCAAGGGAGGCTTATTTGACCTCGTGATTTGCCCTCACTATCTGTTCGAGATCCTTGGGATCTTGGGGATCTCTCTCACAGCTCAAACATTGTATGCCTTTTCTTTCTTTGTTGGAACAACTCTTTACCTGTCAGGGAGGAGTTATTCCACTAGAAGATGGTACCTATCACAGTTCAAAGATTTTCCCAAGGATATAAAAGCTCTCATTCCTTTACTATTTTGAACATGTAAAGGTTTAGAAGGAGAAGGAAGAAATTAGAATGAAAAATAAGAAATCAAAATATATTTTAATTTCTATACTGCATTTGGAATGATATTAAAAAATCAAAATATATTCCAAAGTTTATATTTTTTTTCTTAAGATGAAAAAAATTATGATTATAAAGAATATTCTACAACCGTGATAGAGTGATTTTAGCAATAGAATACTAGTAAATTAACAATAAAAGAAATGAACTATATAATTGTATTTAATTTATTCTTAAAAAAATGTTGTGTTTTCAATCCATTCTTCAGTCAGATTTTCACTATTAAAATTATATACGACCAAGTTGGATTTTAAATTTCCAAAACACGTTCTAATTATTTTTCCAAGGAAATGACAAATTTTTTTTTTTTTACAAAACTTGTAAGAATAATAAATCTCAGCTTATTCCTAATTGGATTCCCAGTTCGCCCTCTCTTACTCTATCTAGAGGTTTCATATGCACTCTCATCGAGCAATTGCTTCTCATTCTCATCAATCCATTACATCTAACCAAACAGTACCTAAGAACAGAAACCGAGCTACAACATACGTTAATACAAGTGAGCAGTTATCCTGCAATCTTTTCCATGAACGTAGACCGGCACTGGATGTTGCCAGGAAAACTTACCGTGGTCCAAGGGGCAGATTTTCTGTCTTTTATACCATCCAGTCCCCCGTCAGCAAACATTGATACAGAAACGGAGACTATGACAAAAGAAAGGCATTACGTTAATGGCGTAACTATTAGATTGCGATTGCTTGCCGAGCATTCCGACACTAACAGTGGTAACTGCATGACAATCTCATGCTTGCTGTGCCTTGCACAGCAATGGGGTGCAACCACTTGGCAACCTCAGAGTTTACCAGAACCCCAGTCCTTTAATTGGGGTAAAAACCTCCTGATTTAGCTCCCAGAAAATGCAAGTTCTGAATCAAGACCAAATGGACGAAATAACCACACATAAATTGGCAGTGGGATTATATCAAAACCATGAACGATTTTTCCCAAAAAAAGCATACAAGAATGCAAGGTATTACCCTTGTGAATTGACAATACCTGCACAGGTAAAACTAAAGTGTACAAATGGAAAAGGACTTTCAATCATAGCGTAAATGCAATTCCAGATTACTGGAGTAAACAAAGAAAGCCAAAACCATTTTTATAGGCATTTCAGTTGGAACGTGTGGCAACAAGGTCCATAGTAAAATCACAGAAAGCGGGGGGAAAAGCACCAGCTACAAATTTGCTACAAGAAAACCATACATGGAAGACGGGAGTCCCATATCCCAAAATCAGGACTTTTATGCTGAGATAACAGGTATTGAATTGAAAAAAGCAAGGCATTATAAGTTGCAGAAAACTTAATTTTAACAAGACTTGCAGGTTTGAACTGAACTTAAGACATGCAAAGCATTCTTACATATGACTCATAAATCCCGAATCCCAGTCTTGATAATCAAACTGTAAGCAAAAACAATGAGCACTCACTAGCTAGTACAGAACAAAACAGTCCTGATTGATTACCAGCAAAACTAGGATGACAATCTTGTACCAAAACAGCATGATGCCCATCAACGGAGTCTCCTAGCTTCTCTCTCAGACTCAAGCAAGGTAAGAATGTCACCTTCTCTAACAGGTCCCTTGACGTTCCTCATTATGAAACGGTTCTGGTCATCAATAAACTTGACTCTAACCTGAGTAACCTGTCCTCGAGATCCAGTCCTTCCCATAATTTTCACCACCACAGCATGCTTAATTTGACTATCCATTCTACACAAAAACAAACACAAGACAAACTCAGTCTCATCCAGTCAAAGCTTACATGTGGCTTAAATAGCAATCACCAAATCTCCAATTCAAATTGCTAAAAAACAAAGAAAACCAACTTGAGAAAACTCATCAGAGAAAAAAATAGGATCAGTTAATAAAGTTATCAACTTACAGTAACAACTGATACCAAACCCTAAGAAGCAAGAACTAACATACAATACATAATGAAAGAAGCCAATCAAATCATAAAAGAAGCTAAATTTGCAAAACATAGGATTATCAATTCCAAATAACTAAAATAAACAGAACCCACTTGAGAAAAAATACATAAAGAAAACCCACTTGACCAAAAAACCAGAATCACATAATAAAATTCTAAACTTGAAGCACAAAACAGAGGAACAAGAACAACAAAGACCAAACTTTACACGCAAATACTAACATTCTCTACTTTAACAAACAAGTCAATGGAACCCGAAAATGGGATTAATCAGAAACACAAAGTCCCTAACCCATTAGCCAAAGAAACTAAGAATCAGATCAAACTCTAAACATAAAAACGAAGAACCAAAACTGCAAAGACCAAACTTTTCAAGCTAAGCTAAACATGTACAGTATTAAAACAATAATCAAATATATAAAAGAAGCTAAGGTTTACGATACCTGAAGTAGCTAGGGATGGAGAGAGAGACGCGGCTGCTGCTGGGTTCTCACAATCAAAGCAATGAGAGAAACAAAAACCCTAGAGAGGCAAAGATGTCATACGGGCGTTCTTATATATACAGATGAGGGCATAATTGTCATTTAATTATCTTCAGCACAAAGACCATACTGAGCCCCCGATTCTCAATTAGATCTCCAAACAAAAATAATTCTCAACTGGGTCTTCCATCTATAAGACATTACTTAATCAACCCTCTTAGTATTTTTTTTTCCCTTTAAAATCATAAAAAACATTTAAAGAGAAAATTTTAAGTATTTATAAAGTGATTCTCATATAATTTTAAATTTCTATTTGGCTGATGTTTTAGGTTAGAAAAATAGTAACCTGTGTAGCATGAAAATAGAGATTTTTAATAACTATTTATTTGAGAAAATTTTATAATAAATTTATATTCTTTTGAAACAGAAGATATGGAAGAAAATGTTTTCTCGACTCTACTGTTCTAGTTTCTTCTATTTTTAAAGATCAATCAAACGCTATTTAAAAGAACTTAAAATTAAACTTTTTTTTTTAATTGTAACCATAGTTGTTAAACAGTTAGTTTTAAGATACATTACGTAGAATTTGTTCTGTGAAGAGAGTTGTTGCTTGCTTGAAATTGATCTTCAGTACTTATCCAATAGTGGCAATCCCCTGGTGAACACTTCTGTTTATCAGGCACCGATTTTTCCACTAAAATTCTTTAGTCGAGACCCACTTTTTTTTATTGTGCTGATTCTGTCTTCAGGTTTCCATTTGTCCGTAAGAATATTCAGTAGAACATTCATCCTTGGGCAGTACTTACAAATTTCTGTAAAAGCAAGCATCGTTCTGAGGCCTTCGAGTTTCCTTGTTTGGTAGATTTTGTTACCTGCATTTCTTTGCCTCCCCGACATTTTTATTCCCGGCCTGTCTCTTGACTTGTCAGAAATGTCTTTGCGTATTGCTAATGACGGTAACTTGAGCTTTCTGTCAAGCTTAGATCCGAAAGGGTCAAAAGGTACGGCAGAATTCCTTACCAAAAGAAAACTCAGAGCAGAAATGTCTCTAACGTCAAGAAATCAACCTAGCTTGGTCTAAGTGTCAAGATTTTGAGTACTAGGCAAACAAAGAACTTCAGCTTTATTTATTAAGCAGGTTATGCCTCATACATGATCATGGGATACTAGAAGAAAATCTCATAAAAAAGCAGAAACTAAATCAATCAAGAAAGAATAGTTTCCCTGTTAAGAAAGCCTAAAAGCCAGCCTTTAGCAATTAGCGAAAACCAAAGAGAAGCGAACGCGAGAGAGGAATCGAAGAAATAAATGGCTAAGAGGACACGCAGTGGGGGATCTGCTACTATCCAGTATGAGGATTTTCAACCCGATTATGCATGGAAGGAAGAAGAGGGGGCAAGTGTTCTGCGTATTCATCTTCCTGGTGAGCTTTACCATTTATTTTTAGGCTTAATAACCCGTTCCGAACGATTGTTTGCGATTAACTTCACAATGCTCTAAATCTTTCAGAATTGGGATGAGTGGAAGTTTTGAAGATGATGTTAAAGAGACATCATTTTTTTTATTATAATTTCTTTCCTGATTATGTAGACTTTCTTAAGGAGCAGTTGAAAATCACTTACGTGGGTTCCTCCCGAAACGTTCGAGTTACTGGAGAAAAACCACTTGCTTACAAACGATTCGATCAGACTTTTCCCGCTCCAGAAAATTGTGAGGTGACTAAAATTCAAGGCGCGTTCCGTGATGGAACTCTTTTGATTACAATTCCTAAAGCAACCAGCACACAACCTCACTCTGAAGAAGAAGCAAAGGTAACCAAAGAGGCTTCTCTGCCTTCAAAAGATGCCTTAGCAGAGAAGCCTATGACTTCTCAAGTCTCTCAAAAACCTGCAATGGAGCAAAAGGCACAGAAGGCTATGGAGGACACTGCAAGCTTTGCTAGCCCTCAAGAAGCCTTGAAAGATGAAAAGTCTCAAAAGGGGAAAGCAGAAGTCCCACCAAAAGTTGATACCATGAAGCAGAAAGATGAAAGCAGAAAGATGCCAGCAGAACCAGTCAAGGAGAAGACTTCGTTTGAACAAGAGGAAAGCATTAAAAAAACAACAGAATCTCTGACAACTGAAAGTGATGGAGGCTACAAGAAAAGGAAAGAATCACTGTTGACTAGTGAAAATGCTCCCCTTGAAACCTCGGAGAAAGACAAAGAAAAGAGTGCTAAATTTGCTGCTGCTGGTACCGAGGAGAAGCCGAAGCGGGATTTCAATATTGCAGGCAAAGTCAAGGACGTGAAGAATGGAGCAGCATCTGCTGCAAAGAATACCATGAAAGGACTTCGCACGATGGAGATAAGTGAAGAAAGGCAATCAATGGTGAATATGGGTGTGGCAGTCCTAGCGATTGTAGCACTTGGAGCTTTCATAGCTTACAGCTATCGATCACGTGAAACTTCCAAAGACTAATTCTTTCAATTTCATGCACTAAGTTGTATACGTATTTGTATTTTACTATAATAATATTCTGACCTCAAATAATTATATAAATCATTACCTTCACTAATTTTTTGTTTGCTCTTTCAAACCCTTAATCATAAACTGAGAATGTGTTTTCCCAGCCAAAGGCAGATAGGACTCCACAATCATATGAACAAGGTAGTGTAATCACTGCAGCCCAAGGAGAGAATCCCTCGTATGTTTGTAAAGTACAATAAAATCATACCCTATAGTCATGCATGACGAAAAGGTTAAAGCTCATTTGAAGGAGACCAGCAAAGAAATTTTTTGAAAAATAAATAACATCATTTTATATAAATTTTTGAAAAATATTCATTAAAATTAACCTAGATAAATCTTACTGGAGCTTAACTGAATTATCTGAGTCGAGGATTAGCATGCCAGTCACTGTATCAAGTTTTCAAATGATTTGAAGCTCAGATAGAATTCGATGATTTAGAATAGAAATTTTTATTTGGGCCAGAAATTTTTCACAAGCCTAGCCCAACAGAATAATCCTTAAATTTCTATAATTCAAGTGCATGTAATAGTTATATAAATGCAGTAAAAACATGTAAATAAAGAAAAAAAATGATTTGAAAAATTTATTCTAGAAATTTCAGGTAATTAATTTTTTTCTTGTATTTCTTAAAAAGATATATTCATTGTCAATGTTCAAGTGGAGGCAACCTTTGAAGAAAAAAAAATTAATTCAATACCACTGAATCACTTTATGCACACAAGAAATTCAATTTCATTAATGATTTTTTTTAATTATTTTTCATGATAATATTCTTTCAAAATTAGTTTGACCCAGATGACTATGTTTGTTCCCAGTACTTGCTATCACCCTCTAATTTAGAGGCCAAAATATTGAAACACACAAGAAGCACACATAACTATCAAAAGAATTTTGTAAATTAGAGTTCATGATTGACACAACTATGGTGATAATATTGAGTAATGGGCAACAGATTTAGGATACAATTGATTAATCTTGAACTTTTGACACTTAATTGAAATTTGCATATAGTTGGGGGATTTATTTGTTGTTATGAAAATACGATTAATTTCAAATGGGGAAAGTGCCTAGCTATCCCTTCTTCTTCTTTTTTATTGAAATATTTTTATAATTCATGGAAAACCTTGTATCTGCGCAGAAACTTTATGGAAAGCCTACAGGCCAAGGAGAGAATCCCTGTCCTAATTCATTGTGTATAGAGGAAGTAGAGGGACCAAAGTTAGAATAGACTCCACGTCAAGAAAACCCAAAACCTGTGTATATATGTATATATAGATAGATAGATCAATTGTGACAACATGTTCATTGAGAGAGATACGAGTAGATGAATTAGTTGGTAAATTGTTATGGCCGTACATCAACCCGTTCGATCGCGATCCCTTTTCGTACCGAAAACGGAAAGGATAGAGGAAGATGAAGCTCTTATATTGCGTGTTCATCTAGCTGGTAGGTTAAGAATATTTCTTGTTTTGTACTAAACCAGATTTTCCTACGGTAACAATTTGATTTTTGATCATGAACATTTCTCATTTAAACTGTGGTATTATTATTATTATTTTACAATATTTTGTAAGCTTATTTTCTGGTAACCCATGCACTATGCAGGTTTCTCTGAGAAGGATATAGATTGTAGGATAATTGCACCATCACATTATATCAGAGTATGTAGTGATCCTGCACTGAAAAACTGGCACTTCAATACAGTTTTTGAGAGCATTCCGGAGAAATTCAACCTCAATGAAGCAAAAACCAAGTTTGATGATGGAATTTTCACCATCAAAGTTCCAAAAGTAGTTTCTGCAGAGATGAGTGCTGGTGCTAGGGCATTAGAGGCCACGGCAAGACAAAAGGCTCCTAGCCTGCAAGAAAGTGATGCAAGCAAGTCAGGGTCTCAAAAAAGTGAAGATGTTGCTGCAAATCAACAAGCTCGGACAACCAGTGTAGATACAGAAATTACAGAAGCCAAAGATGTTGAAGGTGAAATTAAAGGCATGGATGGACAAGTATCTCAAAAGGGTCAAGATCAAATCCCTTCCAAAGCTAATTTTCCATTATTGCTTACCAGAAAGATGGAAATAGATTATCAAAGCACTGTAGGGCAAGTTGGTGATCAGAATGCCAATATTGAAAAGGACAAGGAGAAGAGTGCTGAAATTGTTGATCAAGAGAAAAAAGGGGAAGGAAAGGATATGGAGAGGAGAGCTGAGGGTGTTGATCACGTAAAGGAAGGGGAAGCAAAGGATATGGAGAATGCAACTTCTTCTTCTAGCAAGTCTGCGGACAACAATGTAACAACGGTTGTGACCGAAAGGCGATATATAATAGGGAAATACAGCATGATCTCATTGATTATGGCAATTGGAGCTTATGTATTCTATAACATCCATGGCCAATCTAGAAAGAAATAACCTGTAAAATGAATATGAATATGTCTGCACATCAGCAATATATATTGGATCAATTCAACAAGAATAGCACTAACTATTTAGTTTGATTCACTAACCTTTATATATCTGCACTATTCTTTACATAAACATGCAACATGACTTGCGTGGTACTGGCACCTACGAGGCAGTTAAATTTACACTGTATTTGAAGCAGGTCTCATCTGTAGTTTAATATACTTCCAATTCTTAACGGCTGAGATAAACTATGGCTACAATTTTCTTATCCATGAATAAACAATGAGCTAGACTGCTAGACACCATGCTTCAATTGTTCTCGGGACCATGTTTTAACTTCTCAAACGTCTTACACAAGCCTATAGTAACCCTGTATACTGTCTTCTAATGATAAAACTAGTATCCTTGTTCCCTCTGTCATTGACCTCTAAGTTCCCACTCTTCTGCACCTATCACCTATCGATTGTACCCAACTAACTCAACTAATCAACCATCTAACTATTTCCATCCCATTGTAAGGCAGTGTTTAGTTATTATTCTATAATAGAAAAGATGAAAATGACAGGAAAAAAAAAACATGTCTTTTTGTATTTTCTATTTTAAAAGTACTAAAATTCACTTCAGAACTATTCAAAGATATTTATATTAGATTCTTATCTTTGTTTTTTTAACCAAACATGTTTTTATCTTTTTCTATATTTATTCCTTCTATTTTACGACACTAATTAATTCCCATCAGGAACAAGAATGGCTATGATATAATGGTGGATGTTCCTTATCCCTTAAATACATTAGCCTTGTGCATGTAATAGTACTAGACAGTCTAGAATAAAGTATAGAATTCTCTTGTATGTTAATATGCTTAGTCTCTCCGATCAACTAAAAGAAGTTTGTACGCCTCACAAAAAGCATGACTGGCTCATACTCTACCATGCCATGGAAAGACAGACAGACCAAAGAAAGAATCCCTCCTTTTTTCTATGTAGTAAGCTATACCTCGTAAAGTCCAAGAGGCTATTAAAATCCATTAAAATAAGCGAAGCAAACAAGAAAGAATATCCTGACTACCTATAAAACCAGAAACCGAACATGCAATCTTAAACATTGTCACATAGGTGTGTGTCTGTATATATATTGAATCATTATAGCTGAAATAGAGAAAACCTTTCTGTGTTTCGAAAACAAAGAAAAACCCAAGATACATACAAGTGTAGAAATGGCCACGACTGATCGACGAGATGGATAAACTAGATATGCTGCATAACCTATGTCTAAGCCTTTGGAGTGCTACAACTACCTTCAGCCAGCCTCAGAATGGAAGGAGGAAGATGGAGCTCTAGTTTTACTTGTTCGGATTCCTAGTAGGTTCCAATTGTCTGTAGATGTGTATTTTTTTTTTGGACTCAATTCTGTGATTATATAATCATATTCGTAAGTTTTTTGGACTTGATCACTTAGTTAAAAAAGGTCACCTATTTTTCAGATTTCTGCTCACTTTTTTCTTGGAAAAAGATTTAACGGAGATTAATTATGAAGGTGTCCGTCATGAGCAATTAGGGGTCACGATAGAATCCACAAATGAAATCAAAGTGTCTGGAGAATACACTCCAGCAGGAGATAACAGAACCGTTCGGTTCAGTGCTGTGTATGGCCCCTTTCCTGATAACTTTAGCTCAAGTGAACTGACAGTTGATCAACTCTTAGAATCAGAATTCCAAAAATCATCACTGCTGCACAGATCGGTCCTAAAGAGTCGCAGGCCACGACAAGCCAAGAGGTTGCTAGCCTTCAAGAAACCGGAGACGAGCAGAAGGGTCAAAATAATGGAGAGACTGCAAAATTTGCTGATGACAGAGAAACTACTGCTGGGCTAGGTAGCGGTAGTGTTCAACCAGAGGCCAACAAGAATGAACAACATCCGAAAGAAAAGATGTGGCTACAGCCAGAAACTCTGTCGGAGGATGTTAAGTGGGAATTGAAGGAAGAAGAAAGCTCATCTTTTCTACTTATTCATCTTCTTAGTGAGTTAGACAGTTTATTTTAGGTGTTCTTATAGCTGAAGCTTAGGTTAGTTAAACAGGATCCCCTTTCTTCTTTTTTTGCAGATTTCCGGGAGGACCAAGTGAAGATTATTCCCTTGCCTTCATCCCATGCCTTTCAAGTTCATGCAGAGCGAGCACTTGTTAGTAATAGAAGGAGAAGGTTCAATCGAGATTTTCCTGTTCCAGAAAATTGTGATGTGAATAAAATGCAGGCTAGGTTCCAGGCTGGAGTTTTCATCATTGAAGTTCCAAAAGCAACACCAGACAACCTTGCCCTGAAGCTACCGACAAGGCTCCAATCCCTCCAAACTTAGCTGCCTCTTCAAGCGTTGGTGAAGAAAAAGGTAAGCCAAATTCACAGGAGGGTATAGAAGAAGCTGCAAGCAGGGAGCCTCCAAGGGTCCGGAGCGTCATAATAGAGAAAAAGCCAAACCACCGAATGAAGTTGTACCCTTGAAGTAATCGATGAGAAATCAGAAGTGGAAGATTCTGAAGCTCCAAGCCCTCTAAAAGACACAAGCAAACCAATAGCTCAAAAGGGTGAAGACGAAGCTCTTTGATTCGAAAAGTTACTTCTTCATTGGAAATACATAATAAGGAATATATATTATCCTAATAAAGCAAGGGATGTGGAGAAATTATCACTGTTAAGATTAATAAAAAATAATCTTTATTCACATGTGATCATGCCATGCTCCTTTAGATTGGATCATGGCTGCAGATGTGATAGTTGTGGATTTATATACCTACTTCTAATAATAAATTGTTTAAAAGAAACCAAGTTTAAAAGCTCCCTTCTTTTAATAACGGTTTTCTGACCAGTTCTTAACCCAGATCGCCTGTCCGGATCTTATAACTAAACATGTATAATATAACAGTACAAAACAGTTAATATTTTTCTTTTTTGCTAAATGATATAAAAACCAGTTTCATATCCATGACAGAAGCTCTAGTTACGTCTCCCTCTCAACTTATGTCTTCTGCTTCTGACAACAATGAATTTTCCCTTAATCCAATAATGACATATGGTCCCTGCTGCAGCGATAATTAATGATCGTAATATGTTGTTTAGTGTTAGAATTTTGTTGAAGGTATTCGGAATATCGGCGTAACCCAGATCATCCTCATGATTTTGAGAGTGGACGAGCATGTATCTGGAAGACAAAAACCCGCTACTTTTCCATGTTGCAATGATGTAATTCGGTTCAAATAGATGAAAGTTGGGTCAATTTAGCAGTGGATGTGTGATATGCACGGATGATTATGAAAAGCGGGAGGACTGCTGCGCTCTTTCCTCGTGCAAACATCTTAAAGCAATGTCCAGACAAAAATCAGAGCTGCCCTTTGACATAGACGAAAGCAAAAATAAAGATAAAATTGAAGCTGAATAGTGTTTTCACTAAAAAAGGAAAACACAACAGAAAATCCAAAATTATAAACGGAAGAAGTAAAGCAAACCGAAAGAAAAAGCAATGGAGATCATGAATGGAAGCAGGGTAATGCCATCAAAGTCATTCGTGCCTGTACAACTGATACTCGAAACAGCAAGCATTTCTTAAGCAGGAGGTAGCATACAAAAATTAGAAATCTGGTAAAAAAGATAAACAGATATAGCACAATAGTAGAGACTGAAGGCTCGCAAAACATAATTGATAGTGATCATGACATCCAAAAAAATGAATTGAAGGCAAATACGCTAAGATGATAGAAATCTGCTAAAACTATATATAATTGCACTACATGATCTGATGGGAATTCCTTACAGATTACATAAAAGATTCGTGTTGATTGACCAAGGAAAATAAGAGCACCCACCAAATGATAAACCGAGCACGACAGATATAAAGAAAAACTTCAAGCAATACTGGGAGTCGACAAAGTGGACAGGTCTGGTTCTGAACAAGCCATTCTTTAAGGCAACCTGAATGGAAAACATGCTTGCACAAAGACATGGCCTGGCAATCCTCTCCCTCCTGGAAATCCTCCAGGCATATCACGCAACCATTAGTTCTTGATGTAACTATCCTTTCATCATCGCTTTGAACACGAGTTAGATGCAATATCAATAATGAAACTGTAGCAAGTTGTCGTCTTCTAGCTTCCTCTACTCTTTCAAGATCATGAGGATGTTGATCTTCAAACTGTGGACTCAGAGTTACTTCTCTCTCAAGATCCCGAAAATGTTGATCTTTTTCACGATGCCAATGCACACAAATTGGTATGAGTGCAAGAATAAAGACAGCCGCTACAAACACAATAAGGATGGACACGGAAAGAACGAGATCTAGCATGGATATGGAGTATGAAACTGATTTTTTCTATACTTCTATATATATATATATAGAGAGAGAGAGAGAGAGGGTTAGGGTTACAATCCACGGAAATTCTTCTTTTTTCCTCCTACTACAAGGAAACTACGTTGTCTGTTCTATGCAAGTATATTTTATGAATCTTTCTCCTTAACGGCTTAGGAAACAATCCATGCAATATAGGAAACTTCACTTTAGCCCCTAAGTTTATAATGAATTTCATCCTGAAATTAATCATTCTCTATCTTACAATGTTATCCTGACATGCAATTAATGTTAATGTAAGTCACCAGCTCTCTTTAATTCATACAGATTACTACAAGAATCAGTCTTAGAATAATCTTCAAAATTTTTCAATGAATGATTAATTAATTATTGCATAAATGAAGATGAGTTTGAATTATTGATTATTTTTTTGGGAATAATTACAAAAAAGCTATTGTGTATTACAAAATAAATGTAGGGATTCCATACCTTTTTGTCATAGCTCTAAGGAACGACAACCTTGGGAGCCTCTAAGGTGCGTATACACTTAAAAAAAATCAAATTTTATAACACATGGTTAAAGGTTTCGTACAGGGGCGGAGCAAGAAAAAAAAACTAAAGGGGTCAAATTAAAAATTAAGAGAAATAAAGTTAAATTTTTAATTATTTTTATAATATTTACAAGGGAGGGGGCTGGGAAAAAAATTTCCTGCAGTGACCGGGCCCTGCCAGCCCCCCACCTCCGCCACTGGTCTTTTATTTCCTGCAGTGGCCGGGCCCTGCCAGCCCCCCACCTCCGCCACTGGTCTTTTTAAAATGTATATACAGTTAAACCACCTATGTAAATTAATATATTTGGGACCATAATTTTTTTTAATTAATGAGATACTATTTAAACTTTAACTTTAATTCGGAACTAATTAAAAAAATTATTTAAGCAAGATTATTAACTTAAGATTATACTGTACACTGCTGCGCGGACTGGTCCTACAGAATCGCAGGCCACGACAAGCCAAAAGGCTGCTAGCCTTCAAGAAACTAGAGACGAGCGGAAGTGTCAAAAGAATGAAGAGACTGCAAACATTGCTGATGACAAAGAAACTACCGAAGGGTTAGGTAATGGTAGTGTTCAACCAGAGGCCAACAAGAATGAATGAAGAACATCTAAAAGAAATGAAAGACTTGGCTACAGCCAGAACCTGTATCGGATGGTGTTAAGTGGGCACTGAACGAAGAAGAAAGCGCTTTATTATAGTTGAAGCTTAGGTTAAGAAAACAGAATCCCTTTTTTATTTTGCAGATTTCCAGGACGGCCAAGTGAAGATTATTCCTTTGCCTTCCTCCCAGGCCATTCGAGTTCTTGCAGAACGACCCCATGCTAGTAATAGGAGTTGGTTCAATCAAGATTTTCCCGTTCCGGAAAATTGTAATGTGAATAAAACACAGGTTAGGTTCCAGGCTGGAGTTTTCATCATTGAAGTTCTAAAAGCAACCACCAGACAACCTTGTCCTGAAGAAGAAACCACAGATACCGACGAGGCTCCAATCCGTCCAAACTTAAGCATTGGTGAGGAAGGAGGTCAGGAAAAGAGTACGACTTCTCAATTCTCAGAAAAAGCAACAACTCAGCCAAATCCACGAGAGGGTATAGAAGAACCTGCAAGCATCAAAATAGAGAAGAAGCAACTCTACCGAAAGATACTTCGACCACACAAAAAAGAAGTTATCAATGAAGAATCAGAAATGAAAGATTCCGAAGCTCTAAGCCCTCTATAAGACAAAAGCAAACCAATAGTTCAAAAGGGCGAAGATGAAGCTCCTTGATTCAAAAGCTAATTCTTCATTGGAAATACCTAATAATGAATGTATATTAGAGGTGAAAGAAGCAGGCGATTGATTGCGGTGCATGCTATATTATTCTACAATATCAATACCAATTTAGAAAGTACAATACTTAGATTGAAGAGGTCCATATATACACAAATGCATTAGGACTGATCAATCAATAAGAACAAGATAAGAAAAAAATATTTTATTTACATGTTTTCATGTGATCATGCGTTGCTCTTTTGGATTAGATCATGGCTGCAGATATGGTAGCTGTGGATTTATTTACTTTTTAACACCAAATTGTTTGAAAGAATCCAAGTTTAAAAGCTCCCTTCATTCTCTCAAGAAAAACATCTTTCAGATGTGAAGATTAAGTTTAAATGCTTAGAATTTGAAACTACAATTCAATTATTCAACAAACTTGGAAAGATTTTGATGGGATTTTTATGCTTCTGCAGGCTAATTACAGCAATCTTGAATTTACTTGAGTGAATTTTTTTAATTCAGAGTTCAATGGAAAGACTAAATGTCAAAGATACAAAAGAAACCTTCCTTCATTTGTGAAGAAGGCCATGCCTTATAATGGCCAAGGGATAGTTAAACCAATTCACAAAAGCAAAAGCACCAAATGGTCTTGCTGTTAAGAAAACTCAGAACCAACTTGCAATATATAAATACAAACAGGAACATATTACCCAAATACAGATTAATGGCAAAATTTCCTCCGTCTTCAAGAGGTAGATACAAAGTTATCCGTCTAGTGGATACAATCCTTTCCATGGCCGCCAGCCTATACGCAGCATCACCTCTCAAAATGTTCAATCCAATTTTCAGCCTAAAACAGAATGGAAGGAAGAAGATGCAGCTCTAGTTTTACTTCTACATCTTCCTGGTAACCTTCCGATTATCTAGGCTAATCCCCTTTTTTGCTTTCAAATTCAGCTTTATATTTTCATGCAGGCTTCGTTCGAGCATATAATGTATGTCCACCTTTCCTTTACCTTGAAAAGGTGTCAATTTGAGGTTCACTATGCGGGTTTCTTGAAAGAGCATGTAAGAATCTTGATAGCCGATAAGTAATATCAGAGTTCATGGAGAACGTATGCTCACAAATAACATACGCAGTCGCTTTAATACAGGTTACAACATTCCTAAAAATTGTAACCCGAGCCAAATGAAATCGGAGTGTTCTGGTGGGATTCTAACCATCAGGATTCCGAGAATCATTCCTGCTGTACAAAGAACTGGTCCTAGAGAATTAGAGGCTGAAATAAGCCAGGAGGGTCCTAGGCCTCAAGACACAACATCCTTTGTCAGAAAAGAAACAGAAGGGAAAGTTGTAGAAGCTCTAAGCCCTCAAAAGACCGCCGGCGAATCGGTATCTCAAAAGGGCCATGATGAATCTCCTCAAAAAGCTAATTTATTGTCTCATACCACAAAAGAATTATATGAGAAGACTGCAGGGCTAGATGGTGAAAAAGTTGACGAAAATGTCACCGAAAAGAAAGAAAAGAATGAAGCATACGGGAAGCTATCGAAGAGAAATTAAGTAATTGAAATGGTTTTGGTGAAAGAAGACGAGAAAGGTACTGAGGAATCAAAGATTGCTGAAAGTATTGTCCTAGTGATGAAACAGGGAGTATAACAAGGATATTTCCAAGGAATTTATAAAGAACATGGAAAATGTGATGAATATTTATGTTGGAGCGTTAGTGATTATGGCACTTGGTGCACACTTGTATACTATCTTCAGCTCATCTAAGAAAATCCAAAGCTAGGCTTTCAACAACAAATTGTATCATTGTTATTAAAATATACTCAACGGGCAGGTGATGAGTTGATATATAACTCACCGACTCAGGACTTTATTTGCGTTTGGTTTTAAATTAAATGAGATAAAAATTAATTTAATCAAACTTTATCAATTTAGTAAATTAATATGTAATTTAATTTAATTTAAAAAAAAAAGATTTTATTTTAATCTTTTTAAATAATATTATTTTAAATTAAACCGAGTTAAATTCAATTTGAAACATCAAAATGCTATAATCATAATATGTCAATATCAATAATAAATTTAAAAATGCTTTATTACTTGATTCCTTAATTTTGAAACTTGGAATCAGCATGGAGTGATTTATTTTCTGAGTACACATAAAGATGGAGAGTTGTGTTTTTATGATCGAAAAGAGAGAGATTTTTTTTTAACATATAAACTGATCTAAAATTATTCTTTAATTTAAAAATTAAAATTAAAAAGAAGAATTCAATACCTGATAATTTTAGAACAGCAGTGCTTCGTTTTGGATTTGAGGACCCTATTGAAACCATAGGTGTGTTTGGGACTATACTTGCAATTTTATTAATTATATCCCAGTACCACATGTCTTTGACATTTATCAATTGGGTCCATTCATCAATTTTTATTAATTTTTTCATTAAATGTTTTCCAAAACAGTTGTTTTGACATCATAAATACGTGCAGATGAGACGGAAAGCATGTACAAAAATCGACGAGAGGACCAGATTGAAGTAATATTTGTTTTCATACTCAATAGAGAGAATGTATACATTATAGGTACTAAACTGAAGTATCGGAAAATTAAAAGCCATGCCCTTCTTCCACTAAATTCCCCTAGCTAGCCAGTATCTCTACCCCTCTCTGCCTCTACTTCTCTCTACTGGACTGGGGATTTATAGGGTACCTTCAAATGCTTTGTATTGCATTTGAATCTTTGATAATACACAGAAAGCAATGAGTTTGCTTTGTTGTTATCATTTAGAATATGCAAAATTCAAAGCTAATACTAAGAAGTTTTCTTCTGGGATCTTGCTGCACCTCCACCAAGAAGAAGTCAGTTTCCAATACCATCTTCAGCAATAAAAACAACAACCCTTTATTTGTTTTGCCTTTGCTTATCCTGAATTCTAATGAAACCAGCTTTTCAGTCTCCAAAAGGCGTGGTTTTTGCGGGTATGCAGTAGAGCAGTTCTCTGATGATGAGTATGGGTGTGATTTTGAAAGCCACAAGGTCTGTTTTCTTTAGTATATCATTCTATTTATTATTTTATGAATGTAAAGTTTTTTTTTTGGTGTAAAAGATTGGGATTTTAACGCGTAAATGGTGATAAATTAACTAGAAATGAAAAGTTCTGTGAATATTTTTACTGATTGTGGAATGAATGTGATGGTTTTAATGCTTTGTGCGAGAGTTAGTGGCAATTGATTTGTTGTGTATGTAAACTGATTGATTTTACTGTGAAGAAGTTAGGAAATTTGGTGTTCTAAGATGGGGTTTTGTTATTAATTGTAGGCTTCTTCGTCGGTGGCCAATGTTGATGAATGGAAATGGAAACTCAGTTTACTATTGCGTAGTGAAACAGACCAAGAGATTGTTTCTAAAGATAGAAAAGACAGGAGGGACTATGAGCAGATATCAAATCTTGCTACAAGAATGGGACTTTATAGGTAATGCGGGCTGGCCTTGCGTTTGTTGTAAGTACTTTCGTTTTGTGTTCCCATTATTGATTGAGATTTTGAAATGATGTATAGAAGCCTAATACTTTGTGGTTTGTTGTTTTATTAGTGAACTATATGGAAAAGTGGTGGTTGCAAGCAAGGTTCCTCTACCTAACTACAGGTCTGATTTGGATGATAAGCGGCCACAAAGGGAGGTAATGATATTTAAAGATCTTCAAATGCATTTGTATGGATGCTAGTTCTAGATATTTTGTCAGTTTGGCAGGTTGAAATTTTAGTTTTTCATTCATGCAGGTGGTTATCCCACTAAGTTTGCAAAGGAGGGTTGAGGGTTTACTTCAGGAGCATCTTGATAGAGCTCAATTGAAGGCTGAAAATGTTGGTGGTAGTGCAGATGATGCCATGTCCACCGATCAGACTGGAGATATAAGTTTAGATGAGAATAAGGATTCTTTCCCAGACCATTCTGTGATGGAAAGGATTCTTCAGAGGAGGAGTTTGCGGATGCGTAACATGCAAAGAGCTTGGCAGGCATGATTCTCATTTTATCTTGTTATTATTATCTTTTTCTCTGTTAAGATTCTTTGGGAAGGTGTCCATAGCATTTTAGGCAGCTAAACAATACTGCATGTTTGTAGGAGCAGGGATGATGAAAACCACGTGTCTCATTCTGATTATGTTCTGTATTTATTTTCTTTGGTTCACAGGAATCACCTGAGGGCAGAAAAATGATGGACTTCAGGAAATCTCTACCGGCTTTCAAAGAAAAGGAGATGTTACTCCAAGCAATAGCAAGGAATCAGGTCTGAATATATGACTCATTGGCTCGTTTCCAGCTAATATCTCAAAGATTGTTTAATGTTGGTTAAAAAAATCCTTTTCGTTGCTTTTGATCTCCATAGGTTTGATATCTTCATTCAATTTGTCAATATTTGTTTTCATTTAACCTTTGTTCAGTTTGTCTTTAATTGTTGCACTTGTTTATCAAATGGCTCAGCCATCAAGCAGAAAAAGAAACTTTTGATGGCTATGAAATATGAATAGAAGATATCTACCTTCCCTAAATTTATTCTTAATGAGATGTCTTATTGGTAGGTCATAGTAATATCTGGAGAGACTGGATGTGGTAAAACCACTCAACTCCCTCAATATATTCTGGAGTCAGAAATAGAATCTGGGCGTGGAGCATCCTGTAGCATAATTTGCACTCAGCCTCGAAGAATATCTGCTATGTCTGTTGCAGATAGAGTATCTGCAGAGAGAGGAGAGCCTCTTGGTGAAGCAGTGAGCATTCTTTCCCTTAATAAATTAACATATGGCACACTCATAGATTAGATTTGTTAATGCGATAGTCTTTTTTTTTCAATTGAAATTTTTTTTATTCTTGCTGCTATACCACAACAGAATTTTTTGTTAGGTTGGTTATAAAGTTCGACTAGAGGGTGTGAAAGGAAAAAACACCCATCTGCTTTTTTGTACTAGTGGAATTTTACTCCGACGCCTGTTAAGTGACCACAACTTGAACGGCATAACCCATGTTTTTGTTGATGAAATTCATGAGCGAGGCATGAATGAAGGTAACTTCCTTGT
Organism: Populus euphratica; assembly: GCF_000495115.2. Lineage (NCBI taxonomy): Eukaryota > Viridiplantae > Streptophyta > Magnoliopsida > Malpighiales > Salicaceae > Populus > Populus euphratica. Next base: position 27,079 of record NW_011500005.1, read on the forward strand.
AAGTTTAGCTCATTGGCTATTTTTCATAGAAGGCTGTCCTACCTTCTTCTTTTCTGTCTTACATTTTATCTGTAACAGACTTCCTATTGATTGTGCTCAAGGATCTTCTTCCACGTCGTCAAGACTTGAGATTGATTTTAATGAGTGCTACTTTGAATGCGGAACTCTTTTCCAATTATTTTGGAGGAGCACCTACTATTCATATTCCGGTGAGCTATAACCTGAATTTGTTCTTACTATACACTTATTTATTGGTTATTAAAGTGTCCTGGTGTTGATGGAGTAGTAATATGTGAGCATCAATTGTTTAAACAAACAGTTTCATTTTTTTCCCGGTATCCCCTGGCTTTGAATCAGAAATTGTAATTTACACTGGCTCTTCATTCTGTCTTCAAGTGATTCTAGCTATGGTGGTTTTTGAGATTAGTTTTTAACACCAAAAATTGCGTGAGAAAAATATGCAGTGTGTAACTGAAATAGGGCTGGTGCATGAAAGCAGAAGAGCTTTAAAACCATACTTACAGCTGGTAAACTTGAGAAAACATGCATTTGCATGTTAAAGATTCTATTATAACATTGCATATGTTTCAATTTTGATGAAGCCCATCCAAAAGCATAGCATCCTCTAATGTGGGCACATGGTTTCTAAATTGTTGCTTCTGGTTATTCAGAAATGAAATGTCTCAATGCTCTGTAGATATAGATTGCACCATGAGGTACTCAAACCATTCATTTATTTTATCAGGGCTTTACATATCCAGTGAGGGCACAATTTTTAGAAGATGTACTAGAAATGACTGGATATAAGTTGACTTCTTTCAATCAAATTGATGATTATGGCCAAGAGAAAATGTGGAAAACACAGAGGCAGCTGGTACAGCGGAAAAGGAAAAACCAGATCACCACTCTTGTTGAGGTAGGACTACTTCCTCTGTAGGACTTCTCATTTATTATTATTATTATTATTATTATTATTATTATTATTTGTTTTTTGTTTCTTCTTTGAGACTTAAAACATGAAGTAAAATTTCCAAAATTCCTCAATTTTTCACATGCTAATAGCTTGCTGGATGATTTGTGTGATACTATTGCTGAATATCTTCCACTTCCTCTTCCCGCCCCTTCCTTTCATTCTGTTTTGTTTTCTGGCCTTGGTGATTGTTGATTTCAGAATCAACTTTGCATCTCAGTTGAACATTTTGGAATATAAGGACATTTTAAGGGCCTTAAACACTTTGTCATGGAGAAACTGTTGTGCTGTCCAATTTGGTCTTGGTATTACCCTTAAAAAGAAAAACATCATCTGGTCTTTTCTTCATAACTCTCTCTCTACAGCACATGCAAATTCTAATTTATTTGGAAATTGTGGTTCTTCTTGTTGGTGGACAGGATGCTCTTAATAAATCAAGTTTTGAGAATTATAGTTCCAGAGCACGTGACTCTCTGGCACACTGGATGCCTGATTGCATAGGATTTAACCTTATTGAAGCAGTTTTGTGTCATATATGTCGGAAGGAAAGACCAGGTGCTGTCTTAGTGTTCATGACTGGTTGGGAGGATATTAGCTCTTTGAGGGATCAACTTAAAGCTCATCCTCTTCTTGGTGATCCTAACAGAGTTCTGCTTGTAACTTGCCATGGTTCTATGGCAACCTCTGAACAGGTAATCTTATAATTTTTATGTTAAATCTTTTAAGGTTATTTGAATGGAAATGCAATTCTAAAAGCCTCCCCTGTTCTGGTCAAGGTTAGACATATCTGGATACTAGAATAAGTTGTAATTTCCACTTGGAAGGGAGCATTTCTCTTCCCTGAGTCTAACTCATCGAGCAAACAACTTAATGCAGATATGACACTAAAGGCACCTTTACTAGTTAAACAAAATATTGATGCAGTGGACCATGCAAGCGACCAGAAGTGGTTATAATCCATGATGTTGTAGGATACTTGTGCCCATTAATAATTAGCATCTAACATATGCAATTATAACATCCATTAACCTTCCAGGTTAGACTATAACAGTAGGTGGTTTAATAACAACAGTGAAGGCGAGGATGCTCTCTGCATGTCATTTGGTGCATTGATTTCATGTCATATTTCTTATCATCTTCTCCTTTACTCTATGCAGAAACTGATATTTGAGAAACCTCCTCCTAATGTACGTAAAATAGTTCTTGCAACAAACATGGCAGAGGCAAGTATTACGATCAATGATATAGTTTTTGTTGTGGATTGTGGGAAAGCAAAAGAGACCACTTATGATGCTTTAAACAATACGCCCTGCCTGCTACCTTCTTGGATATCAAAAGCATCTGCACGACAAGTAAGCTTGCTTTGGCATCATTTGGATTTGTTATTTCAGGTTTATTGCTAAGTTGCATCCTTCAAAGTGTAAAAGGGAATAAACTTTTACGCAATTCTCTTTTCATTTAACATTCATGCTTTGACTGTTTCTGAGATCATTGACATATAAAGATTTCTGTACTTGATCACCCTTTTTTCTTAGTGTGTATGGAATGCCTGTCTATATGGTATTGGCGGAATTCTTTCTACAAGAAACATAATTGGTTATGCTTAAGGGTTTGTGCAACTTCAGATGCTTTCACCAATGTTTAAGATACACTGTTGACACATGTTATCATGCCTAACTGGACTGATATGATTTTATTGGAATCTGTTACAGTCTTCTGTGCTTAATCTTGATCTTTGCCTTTTTCTTAGTCTCCTTTCATATGTGAAATGTTCTTCTTTGGCTATGCCTGTGTTGCAGAGAAAGGGTAGGGCTGGCCGAGTGCAGCCAGGGGAATGTTACCACCTATACCCAAGATGCGTTTATGAAGCTTTTGCTGAATATCAACTTCCTGAACTTTTGAGGACTCCCCTCAACTCTCTTTGCTTGCAAATAAAGAGTTTGCAGGTTGGAAGCATAGGGGAATTCTTGTCAGCTGCTCTCCAGCCACCAGAATCATTGGCTGTAAGTGTTGTCACAGAACAAATTTTTAGGTCCGTGTTAACCAATGAATGTTGGCCTGTATTTCTGCTTTGAAACTTTATCGCCAATCTTTAATGGTTAGAATGAACTTCAAGTAAAGGGGGTCTACCAAGGGAGACATCTTACAACTGATGACAGCATCTCCCAATAGAGGATGTCGTACTCCAATTGATTAATTATTTCTCACATTCAATTTCCTCAACAACATTTGCTTACCCAACCTATTTGAGGGTAATTGTGACCACCTGCTTTTTCACCTTCAAAAATCTCATGTGTAAATTGTACAGCACCTGGTTTCTGATCCTACAATCATTTTAGAAATTGTTTAGTTGTATCTGTCTATGATTGTTGTAGAAAGTTATCCATTAAGTAGAACATCTGTACATCATTACTGAAATTATACAGGGGAAAAATGGATGAGCATTGCTTTCCTTTTATATCTATATCATCCATGTTCTTTCATGCATAAATTAATGTTATGAACTGCAAAAGAGCATGCAATCTGCATGCATATCTTAAGGGCTTCCACTTTTCCATCTTGTAATTTTATAAGTTTCAATGATGCCATAATTTCCTACCTCATTTCTTAGTCTATTGCACAAATCAACAAGTTAAATGGATGACAGGTTCAAAATGCCATTGGTTTTCTGAAGATGATTGGAGCATTGGATGAGAAGGAGAATCTGACAAACCTTGGTCAGTTTGCTAATTCTTACAGATGAGAAGAACTCTACTATTTATATTCTAGTTCTTAGTAATGTTGTTTTTTTTTTTTCTCGTTAGTAAACTCCCCCTCCTTTTTTTGTCAACCAGGGACGTATTTGACAATGCTTCCAGTAGATCCGAAGCTGGGTAAAATGTTAATAATGGGCGCTATCTTTCATTGCTTTGATCCTGTGTTAACAATAGTGTCCGGGCTCAGTGTCAGGGATCCTTTCCTTCTGCCACAGGACAAAAAGGATGTGAGTACAGTGCATTAAGCATTTTCTTTGGCTCCATTGAATCTTGTTATTGATTGATGTACCTTTGAAGCTGTATAAGTCAGCATTTGGAGCATTTTCCTGTACATTTGAGTTTTATGCTTCCAAATCTAGATTTCCTGCTTTGGCTTTATTTTCATCTGAACTATTCTATCTTTGGTTTAGTTAGCTGGGACAGCAAAATCTAGATTTTCTGCAAAAGACTACAGTGATCATATGGCTCTTGTCCGTGCATATGAAGGATGGAAAGAAGCTGAAAGAGAAGGGTCAGCATATGAGTATTGCTGGAGAAATTTCCTATCTGCACAAACTTTGCAGGCCATCCATTCTCTGAGGAAGCAGTTTAGCTTCATTTTAAAAGATACCGGCTTAGTAGAAGAAGATGCAAGCAACAACAACAAATTAAGTCACAACCAATCATTGGTTCGTGCAATTATATGCTCTGGCCTCTATCCTGGAATTGCATCAGTGGTGGTAATGTCCCCCTGCTTCAAATGCACATCCTGTGTTTCATCATGAAATTTGATAGCTGACACAGTTTGCTCTTTCTTCTTCACATGCAGCATAGAGAAACATCCATGTCTTTCAAAACAATGGATGATGGCCAAGTTTTTCTATATGCTGTAAGTGAAAAACTGAAACTTTTTCACTTAACTAGACCTTTTTAACTTTTGGTAATGATGCATGATTTGATGCATAAATTCTGAATTTGAGTTATCTAGCTCATAAGCTCACTTTGCTATAATCTCAGTTATCTGTGTGTGTATTCTTTACTGTTAACTGGGTAGTTCTTGAAACGTGAAAGATATGAAATTAGAAAAATTGTAGATTCTTGCCCAGGCTCTATATATGCATGGATGTTTATGTGTGCGTGCTATATCTTGCCTTCTTGTCATCATTATATAAAAGTTTCTTATATTCTCCCCTAATAATATTTGATAATGATGATGGTTCTGCTTCAGAATTCTGTGAATGCACATTATGAAACAATTCCTTATCCATGGCTGGTCTTTGGTGAAAAAGTAAAGGTCAACACAGTTTTCATACGTGATTCCACTGGTGTATCTGATTCAATACTGATCCTTTTTGGTGGTGCCCTTGCTTGTGGGGTACAGGTAATTCTTTACCCTTTCAATAGATATTTATGGCACTTATTGCCTGTTGAACTTGCAGAGTTTTATAATCAATAAATTTCTTGTGTTCAGGCTGGACATCTGAAAATGTTGGATGGATATATTGATTTCTTCATGGATCATAATTTGGCAGAGTGCTTCTTGAAGCTTAAAGAAGAACTTGATAAGCTCCTTCAGAAGAAGGTGAGTTGGAAAAGATTATCACTATAAAGAACGTAAATTTGTGTTCCACTAGTCAACTATGACAAGATAATATAAGAGAAATTCTGAAATGTTTTGTGTATCTTTGACTAAGAGAGTTACAATATATATATATACACACACATCAAGAATGATCAAATCCCTTAATTCTAGGGTCTAATAAACATAATCAGATTCCTTAATTTTAGGCCTAGACAATAATGAAAATCTTAGAGAGATAATCAAGGGACATACAGCTATGAAAGAAACTAAATAAGGAAAGAAGAATATAATATACAGCTATGAAAGAAATTAACTAAGGAAAGAAGAATATATTGATATCAACCCTAAAATTGATGCGGGTAGGTCTAACAGCATCAATTTGCTATTGAGAAACTTATGTCATTGGCGTGTCAAAGCTTTTGTAAAGGCATCGGCTATTTGAAGATCAGTATTAAGATGAGGAAGAGTGATAACCCCTCGAGTAAAGGCCTCCCTAATGTAATGACAGTCTATCTCTATGTGCTTTGTGCGTTCATGATATACCGGATTTGCAGCTATTTGAATAGCACTAGTATTATCACCATGAAGTGGAGTAGGATCAGTTGGAGGGAACCTAAGTTCAAAAATAAGACCATGTAACCACATAATTTCAGAACAAGCAACAAGCATGGCTCTATACTCAACCTCTGTAATAGATTTAGAGACACGGTCCTGCTTCTTACACTTCCAATAAATCAAGGCATCTCCAAGAAAAATGCACCAGCCTGTGATAAACTTCCTAGTATCCGAGCAGCCAGCCCAATCTGCATCACTATATGAAGTCAAATTAAGAGTAGATTATCTAGGAAAAAACAACCCACGAGAAGGTGACCCAATTAAGTATCTAATAATACGAGGAATTGCCAAGATGAAGATGTCGAGGTGCCTGCATAAATTTGCTAACTATATGGATAATATATGAGATATCAGGCCTTGTAATAGTTAGGTAGATAAGACTACCAACAAGTTGCCTATATAAAAAAGGATCAGGTAAAAGCTCGTCTTCATCTTTTCGGTATCTCACATTCACCTCTATTGGCGTATCAATAGTAGTAGCATCCTTTATACCAGCTAGCTCAATGAGATCCTGGATATATTTATGTTGATTTAAGAACAAACCATGATCTTTAGAGTGAACTTCCAGCCTCAAAAAATATGTGAGATATCCAAGATCTTTCATTTGAAATGTACTATGCAGTATATGTTGAAGCTTTATAATCAGCCCAATGCCATTACCAGAGATGATAATATCGTTGACATAGACTAAGAGAAATACCATACTAGTGGTGGTCTTGCAAAAGAAGAGTTATGAATCATATTGACTTTGTGTGGAGGAGAAGGTGAGAAAAGTGTTGCGAAACTTCTCAAATCAGGCTGTAGGTGCCTGTTTCAACCCATACAAAGAGCGTCTTAGCTTGCAAACTTCATCAGAAGTCGTTGTGGACATGCCAGGTGGAAGTTTTGTGTAAATCTCTTCCTTAAGATCCTCATGTAAGAAGGAATTTTTTATATCCATCTGATGTAAAGGCCAAGCTTTAGAGGTTGCAATAGCAAAAATTGTTCTCACCGTCGTCATCTTAGCAACTGTTGCAAATGTTTCTTCATAGTTAAAGCCATATTCTTGCTTATTGTCAAGAGCAACCAATCGAGTTTTGTATCTATCCAAAGAGCCATCAAACTTGAGTTTCACAATATAAACTCATTTACTACCAATGGGCTTAACATGTGGAGGACAAAAAATAATGTCCCAAGTATGATTTGCCTCAAGTGCTTGAAGTTCTGCCTCCGTTGCTTGTTGTCAGTATTCATGTTCTCTAGCCTATTTATAACAAGTAAGAATGGAAATAGAAGACAGAGTAATGGGCATGGCCATAGGAGTTGAAAAACCATAACTTTTATGAGATTTGTGAGGTCTAGAGCTTTTACGAAGAGGAGGTGGATCATAGAAAGTGGGGAGAATAGGATCAGATGCTGCAGGAAGATGTGAAGGAACCTTAGTGAGACTTGTAGAACGATTAGAAGTAGGAGGATTGTGTCTATGATAAATATAATCAGGTTTAAACCTTTGTGCTAGTGGTTGTGACTTAGGAAAATATGGTAAAACAGATAAAGAAGGAAGTGTTAGAGTCTGTTATGTGTGAAAAAAGGGCTGATTTTCAAAAAATATGACATTCCTAGATACATGAGTTCGACGTGCATGTGGATCATAACAAAGAAATCCTTTTCGGGTACTAGCATATCCTAAGAAAGCTCACTTGATAAATTGGGCAATAAGTTTATTTCTCTCATATGCAGGAAAGTCAGCATATCCTAAGAAAGCTCATTTGATAAATTGGGCAGTAAGTTTATTTCTCTCATATGCAGGAAAGTGAACAAAACAAACACATCCAAAAATATAAAGATTGGAATAATTTGGTGCATGTCTAAACAAACAAAAGTAGTGAGAATCATTGTTCAAGTTGGGAGATGGTAATCGATTAATCAAATAAATAGTAGTACAGAAAGCTTCACACCAAAAATAAGAAGGAACACATGACTCAATTAGAAGAGTTCGAACAACATCAAGAAGATGAAGATTCTTTTTTTCAGCCACATTATTTGTTGTGGGGTGAAAGGACAAGAATGTTGTGATATGATCCCAAGACTTTGAAGAAAAAATTAACATTCATCTGACATATATTCAACATGTGAATCAGATTGTATAATTTTGATTTTGACAGAAAATTGTGTTTTAACTAAGGCAAGAAAGGCTTTAAATATAGAGAAGACCTCACTTTTAGATCGAAGAAAATGTACTCAAGTAAAGCGAGTGAAATTATCTATAAATGTAACAAAGTATTTGTAATGTTCATGAGAAATTACAGGTGCAATACCTTATACATCAATATGCACGATTTCAAAAGGTATGGTGATGCAGGGTTTATGCAATGGAAAAGGAAACGTTTTGTTTTTACCAAGTTTGCAAGATGCACAATCAACAATATCATTATTAGAAGAAGTCGAATTTTTATTTTTAAGTAAACCAAATTTAAACAAGACTCGAAGTACATCAAAATTAGGGTGTACATCTAAATTAAGGTGTCCTAAACGTCCATGCCATACCTAATTATCACATTGAACTACATTACATGCAACATAATTTGACACAAGAGAGGGAGATAGAAGCAAGGGAAATAGGCATCCCACTTTAGGTCCATTCGCGATCATCTTCCCAGACACTTGATCCTGCACAAGACAACCAGATTTTGAAAAATGAACATCACAATTGTTGTCAACTAATTGGCCAATAGATATAAGATTAGTGGATAGCTTAGGAGACACAAAACAGTATTCAAAAGGGCTGAAATATCACCAACAGCTATGATAGACAAAGGATTGCTATCAGCAATACGAATATGAAGATTTTCTTTACATTTTTTTACATTATTTAAAGGTAAGGCAGTGTTGGTCATGTGATTGGAAGCAGAAAAATCAAAATATCAAGGCTTGAGAATAGAATTTCGGTTACCTGAAAAGCCTAAAGCAGAAAGGGCAGAAACTATCATTTGTTGGACCATTTCAGGAGTAATAGAAGATTGACCAGGATTGGGAGCATTTGAGGAACCAACTGAGATATTATAGGCAGTTTCAGATTTCTTTGGAGGTCAGATGGAGCAATCTTTGATGATATGCCTTGTTTTCTTGCAATAATTGCAGAATTTTTTAGTACAAGTAGTGGCAATGTGGCCAAATCCTTTGTGACTATAGCACTGGATATTAGACATATCTCTACCTCCTTTAGATTTCCCTTGAACAGCGTGGGCAACAGGAATTGGAGTAGAATTTTGAGCTTTCTGCTCCAAGATAGCCTGTGTAATGATCCATTATTTTTCCCTGAAAAGCTCTCTTACACAAATATCCAAGAAAGAAACTGGTTCTCTATTTATCATGTTTTATCTGATTGTTTCAAATTCTCCCCTTAACTTGTCTCATGCACATTTTGGATAGCAATAAGTTCTTCAGGAGGTACACTTGCATACACAATATCTGTGTACTCAGCCCAAAGATCTACAAAGGAAGAGTAAAACTCTTATATTGACATACTGTCTTGACTGAGTTAACCCAGCTTGAGTTTCAATTGGAACCTCCATGCTGTATTGCTTTGGTTGTAAACTTTTTTCAGGTAATCCCACATTTCTCTAGAGGATTTGTAAGGCTTAAGATTGAGAAGCATGGAGTGTTCCATACTTCCAAGGATCCAAGACATAATCTGAGCATTCTTCACCTTCCATTTCACATATTTCTCCTCCTCCTTCTCACTGTTAGGTGCAGGATCTGTCCTAGCAATATGACCCTATAATTCCTTTCCCTTGACAAAAATCTGAAACTAGAAAGTGTAGGCAGAATAGTTCTTTCCAGTAAATTGAACAAGAAAATATTCTGATTGTTCTAGAGACATGATTTAACTAGAAACAAAAATCAAGAGATCAAGTCCAAGAAAAACAGAATAGAAGAACCAGACAAGGAACCAAACATGATGAATTGATTTCAGAGTTTTGGCTCTGATACCATGACAAGATAATATAAGAGAAATTCTGAAATGTTTTGTGTATCCTTCACTAAGAGAGTTATAATAAGAGAGTTACATCTACAATAATCAAATCCCTTAATTCTAAGGTCTAATAAACATAATTAAATCCTTTAATCCTAGGCCTAGACAATCATGAAAATCTTAGAGAGATAATCAAAGGACATACAGCTATGAAAGAAACTAAATAAGAAAAGAAGAATATATTAACAAACTAGTCATGCATAATCCGATTTTCTTATCTCCTGAGTTTCCACCTTTCATTACTAAAACAAAACACATCTCTTAATTCCATGATTTTCTTATCTCCTGAGTTTCCACCTTTCATTACTAAAACAAAACACATCTCTTAATTCCATGCTTGTTAAATGATGGATATTATCAAGCTATTAGAGTTTATGCTCATGCAGAAGTTACTGAGCATGCATCATCTATTTGTTCTCTTAAATCCTATGGCCACATTTTCCCCCCTCAGATTTTACCGATCCAGGATGCAGTAATGTAGTTGCACTTTTTCTAGTGTTTAGAATCATCTTAAGAAAACTTCAAGCAGCTATTTTCGTTGAGAGTCCCAAAAACTGTACTTGTCAAGAGTTGTTGGGAGACTGGTTGTTTTCAGATGTTGCAGTGCTCTTTATTTTGTTGCTGTGTTAATAAGCATATCTCTTTGGTGTGATGATATTGTTTTGGTAAATTTTTCAAGTTATTACAGAACTCTCTGTGGTATATGTAGAGTAACTCTGAGAAAGTATTGTTCTTTGATTTGACATATCCAAAATACACATATTGTTGTGGGTTTAACCTAAATGCCGGAAACCTGAAAAAGTTGTATTTAATCTGTTCCATTGAGTGATACTGAGTTTGATATGCTGCAGCTTCAAGATCCTAACCTTGACACACTTAAGGAAGGAAAATACCTCATGCTTGCTGTTCAAGGGCTGGTATCAGGAGATCAATGTGAAGGAAGATTTGTATTTGGTCGCGAAAGCAGGAAGCCTCATATAATTAATGATAATGACAGCTTTACAAAAGATGGAGCAAATCCGAAAAGTTTGCTACAAACACTACTGATGAGATCTGGACACTCCCCCCCAAAATACAAGACAAAGCACCTTAAGACAAATGAGTTTAGGGCACTGGTCGAATTCAAGGGAATGCAGTTTGTTGGGAAACCCAAGAGAAACAAGCAACTAGCAGAGGGGGATGCTGCTATTGAGGCACTGGCCTGGTTAACTCACACTTCCAACAACTATCAAAACGAGCATGACGATTCCCAACCTGATGTCACTGACAACATGCTGAAACTTCTCGGAAAACGCCGTAGATCAAAGCATCACTCTGGTTGACGATGGATTTGGATTCTTTTGAATGCAGATCTCTTGATGGCTGTCCAGCAACAAAGAGAGAGAAGCATCAAACATACAATCATTCTTGAATTTAGTGAATGGAAAAAATAATTTCCCCTTGGATCAGAAATATAAAAATATTAAGGTGCTGCCAGGAAGGTTATTGAGTCTCCCATTAGATTTTTTTAGTAATTCATTTGTGGGTTAGAGGAATGATGACTGAAATATCAATGAGATAATGTAATTTCTAGCCAAGATACAAACCATACAAGGCGAGAGTGGTCTCTACACATCTGGAAATGTTGTAAAATGTGTTGGCAATTCTCAGGTTTTTTATGTTCTTGAGAGCCCATCGACAATGCCAGTTTTCCAAGGATGAAAAAGAAAAGGGAAAAAAAATTCAGTCTCGTTGTTATTTTAAAATAAAATAAAATAAATTGCATGTATAAACAAGGGCGTAATTTATTATTGTTGTTGTGATTTATTATTGTTGTTGTTGTTGTTGTTATTTTGGTGTAACTTTTGAATTTGTCCTCAATCTGTCCAGATACAGTTACGTATCAACTATAAAAGGCTTGAAACCTTGCACTTATAAAGCTCCTGTACCGAACCAGTGGCCATTTGTTATGCTTCTCTTCACTTCCCGTCTTCCTCCTCCTCCTCTTCTCAAGATCTCTTCTTTTTCCTCTCAATTCACTCCACTTCTCTCCCCTTTACACATTTTCTTGACCGTTCCTTCCAGCCAAAACTCAACAAAAAGAACTAATGCTAGAAGCAGTAATAGCACTAACATGAGCATTGCTTATTTGAAGTATCGAGTAGTTGTGAAGGCACTCAATTCTTCTTCTGTAAATAGCAGGGAGCCCATGTTTCCTCTTTACAATGTCTTAATCACTGGTTCAACAGAAGTTCCTTTCTTTTCTTTCTTCTCTAGTTAAAGGTTTTTTTTCTCGAATTAAGGTCCCAATTAATCAAGTTAATGATTCTCTACTTCTTTCACAATCAAGTTCATTCTAAGTAAATCCGACTTGCAATGGTCTTAGTGGGGATATTTGATGTTAAGTTTATATGATTAATAGCCTGTTGTGCTAAATAACCCTCTTGACCCAAAGGCTTGAAATCGTGGGGCTTTGACATTTTGAGTTGATTTATTGAAAGAATATGAAGCTTGCAATTGATGTATCAAGTTGCTTGTATTTACTGTTGTTGACTGCAACCTTTGACAGCTGAACGGGTGGACCCTGCTGTTCAGAGCCTGACAGAAGAATTTTGGGGACAATGTTTGTAGTGAATCCAATGTTCACTCCTAATCTTTCTCAACAAATGCAGGCACAGACATGAGGATGAAAAAGATGTCTCTGACTTGGGAGTGGTTTTACTTAAAAATCATTGATGGAAGGCCAGTGGTGACCGAAAATGAAAGACCTGGTTGGTACTTGTACCTCTGCATCTGCACTACGCCTCCACTATTCCTATATTTGTAATGTCTGAAAACTAATTCTATCAATTTACTGATGATTCTTGTACATTTACAAGCAAGCATGACGGTTGACGATGTAATTTGAAGGAATATTGATGATCCAGCAGTTCACAATGAGTGTTCAGATGGTGATGGAGATATGTATTAGATGTCTTTCCAGTGAGTCATCTGATAGACCATCAGTTGAGGATGTGCTTTGGAACTTGCAATTTGCACCACAAGTTCAGGAATCGTCATGCTAAGGAGATTTTCAGAACAAGCAAGAACCGAATGTGTCATGTTCATAACTGTAATACATCTACTTCATGTATTTCCAAGAATTTGATGACCAACGTAGTCTTCATGTACAAGCCTGATTTCCCATGTATGGCATACTGTCATCTGCAGTTTCGAAGTCCAATCTTGTGTCACGTTTGTACTGCCACGGACCAGAATATAGTTCATGCTGCTTGTGAGAGATTGCAAATGTTTGTGGTTTCAGAAATTGATCCCGTGAATTATATTTATATTACATTATAATTCATTACATTAAAAAAGAAACCCGTTCAAGAATATCAAGGGAAGAAACAATTGAAATTTCGAAGTTCAGATGAAATCCATTCATGTTAAAATTTGTGTACATCTAACGTTCTATTGTACTCAAGCCGGCTCCTCTTTGATATAGCTCCTGAGCTGTTAAGCATGGCCTTGGTCTCACGACCGCAATATACTGCAACTCCAATTGCCCAAGCAGCTTCTTGAGCTCACAACCACGAAGAAGAATGTTTGAGGGCCCAAGTGACAGTTTTTTCCCCTCAATTTCTATGTTTGCCTGAAATCCATATATGTTTCTATTTGGTCTCCCACACTTAATCAACCCATTAATCATTTCCTTTTCAGGAATCTTTGAAAGGGTCTCTTGCTTTGCGTACCGAGTCTTCAAATTCGATTCTCCATCCAAATTTACAGTCTGCACGTAAGCAACCCCAGTTGGCGCACTAGTTGAGAGGAGTACCATATCACAAGGAAGAGTTTCATTTTTCTGGATCCTGATTATCTCACCAACCTGGATATCCTTCCATTTCTTTGGTCGAAACTGATCATCAATTAAAACACAAGCTTATCTATTATTCTGAACTCTATCTGACCCATGTCTCCTCCAATCCTCGTAAGCATCCTTGACTGCTGTGACTAACAGAACAAATGCAAGTGGCATGATGGAAGCTCCGCGGCCGAATATTGCCAGTTGAGGAAGCTGATTAAGCACAGAAATGATAAGAAAATATATGTATGCTACTCTATGAAACTGTCGAAACAAACTCCTTGGAAGAAATAAAAAGACTGAATATTTACTAGTTCGAATCGAATTACCAGCAAACTCATATCTCTCGTTACTCTTTACAGGATCATTCAAGTAAACCAATCTAGCATCATCATCACCAATCTCTTTCTGTGACAAACCTAACATTTCTAAAGCACCCCCTCTTGATCCATTGCTCACTTCCCTAACTGAATTCCCTTCCTTCCACCGATTCAATGAGATTTCACCCTCAAATTTGTTTTGAGAATCCATCAAAGGAAATGTATCTGGGGGCCATAAAGATTTGAGTCTTGATAGATTAATCAAAACAAATATATCATGGCAAATCTTGGGTATGTAGTGGTTTTAGTGATTGAATCAGCAAAGACCACTTAGAGACCATGATCCAGATATCATGAAATGCCTTACGATACAAACTTTTGAAACAATATCCATATCACACCCACTAAAATGGAAGCAATTTGGGCTTTCGAGGGACCTCAAAGTTTCAAGCTTTCTTTCAAAAACAACCAACATCTTGCCTTCTTACATGTACTTCTCTCTGTTTCTCAACACAAGTAAAAACAGATTTCTGGATACTGTATCCCTGTCAAAGTTAGAGCCACAGAGAGGCCTCTGTGTTGATAAAACAAGAGAAGATTCCCAAGACTCGCTTCCAAAATCTTGAAATCTAACACAATTGTGCTTCTTGCAAGTAAATGATATTGGTGAAAGAAGAAGAGGGTGAAAGGGAAAGAGAGGAAGGCTTCGTTGGTGATGATGAAAAAAAGAGATGTGGTGGTTTAGCAGGGTGAAAACACACCGCTTTCTTTATTGAAATTCCATTTAAGGTAACATGATGAAATTGTGATCCAACTTTGCTCATTTATATTACCTAGTTTAATTAATTTAAGATGCTTCAGATGGATGTCACCGTCCCACTGTGCTGGGTCCATTAACACTGATTTTAAGGCAAGCTCTGGATAATATAATAAATAAGTAAATATTTTCTGTCAAAACCTGTAAAAACATTTTTAATTTTGACTAATTCATCCAGACTAAATATGACCTTTGCATGGATATCAAAGGAAGAAATAAATCAAATTCTTCCATGGGAAAATTCTCGTACAAGTATTGAACTTCTTTATTCCTGTTCTAAAATATATTTTAATTTACACTAATAATTTCATGTGATTCAACATTGTATAAATACAGTACCTAAGCATTACAACCTGTTATGTATCCTTCGGATAGCAAACAATGAAAATCCGGGAAATCAATAGCACCAATGCTCTCAAGAAACCTAAAGAAAGTGATTTTTTCTTACAAAAACAAAAATGTATGATGTACAAGGAACCAAGATTACCGCCGATCATCATCTCCAAGGAGGCGACTCCATGATGGGATTCATTTCTACTTCTACAGCTATGTCTCTTTGATGGCCAAACTTCTCAATTTCTCTTGCAATCTGAAGGTCATCGGGAGTGAAGTGTTGACAGAGTACTTTTACAACAAAACGAGGAAGGAGTGCTGCTATAATTATACCAAGCAAGCACACCCAGAACGACGCCTCCCCCATGATGTGGAAGATGGCCCTGTCAGATTACATTGCAGTTGGAAGCATTAGTCAATCCATTTGTGAATATAACTGGGGAAGAAATAGTGCAAGTAGCACATGAATGTGAAAGAGAAGAGGGCATACCAGTAACCAACAAACATAGGAAAAGCGTCGAGGATCATGACACAAATGAAAGTTGCAACAATAGATCCCCAAATAACTGCGTGAAAGATCCAGTTCCATCTGATGATGTCCATGGCCAGGTGCAAATTGACCAGAATAACCACCGCGAGTGTCCAAAGGTCTCCAATACTTGGCACATCAATGGTGCTCGCCCAATATGCAAAGATAGGGACAAAAAAGACAACCAGGCTTTGCCACACAGTGTCCAACATTTTTAGCCAAAACAACTTTCTGTTGTATGCCTCTTGTCTTTGTCCAGCTCCATAAAGCTGAGGATACTTTAGGAGATTCCTTCTACTTAGGTCCTTGTCGAGAATAGCCCCAACAATGGTAGGCAGTGAGGTGTAAATTATAGAATATAACATGCTGCTCCACTCGTTGATTGCAGTCGTCAAAGTGAAACAAGCAAAGAGCACATACCTGCACAGAGTGCACAAAAGAACATTAAAACCCTTGTTATCATGGACTGCAGGGTGACATAAACTTCAGTTACAGCAAGGACTACATAAGAATGTCATTACAAAAACACCATAATGCTTGTTTGAGCCTACATATCTGCCACGGACGTGATATAGGGATCAAAAGGTTCATCTAGTTTCAACCACAGCTTCAGATTCATTAAAGAGTGCCTTTCACAAACTAATCTGAGTGGTGGAAATTCTAAGATTATACAACAGAAATCTACAGAAAGAACTATTTTACCCATTTCAAAGAAGGAAAAGAGGATGGAAGGGAGGTCATTTGCTTCTAAGAGATCTTTTATATTGTGCCCAATCCTGAAGTTAGTTCTATACACATGACCGGCAACGAGGAAAAAAAAAAGCAATAGCTAAATGATGAGGTGCAATATTGGTCAGCCATAAACTTTGTGTTTGTGGGTGGAACCCCCAAGAAGGATTAGAACGGCATTTCAGAAATAAAACTATAAAAGAAAAAATCCACAAAAATATAATTTAGGTGTTAACTCAATTGTAGATAAGCACAGAATAGTTTGTTTCTTCATAAAGAATCCCAAAGCTCATGAAGTAGTTTAGGTTCATGCAAAGAATTAATTGCTTCAACCTGCTAACAATGCCCAACAAATTTTATCAGCTAAACTAGTTGGCATATTCAGGACAGTTTTGCATATGAAAAATGATCAAAACATAATCAAAGCAAGAATCACTCACCAAAATAAAACAAAAACAAATACCGCATTCCTGTAAAAATTGTAGAGTATCATGTAGCCCATCCGCTGGTAGTTCCAGTGTCCATGGACTAGTAAAAGTGGAACCAAGAATCTGAATTGCCCCATTGCAAAATCTGATGCCATTACAGCCTGCCGACCCTCTTGCCCACTGATGCCAACTCCCACATCAGCCATTTGGATCATTGAGACATCATTAGCACCTGAAAATGTCAGAAGATTTTTCCAATGTCAGCCTCAAACACCAACAAGAGAACAGACAAAATGAATTCCTGGGCTCCCAGAGTTTGCTCTTTGGAGGCATAAGATATTTATCTAAAATTAAGAGAAATACCATCTCCAATGGAGAGTGTCATTTCAGAAGTCCTCTTCTTCACAAGCGCCACAATTCCAGCTTTCTGCAATGGAGCCACACGGCAACAAAGGACCACAGAACATGTACTAGCCAATTGGAAGAGCTAAAGCCAAGGATAAGTAAGCTACATCAGCGAACAACACTTTGATATGGAATAGAGAAGGTGAATTTGGAAGTCATTACCTGTTCTTCGAGTTCATTATCAAGTATATAAACAAGGCTGGTACCATCGATAATAAGGGCCACTGGGCCTCTAGCAGCTTCAGAACTTGTTCCAGTGTTATCTGATGTTTCGGAAACAGCCCTCAGCTTCTTAGACATGACCAAGGCATCTTCTAAACATCTCCTACAAGACTCCCTTGAGTTGCTATTGATTATAATCTGGACCATTTTGTTCGTTAGAAGCTTTGAGGAGTAGCCAATTGAAATGGCAGGTTCTTGCTTGTCCCCCGTCAAAACCCATACTTTAATTCCTGCTGTCCTCAAAGATTCTATGGCTTCTGGCACACCTTGCTGCAGTTTATCTTCAATAGCAGACGCACCAAGTATTGTGAGGTTCCTTTCAACATTGCTAGCAACCTTACGAAGCAAAGCAGCCCTGCCAACTACAGCTGTGCTAGCTGCCTCAAAAGAGAAGTGCCAGTCCTCGAATTCTGAATCAGTCAAGTCACGCATCCCAATGACAAGTGTTCTCAAACCCAGTGTGGAGTAAGTGTGAAGATGGCCTTCAGTTGCACGTGCTACCTCCCTATTCAAAGATCTATCTATCACACTAAACATGGATGTATCGGCACCTTTTACAAAGACTCTCACAGTACTGTCAGGGCACCCCAGTATAACTGACATCCTCTTCCGGTCACTATCAAACTCATGCAAACCGAATACATTGAACCTGCAAGGCTCATGTGGGAAATATTAAAAACCAGTTTTCCAGGAAGGAAACTCAAAGTTACAACAACAGTCAGTGGAGCAAGTGATCAACTGTAGCTGCTCCAAGTACTGCCACCACTATTCATTTCACTTTCGTCAGTCTACTATGATTCATATAACCCAAAGTAGAGATAAAACAGAAACCGTAGTCACCGCATCCTCTCTTTTAGAGTGATGGGCAGTCATGATACAAGAATGGCAAAGAAACAGGGGAAACAAAAGAGAGAATGAAAAGCAATGAAAAATGTACCTTTGCCTCTCTCCATGGATATCAATAATTATATGGCCAGAAGTTCGTTCTATAAGCATAAATCCATATGCTGCAGCAGCATAAGCCAGTGCCTGTTCATCTGGAGACTCCCCTTGGTAATCCATCAACTTTGCAGCAGGGTCAGACTTGTCGTCGACAATAAGAGGCACAATTGTGTTGCAAGCTGCCAACGCAAGGAAGAAATCATGAACGCGTTTGACTTCTTCTGTATCCCTTCCACTTCTTGATAATTCTAAAAGCTGAGGATCAACCTTCACCAACATTTTCGGCCTCACATTCCTCTCATCCACTGATAACAAGCAAAGCACACAAAACACATAGAAAGGAGAGTTAGTTTGCGCAAAACAAATAAAAAAGCTCAGACTTGAAGATACATGGTTAATAACAAAAGTTCAGTACCTTTAACAGAATATCTAACTTGCTGGTTTTGTGTGCTGACCTTCCCATTACTGTAATCTATACCCCATGCGCTTGCACATTGAAATTCCATCTTGTTCTCAGTGAGAGTACCAGTTTTATCAGAGAAAACATACTTTATCTGACCTAAATCCTCATTTATATTCAGCGCCCGACATTGAAATCTTGAATTAGAAGCCTCGTCATACATTTGTGTATCTCGAATCATTAAGTAAGCCTGTCCAACCCGGATAAGCTCCATAGAAATGTACAAAGAAATAGGGATCATGATCTGGAACACAATAACTGACATGAGGAACGTAAATAGCATCTCTGCCACCCATCCATAATAATTATAGTTCTCTGGCTCTCTGTCGCTGAAATCTTTTCTTCTATAAAAGGGCATGGTGTCTAACTCATCACGGTGGTGTCTCAACCACACAGCAGCAGAGACGGAGACAACAGTACACAAAACAATAAGAAACATAGAGAGTACAATGATCTCTGAATTCATACGTGACTCAAGCCAGCTCCTCTTTGACGGGGCTCCTGAGCTGTTAAGCATTGCCTTGGTCTCACGACCACAATACACTGCAACTCCAATAGCCCAGGCAGTATTTTTGAGCTCGCAGCCACGAAGAATAATATTGGAGGGCCCAAGTGACAATCGTTTCCCATCAACGTCCATATTTGCCTGAAATCCGTATATGTTTCTATTGGGTCTTTCACACTTGATCAACCCACTAATCTTTTCCTTTTCCGGAATCTTTGAGAGGGTATCTTGCTTTGCATACCTGGTCTTCAAATTCGACTCTCCATCCAAATTTATGGTCTGCACATAGGCGACCCCAGTCGAATCACTAGTCGAGAGCAGCACCATATCACAAGGAAGAGTGTCATTTGCCTGAATCTTGATTATCTCACCAACCTGAATGTCCTTCCATTTCTTTTGTTGAAACTGGTCATTGACCAAAACCCATGCCAATCTATTGTTTTCAATTCTATCTGACATGTGCCTTCTCCAATCTTCATAAGCATCTTTAACTGCTGTAACTAGCAGCACAAATGCAAGAGGCAAAATGGAAGCTCCCCTGCCGAAAACTGCAAGCTGGGGAAGCTGGTTGAGCACAGCAATAATAAGGAAGTATATATATGCAACTCTATGAAATTGCTCGAACAAATTTCGAGGTATGAAGGAAATGATAGAATATTTCGAAGTTCGAATTGAATTCCCAGCAAACTCAAACCTCGCATTTGATTTTGCAGGATCATCTAAGTAAACCAACCTAGCATCTTCATCACTAATTTCTTTCTGGGATGCACTAAACATCTCTGAATCACCCCCTCTAGACCCCAACCTCACAGGTCTTGATCCTAAATCACGAAAACTCCCTGTTCTAACTGAATTCCCACGCGAAGCCCTTGACGGATTTGAAGAAAGACTTCTTGACGCAGATTTGAAAGAAATTTCACTACTTGATGAGCTCTCAATTGGGTTTGAAGAATCCATCCCAGAAGCCAAACTATGATTGATCGACCTTGTCTACGCTAGTAGATAAAAACAGGTAAACTAGGCAAATCCTGCGCGCTACTTGGTGTTCTTGGTGATGGGATCAATAAAGGCCTCTCTGTGACCATGATCTAGAACTAAAACAACTCTCCACCGACATAAGACCTGGTACTAATCTCTCCTAATCAAAAATCACAGCAAAAACATAGAACAGCAACAGCAGCAAAGGTTTGACTTTTAACCAGAACCCAGAAACTAAAACAGCTTAAGCTACAAAAAGACTCAGTTTTTCTCTACAAAATGTAGAGAAAACCACAAATTCAACAGACACGGAGGAAAATCACCTGTACTATGTGCTCTCTTTACACTTTGAAACCGCAAGCACTTGTTTCTCATGCAAAACCAACGACAAGTACAGGGAGAAAAGAACCGGGAGGCTTGGAAATGATTGCAGCAAAGTTGGGTTGGTGCGGAAGTAATGGTGGTTGAAGAAGCGAGCTGAAGGGACACGGAGAAATGCACCAAGTCAAAGACATTGTTAAAGAGACGACGGGGTTTGCAAGAAAGGAGGAAATAGGCAGTAATAAAAGGCGGCAAAAAAAAAAAAAAAGATTGTCAGATTAAGGAACATCAAGATCAAAATGTAGAAAGAATCTTTTTATTTTGATAATACTTAATAAAAGCCATTGCTATAAATCACGATGGTTTTCTGATAATGTGTTAGGAAAAATTAATTTTGATATGCAAAAATACTTTTAACTACAAAGCTATAAGGTAGCATTTTCAAAAATATATAAAGGATGTTACATGGATGATTTCTTCTTTTCACGATGTTGTTTTTTTGTGAGTTCTACTGCCATGAGGGGATCTTTTTGTGCTTTTGGCTATGAATAATTAATTTTTAAATAAAAAAAAGCTGGTTGATAGGATACATCTACAACTTTATAATAGTGTGTGTGAGAGGTGTTGTTGAAAATGCTATCTTGCTCCTTTTCTCATTATGTGACACGTGGTGATGTTTGATGAATGAGTTTTTACTGGTGATTTGTTTTTTATCTTTTTGCTTATCTTTCTCAAAGCAAAAGTGCATATCTATTCTTTTTCTTTTTCTTTTTTAATTTCAATCCTTGGGTTATTTATGGTTTATTTTAATCCTTAACCCATTTAGAAAACTTTTGGATGTTTTAATTTTATCTTTAAATTGTAATTTGTCATGGATTATTGTTTATCAATTCATTCCTTGTTTTTTTATTAATTTTTTATTTTTTTTCCATGATTTTTTTTAAGTTTTGTTTTATTTCAATTTATTATTAGATCAAAGTTTATGTTATTTTTTGTAATGTAACCCCTCATTTGCTTGAAGTTTTATTCTTTTTAAATCAGCATTTTAATGTTAATTTTTTAACACACTTCATTTTATTTTTTATCTTGATTTTTGAACTTTTGATGTTATTGTTTTTTTAATTATTTTTTATGTCATAGATTTTTTTTATTTTTTTATTTAGTTTTTGATTTATTGAATATTGAGTTTTGTTGTTTTTTTATATATCAACAAGCTTTATTTTATAAAAACAATTATTTTAAAATAATATTTAATATCTGACATTGCATGATATTTTTCTATTAACTCAGTTTCATATGTATTTATATTTATTTTATCTTTTAATAAATAAATTTGGTTGATATAAAAAAATAAAAATTTTGTAATGTAAAATTAAATATCTCAATGAATATTTATTTTTTGTTTTTTTAATTTCTGTTTTAGTTGTGGTTAACCATCATTTTAATTTTTTTAATTAACAATCATCAATTTATCTTATTTGATGCTTAAATAAGCTTTTCAATCCACTCTTTGAAATTTTTAAATGAAAAAACATATTAAAATCACAAGTCTAACCACTTCTTTTTTTTAAAAAAAAAAAACGTTATGATCCATATCAAATCACAAGTAAAATATGTGGTTAGAAGTAGATGGTGTTCTGTCAGAGTCTCTTGCATAATTAAAACGTGAGTTGGAATTACAATTGTTGTTCAAAATCTATTAAGTTACTCCTCATAAAAGAAAATAAAAATATATTTAATAAAAAAGGATATAAAATAAATCAATTTCTAAAAACAAATTCAAAATAAATTATTATATCTGTAAAATAAAAATAACATGGAAACATGCTCCTTTTATTCTCATTATTCTTTTTTTAAAAAAAAAAAAATTTCAAGACAATAATTAACTATTATGCCATTCTCGATCGAGTCCCCCGAGAAAAAATCTTCCCAATTCATTCCTTCATCTAATTCTAATTTATCGAATCATTCAGATTCAAACTAAATTCATGACCGTGACTAGCCACGTGGGGGTTAATATGGGTAGCATCTAATCACACAGAGGATCCAATTGGATAATGTGTTTTTTGGAGGACTAAACAGAAACTGGGATAGTAGTTGTTCGACTTTTTTGTCCTTTCCCGTGTCTGCAAAGATATTCTAGAAGGTCTAGTAGTAAAAATGACATGGAGAAATTCCGTAAATAAATTAAGGGACTGGCTTCTTCCAATTCACAGATCCATCTATACGTCCGACGTGTTTTATGGTTTTAGTTATTTTTTTTAAATAATATATTAAAATAATATTTTTTTATTTTTATATATTATTTTTTATATTAATATATCAAAATAATTTTAAAATGTTAATTTAAGATAAAAAAAATTATTTTTTAAAAAAACCCTTTAAAATACAACAACAAATAGGGTTATGATCTAGTTAGTGTTTTTATAGGCAGGACCACGAATTTTAAATTTTCCTTTGAATTTCAAGTAATTTTTATTTTTTGAAGATTAGAGTATCATTTTCTTTAAGTTTTTTTTTTAAATTCTTTTTTTTTTTTTGGAAACATGGGTCCTGTGTATTTTTTACTGGATAAATCTAGAAAGTGTTTTCTGATGTTTGTTAAAGTAATGTTATTTTTATCTTTTAAATTATTAAAATTTTCAATTGAGTTTTTTCATGCATATTTGATCATAAATTATATCCAAAATGTATGTTTATGCTTCATTATTAAATCATATTGCTTTCAGAATGGTTGCAACAACTACACCAGGCCACGCCTGCTCCCTTTAATGGCTGACATGCTTCTGCTATTTATTGCTCCTTTCAAAAAAAAAAAAAATGCTTTTACTGTGTTGATTGAACGAAAGCAAACATGATCCCTCGCCGGCCACAGCACAACTGCCCCCCGCCCCTACCACCACCTCCTCCTTTTATGGATTCTCTTGAAGATATCTTTTTGATCGTTTGCTTTACGCCTAGCTCAAGATGACAGCAAAGACTAACATGATTTAATTAAAAATAATTTTAAAACGGATCAACCTAATTTAATTAGAAATAACACTGTTTTGGTATCTTCTATTTAGATTAAACGGCTTAGGATGTATTTGATATTATAATAACCGTTATTTTAAAAATATTTTTAATAAAAAATATATTAAAAAATATTTTATTTTAAAAAAATTATAATTTTTATATATCTATAAAAAAATTATAATTTTTATATATCTATAAAAAAATTATAATTTTTATATATCTATAAAAAATTAATTTTTCTTGAAAAAAATCAATTTTTAACTCTACAATAATACCTGTTATTTACTTAATTCACAAGTTTAGAGGGTGTTGGAAAACATGGCCTAATTAATGTTTTTAAAAAAATTTAATTTTTTTATATTTTAAATTATTTTAATATATTAATTTTAAGAATAAATTTTTAAAAATAAAAATACTTATTTTAATATAAAAATAACTACAATTATCCTTCCAAACATAATCCTGTTAACACTGCCTCAAGACGTGATGGAACGAAACATCAGTTCCTGTCTCTATCAAATTGAAAGAAAAGCACCTCAAACTCAAAGTCTTCCCTCCTCCCCAATTTAACCTAGCTCGGCCTCCTTTCATAATTAGTTATTGTGGCCCCACTCTCCGGGAGGATTTCCAATGGCCAAATAAGTAGTGTGGAACATTCTGGAAGAAAAATTTAAATAAAAAACATCATATTTAACGTTTTGATGTAATTGGAAGATTTGATTTGACTTTACAGCAAACCATAGCCAATTGTATTCGTCTTAGAAAAAGAAACTCATCATTCTGGCCTTATCCTTTTATTAGGTTAATTGAATGAAAAAAAGGATTACAGTAAGAAAAAAAGGTCTGTAATCTGATGGTTTTACCATCTGGGTTAACCTGATTCTGATGAATTTCGTCAGATTTGGCAAATACAGGTGCGCAATACTTTCATTGATTTCCCTTTGATTCATGCTTAATTCCCAGTACAGAATAGCCTTCCTTGTGGATGCTGATCAATGGTGAGCACAAACAGCTCAAACTGATGCAAGAATGCTAAAATCGCTGTACGTACTACTTTCAGTATTCTTTCGAAGGCAAGTTTCTCATTTCAACTCTCCTCGCAATTCCTTCCCTTTGCCGTCGTGAATTTCTGAGGTTTAACAACATTTTTGCATCCCTCATGAACTATCACAGTGTCCTGGTAGAATTAGGACGCAACTGTACAAGGACTCAGGTGTTTGATCGAGACTTCCATAACGGGGTCTTAGCGAGCTAGTTTTCCGCTTCTTATGGATAGGCACCTTCTGTTGCAATCAGTTGAAGGGACCTTATTCGATCGGCTAATGAAGAATTAGAGCTATAACGATAGAAGGGTAGTGGATGGCTGAGCTAGAGCTAGCTTTGTCAGTATCATTCCATCTATCACACAGAAGAGAGTGACGGGACAAGATTGCACAAACCATGGTGGTTTTCTTGTAATGTGTTACAAAAAATCAAGTTTGATATACCAGTATAGTTTTCGCTACAAAGTCATAACGTAGTATGCATAGATATAAAGAAATTATATTGTGAATTATAATAATAATATAATATCACTTGGTTTTGAAGTAATTTTATTTTTTGAAAAATATCAATGGGTTATTAAATGCCTGACTAGGGTTACTTTTGTCTTTTTAATTTTCTCAGAACAATATAAATACTTACCTGCCTCCTAAGTTCAAGAAAGCATGAAGTGCTAGGCAAGGGTTTTATGCCTTTATGTTTTTTTGCAATATTGTAAAAGGATCTTTTAACCCTTTCATTCAGGAAAAAAAATAAGAAAATGGTATACGGATGGTTTCATAAATTCATGTTGTTGTTTTTGGCAAGTTCCAGGATCATGAGAGGTGCTTCGTACTTTTTACTATGATTCATTAATTTTAAAATCAAATAATACCTGTAGCAGGTAATATATCTATGATCTTATAATAATGTATTTAGTGTATTTGTGCGATTAAATATATTATTTCACTGTGTTGTTGAAAGTGCCATCTCACTCTTTTTTTTATTTTTATGGTGCGCTGCGTGTTTGTATTCGATTGATTTTTTCTGTTTTTTTCTTTCTCCAATCAAAAGTGTATATTTCTCCTCTTTTCCTTTTGTTCTCAATTTTAGTCCTTGGATTATTTATTGTTTATTTTAATCCTTGACCCCTTTAGAAAAGTTTTTGATATTTTCAATTTCGTTTTTAAATTGCCATTTATCATGGATTATTGTTTCCAATTCAATCCTTGTTTTTTTTAATTTCTTATTTTTTCCATGAATTTTTTAAATTTTTTGTTGTTTTTAATTTCATTATTCATTCAAAATTTATGTTTTTTTTTTTAATCAGTTGAGCCCCATATTTGATTAAAGTCATTTTCTTTTAAATTCAGCACTCTAATGTTAATTTGTTGATTCCAACAGGTTTATTGTTTATCTTAATTTCTAAACTTTTGATATTCTCACTCTTTTAATTATAGTTTTTTTTTGTGTTATAAATTTTTCTTTTAATTTTATCATTTAGTATTTAGTTTGTTAAAAATCAGGTTTAATAGTTTTTTTATTTGTCATGTTTATGATCTGATGACACTAGTCACAAATTTTAAGAGTTGGTACAATTAAAGATTTTTTTATTTTTTTTTACAGTTCTATCATCTTAGCTTTTTTTTCAAAAAATATTGATTTTATGGTTATTTTTATTATTTTTCTTTTTATTTATCTCAATCTCACGGCTTGAATTATAAGATTTCAAGAAATATCTTTAATAAGTTTTTTTTTTTAATATTTTGTTTTGTATTTGATTTTTTATTTTTTTTATATAAGGATGAGCTTTATTTTAAAAAAATCCTTTTGAAATAATATTTGTGATGCATCCGGCTTTGCATAATATTTTTTATTTTATTAATATAATTTCATATTTTTAAAAAAAATTATCTTTTAATAAACAATTTTGATTGACATAAAAGGAAAGAAATCTTATTTTATGATATTAAATATCTTGATGTATATTTATTCATTTTTTTTTATTTCGCTTTTAGTTATGGTTAACAACTTTTATTTATTTTTTAAAATTGATAAGTATCAATTTATTTTAATGGATGCTTAAATAAGCTTTTCAATCTAACCATTTGAAAATTTTACATAAAAAATATGTTAGAATAACATATTTAATAACTTTTTTATTAAAAAAAATTATCACCGATGTAAAATCACAAGTAAAACATCTAATTAGAGGTAGATGGTGTTTTGTTAGTGTCTCTTGCATAATTAAAACGTGAGGTGGAATTACAATTATTGTTCAAAATCCGTTAAGTTACTCCTTAGAACAGAAAATAAAAATATATTTAATAAAAAAGGATATAAAATAAATAAAAAGTCTAAAAAGATTCCAAAATAAATTATTATATTGTAAAAATAAAATTAATACGGAAACATGCTTCTTTTATTCTCATTATTCTTGTTTTTTATTTTTTTAAACAATTTCAAGACAATAATTAAATATTAATTTTAAAATTAACACACAGCTAGCTGTCAATGCATATGAGATCAACGTTGATCGATCTAGAATTGTATTCTTGTGATGAAAAAATAAATAACAACACCGAAGATTATCTCCTCAGCGTTTTATGTGTGGACTTTGTAGGAACATACGCACGAGAAGTGTGAGACACGTACACCATTTTAACTGTTATGCCATTTTCGATTGAGTCCCTCGAGAAACAATTTTCCCAATTCCTTCCTATATCTAATTCTAATTTATCAAATCATTTAGATTCGAAAAAATTTATGACCGTAAATAGCCACGTGGGGGGTTGATATGGGTAGCATTTAATTACAGAGAGGACCTAATTGGATAATGTTTTTGTTGGAGGACTAAACAGAAACTAGGATAGTAGTTGTTCGACTTTTTTGTCCTTTCCCGTGTTTACAAAAATATTCTAGAAGGTCTGGCAGTAAAAAATGACGTGGAGATGTTATTATCTCCCTTTCAATTCACAGATCCATCTATACGTAGGGCGTGTTTTATGGTTTTAGTTATTTTTTTAAATAATTTTTATTTAAAAATATATTAAAATAATATTTTTTTTATAAATTATTTTTAATATTAATAAATTAAAATAATTTAAAAATACTAAAAAATATTAATTTAAAGTAAAAAAATAAAAAATTATTTTTTACAAACACTGGTAAGATAAAAAAAATAAACAAGCCGTCATCTAAGCGGGTTAAGAAAGTGTTTTCTGATGTTTATTAAAGTAATGTTATTTTTATTTTAAAAATTTTAAAAATTTTCAATTGAGTTTTTTCATTCATAGTTGATCATAAATTATATCCAAATTGTATGTTTATCCTTCATTATTTAATTATATTGCTTTCAGAATGGTTGCAACAACTACACCAGGCCACGCCTGCTCCCTTTAATGGCTGACATGCTTCTGCCATTTATTGCTCCTTTCAAAAAAAAATAAAAAAAAATGATTTTACCGTGATGATTGAACGAAAGCAAATCTGATCCTCGCTGACCACAACACAACTGCCCCCCCCACCCCGACCACCACCACCGCCGCCTGTTATGGAGGACCAGACTCCATGACCACAGCAAATTCACTACCTTTTCTTTTCTTTAATGACAAGAAATCTGTACTGAAAGATGAGATTCCTTGAAGGTATATATTTGTAATCGTATGCTTTACGCCTAGCTCAAGATGACAGCAAAGACAAAAAGCCTAATCTATCATAATTATAAAACGAATAAACCTAATTTAATTAAAAATAACATTCTTTCGGTATCTTCTATTTAAATTAAACTGAATTTCTCTCTTTGCCTGTGAATAAGCCTCCAAAACCGTTGACCCTTATTTAACTTGATATACAACATAGCCTTGAGTTTTTGATCAATAAAGTTTTTTTTTTTAAATATTGTGGTAATAATTGTTTTTAAAATGTTTTTTATTTCAAAATATTTTCAAAAATATTTTTTTATTTTAAAATTATTTATATAAAAAAATAAATTTTCTTAAAAATAATAAATTTATAACCCCGCAGGGCCACCTATCGTTTACTTAATCCTCAAGACGTGATGGAACGAAACATCAAATAATTTAAAAGAAAAGCACCTCAAACTCAAAAAGTCCTCCCTCCTCCCCAATTTAACCCAGCTTGGCCTCCTTTCATAATTAATTACTGTGGCCCCACTCTCCGGGAGGATTTCAAATTCATCAAATAATTAGGCTGTTTTGACGTTTTAAAATAATTTTTTTTATTTTAAATTAATATTTTTAGATTATTTTAATATACTGATATCAAAAATAATTTTGTAAAATAAAAAAAATATTATTTTAATATATTTATAAATAAAAAATATTTTTTTAAAAAATCACAATGATTCTTTTAAACAGATAATTTTAAATAAAAAAATTTAAATAAAAAACTGCATATTTAACGTGAGGGGTGATGTAATCGTCAGATTTGATTTGACTTAAACCATAGCCAATTTGTCTTAAAAAAGAAATCCAACATTCTGGCGTTATACCCTTTTGGGTTAATTGCATGATAAAAAGGATTACTGCAAGAAAAAAAAGGTAAAAAAAGAAAGAAAAAAGGCATGTAATCTGATGATTTTATCATCAGGGTTAGCCTGATTCTGATGAATTTCGTCAGATTTCGCAAATACAGGTGTCAGAATTATATATAGACATGTAAAGACAGAGACATCTCCAGGAGCATCCATCTCATGATCAAGATGAGAGGTTCAGTTCCCTTTGTGGTCTCATTCATAACTGGTCTGCTCTTGCTTTCTTCTCGTGAAGGTAATGTTGCATGAGCGTTGCCTTTTCCTTTACCTAATATAATTAATCATGTGATTCGTTGAATTATATATCATGTTAATTTCTCAACAAAAACAGTATGTTAAAAACAATTTTTTAATGTTAAAACAATTTAAAAAATAAAATTTTTTTGTTAAATCATCCGTCGTTTCATGCGCTTTCAGCGTTGTTGCTCTCTTCCTTTCAATCTATTCAAGCGATTTAAGCAAGCACAACAATCTTCTTATTTATTTATCTCTTTAATTTCATAATGAATTAATAATAACCCATGCATGAAGATGACACACATGTCAAAATACACAAACTAATATATATATATATATATATATATATATAAAAGAGCGGAGCTCGAAATTTTTGTGCCATGGAATATTAAATAAATATATAATTTTTTTAATATCAATTATTAATTCATGTACATGAATTTTTAAAATTAATAATAAAATTTTAATTTAAATAAAATATTCAAAATATTAAAAAAATAAAAATAAAAATATATAAAATAAAAGTGAAAGTAAAAATAAACTTATTATTAAAGTTATATTTTTTAATATTTCATGGAATATAATTCATGTCTTCCTTCACTTTATTTTTTCTTAAATTGGTATTTTATTGGTTAAATTTTATAAGTTTATAAGATTATTTTTTTATTTTTTTTATTTTTTTGAAATTTTTTTAATGTTTTTTCCTTACTTTTCTCTCTTTTTCTCTGGCCTTTTTTTTTTCTTTTTTGCTTTTGCCTAGTTTGACAACATATAAAAAAAAAAGAAGCTCATTTGTGTTATTTTTTAATGATAAATAGTCATTTTATCCTTAACATATCATTTTATTTTTATTTGATGGTTCTATTTTTTGTTAGTATTATTAAACTCCGTTCATTCTAAAATTTTAATTATATTTTATTTAATATATTTAAAGATCCCTCATAAAGTTTCAACTAAATCTGATGATTGGATTAAAAATTACGTGAAATAACATAAAACCGGTTAAATTATGATTTTTCATTAAATTTTTGAATTTTTTCAAAAATTATAAAATTTTAACTCCAGTTAAAGCATTATATTACAAAACTCCATGCAATTTTTAGAATTTTTTAATTAATCAATTAAGAATTATAAATTTTATTTACATAAAACTAACAAAAAAAATATTAATAAAATCTTAACTGGGTTATATCACATCCAAACTTTTAACATGCCTCCATCCTTTTATATATATATAGAGTATGAAGAAAAGAACAGCAAAAATGGTTAAGGAATGAAATCATATCCTTGGTGCAAGCCTAACCTATCATAATCAAGGGGGTAATGCAACGAAGCATCAGTTCCTGCCTCCATGCACCAAACTGAGAGACAACCACATCCGTTACAGCAAATAGAATTCACACGACTTCTTTCTTCTTTTTTGACTGGGTTTTTATATAAATTTCACATTTTTAAGTGATTTTTGCTTTGAAATATTTTGAAATAATATATATTTTTTATTTTTTAAAATTTATTTTTTATGTCAAATATCAAAACAATCTAAAACTATATAAAATATATTTTAAAGAATATAAAAATCAATTTTTTTTTTTAAAAAAACAAATCACATGAACAAACAGTCTCATGGAAAATGCTTCTATATATGAATTGATGCATTAACTCCCTTGAGTTTGAATTTGAGACGATAATGGTAGCTGTCTGTTTAGGTGCAGTGATCAATATCACGAATTTTAGAGGATATCACAAACACAATTCACAAGTACCCATTGCTAATTAATATCCATCTGATCACCTGTAAAGAATTCAGTTCTGCCATCCTTCAATATTCAAGCGCATTGCCGTGGATGACTGTCTGGTCAACGACGGAAGAGCACCATCTCCTGGTGCAGCACTCTCCTTCAAATACGCCAGCACCAAGCAATACCCTCTCTCAGTTGACCCAGCCACATGTTATTTAGTTCTTTGCGTTTTCAGCACTGTTGCTAGTCAAGCACCACTCCTTGCTTCTTTTCAATAGTTCCCTCTTTAACGTCATAAAAGGTTAATAGCCCGCCAATAAAGACATACATGTCCAAAATTCACGTGCGCAATACTTTCATTGATTTCTCTTTGATTCATGCTTAATTCCCAAGGCAGAATAACTTTCCTTTTGGATGCTGATCAATGGTGAGTACAAACAGCTCAAACTGATGCAAGAATGCTAAAATCACTGTACGTAATACTTTCAATATTCTTTCCAAGGCAACTTTCTCATTTCAACTTTCTATATTTTAAAGAATATAAAAATCAATTTTTTTTTTTAAAAAAACAAATCACATGAACAAACAGTCTCATGGAAAATGCTTCTATATATGAATTGATGCATTAACTCCCTTGAGTTTGAATTTGAGACGATAATGGTAGCTGTCTGTTTAGGTGCAGTGATCAATATCACGAATTTTAGAGGATATCACAAACACAATTCACAAGTACCCATTGCTAATTAATATCCATCTGATCACCTGTAAAGAATTCAGTTCTGCCATCCTTCAATATTCAAGCGCATTGCCGTGGATGACTGTCTGGTCAACGACGGAAGAGCACCATCTCCTGGTGCAGCGCTCTCCTTCAAATACGCCAGCACCAAGCAATACCCTCTCTCAGTTGACCCAGCCACATGTTATTTAGTTCTTTGCGTTTTCAGCACTGTTGCTAGTCAAGCACCACTCCTTGCTTCTTTTCAATAGTTCCCTCTTTAACGTCATAAAAGGTTAATAGCCCGCCAATAAAGACATACATGTCCAAAATTCACGTGCGCAATACTTTCATTGATTTCTCTTTGATTCATGCTTAATTCCCAAGGCAGAATAACTTTCCTTTTGGATGCTGATCAATGGTGAGTACAAACAGCTCAAACTGATGCAAGAATGCTAAAATCACTGTACGTAATACTTTCAATATTCTTTCCAAGGCAACTTTCTCATTTCAACTTTCCTCGCAATTCCTTCCCTTTTCCGTCGTGAATTTCTGAGGTTTAACAACATTTTTCCATCCCTCATGAACTATCACAAGGACTCAGTTGTTTGATCGGGACTTCCGTAATGGGGTCTTAACGACATAGTTTTCCACTTCTTATGGATAGGCACCTACTGTTACAATCAGTTGAAGGGACCTTATTCGATCGGCTAGTGAAGAATTAGAGTTATAACGATAGAAGGGTAGTGGATGGCTGAGCAAGAGCTGGCTTTGTCAGTATCATTCCATCTATCACACAGAAGAGAGTGACGGGACAAGATCGGACAAACCTGGGTCGGGGTCGGTATCGCTATCAGGCTGAAAGTTCCAGCCATTGCAGAATAGGCCCAACGAAGATTTTTAGATTGCTCTCTTTGAGCACAGAGAAAGTCGAGGATGAAATCTACACTCAAGCCGTGGAGGGAAAATATTTTGAGATGCTGGTTGGTCAAAAGAAGATTGCATCCATGTCCTTCTCAAAGCAATATCCAGCTTCATCCTTGTTTAATTAAGAATAAAAAATAAAATTAGGATACCGCCTCAACTTCACTACCCTCTAACCTATAATGTAACTAGGATAAAATATTGTGAGAAGCTAATTTCTATAATTTTTATTTTGAAAAATGCATATCATCAATGCAAAAAAGAGAAAGCAAGATGATCATGAGTAAGATCCAATGAGAGACCCTACAAATATTTTAGAAATTAATGTAGAGTTTATTAAAGATATAGACACATATAAAATTTCATTACACAAGCACATGATTTTATTTTTAAAACCTCAATTTAAGCATGAGGCAAATAATAAATATACATGCTCGAATGAAAAAATCATGAGGGCTTTTTTAAAATCAAGTTGATTTTTACAATTGAAATCAAATCTTAGGAATTAAAGAAAAAAATAGTTTCTTGGAGTCATTACTCGCAAAAACACCAAATCCTAATTTCTCTCAGGACAGTCCTAAATTGGATAGATGAATAAAGCATGATGCTCCTTGCAGTTATGTATTTACTTGATCCATAAATTACAAAGACCACTCTTACACAAGATATTGAATTACAAAATATTGTATTTCCTTGTATTTACTGTCCCAGAAATTAAGAGTATCATCTCCAAAAGTAAAACCAACAAAGTTGTCATTCATTTGTTTGATTTAGGTTGACCTGATCGTGTGTTAGAAACCATGTCTCGGTGCTGCAGCAGGTACCTTGCGATGCCACCTTAAATCCTGGCCTATCAAGGTTTGATTGGCATTTGATGGCTGATTGAGTGAAATGGAAAAAAAAAATATTCTCTGCATTAATAGAAACTGCCATGTTAGAACCAACAGAAGAAACATGAGGATGAATGGCTTAGAATACGAGAATACAAACTAAAAATCAAGTACATGATGAGTTTTGAAAACCCAATCTTACATTGTCATGCTGTGTACTGGTTTCAAATTTCTGAGCAGAAACAGCTAACAACTTTTTATCCACAGAGAATAAATCCCATGATCCTTCACCCTGTAAAGCACACGAGGTGATACAGTATTAAATGAGTGATTTCAACTAAATCGAATGATACATGAGGACAAGAAGGTTTTGTTTGTACAGGTTTCCATAAAAAACTCATAGAGGAAAACACAAGGTATGGACCTCCACTATTCATCCTTGAAGGAATTCAAAACAGCAGCTGTAGCCATCAAAGGTCCATATATCTAAGAAATGGAGAGGTAAAAGCATCCAGGGTCCAAAAGGAAAGGCTAGAGTTAATGACCTAGTTAGATAGGAGGATGTTTTGTTGCTTTTGACTTTGTAGAAAGGATTCAGGAGAAGGGCAAGGGGGAGGGCATGGGTTTTGAGAGATTCTCCTCGTGTGCCCAATCATTAGCCATAAATAATATATATAAAATACAACCAAATTTGTTCTGAATTGTCAGCTTACATGTGAATATCATCAGAATTGATTTCAGGAAAGAGGTTAATGAAAAAGCGAAATCCATCAGGGCTTATATCCCTGCATAGCAATCCTGCCAATAATTTTCAATGATGAAGTTAAAAATCAACCATATTATCTTAAACTCAACTCTATTACCAAATTCTTTGGAAGAAAATTACAAAGAAATGCACCTTTGCTCTCAGCAGTTAGAAGATGCTCCTTGGCCATAGCTGGAGCAATACCCAATGTCATGGCAGCATCACTAGCAGTTATTCCAGACTGCAGGGCTTCAGGCTTTGATACAAGGTTTTTGATTCTTGCAAAAACCTAAAATTGACCAGAATAGTTACACATGGTGATGGACTATGAAGTACTTCTTATTTAGAAATTTCAGCACATTCTAATAAAGGACTGCTATGACAGTCTAGAAATCATTAAACCAATCTGGACATAATTTTGTTCATTCCAATTTATATTCCCTTTAGATATCCCCCTTACAAACACTTTTGGCTCTCAGCACCTCTTTGTTAGCAAGTCTTATGATATGAATTAGCTAACAATCATATTCAGTTTACACAACTTTTGCAAATTCCATACATTTCCAAACAATATACAGGACAAGTGACTAAAAAAGTAACAAATGCAACTGCAAAATGAGCCTCAAGTTCATCCTGTTAATTCCACTCCAAATACATATATTACATTAAAGCATAATTGCTATATGATTATTTAATATGAACGTAAAAGAGATCACCTCTTCATCACTATGGGACTTATTCTGGATGACCTTCACTCCACTATCAAATTTCCGAAGCATTACCGGACTGTGAAACAAAGTACAATCTTATAAATGACTTGAAAGTCACAAAGATTATCTAATGATACATGAGCATAGAAATTAATTAGTCTCCATCCTTTTGATCTCAAAACAAACAACCATAGTGTCATATTAGTTGAAGATAGTATCATACATACACATCAAACTTCTCCCAAAGAGAACATGCTTGCAACAAATCCTCAGGTGAGATCAATTCTACATAGAACATTTACAAAAATAAATAAATAAAGTAAGGGGTCTATTAGCATCAGTGAGAGCTGCTAAAAGTTATTGACTGAAGTAACAACAAACAAACCTGTGCCCCGAGCACGATTGAAGAGGCAATAGATATCTATAAGATTGATCATTCCTCCAGCTTTCTCTAGGGGAATTCTGACAAAATCTGCCAACTAATTAACAACAAAGAAAAATTGAGATTTCTTCTTTAAGGGAAGAAAATTGAGTAAAACAGGATATATTTAACATGAGAAATATAAGATCCATCTAAATTTCTCTTATCAATGGATTAAGCCACAAGCCAAGAGAAACACATACAGAGTCAACGAAACCGGTGGCAAATGAAACAGACCTGACGGGACAGTTGTTGATGATACATGGCACCTGCAGATTCTTTTGTTACTGGGGATACGATACCAACACTCAACAGCCAATCTTGCATCTCTTCTTTGGAACCCATTTCCTCATCATTCCCAGAACTACTTTGAGAGCTCGATCCAGACAAAAGCTTCTGCCTCATCTTCTCTGCTAGGATGACCATTTCTTTGGCCTTTCTCTGTAGATTTTAAACACCACTGATCATTAAGCAGCAGCCAAAACCAGAGTGACAAAACAATAACAATTTAACTCAACACATTATACACAAGGCAAAACCTAACCATTGCAATCCTGTTACAAAGCCAAACATTCAGTTAATTCACTTCTCACATAATATAGGCAATGCAACAACCCATGTGCATAATAGCTCAAGTCAAGGTACTTCAGCTAATTCGTTACGTTATTGCTAAATAGCCAGATTAAAAAACACTACACATCTCCCACAAGCTATTAACCTTATGAATAAGGAAAAAATAAAAATAAAAAAGAGTGATGAAGCAATATCAATTTGGCTTAACAAAATAGACACCAGTCAAAACCAAAAGTATCACTTTCATTTCTTACATAATCTAACAGATGCAAGAGCATATCCTTATAGTAGAGTTATTTTCCATTAATCTATTCCTAGATAACCTAATAATTACAACAAAACATTTCCTACAAGCTATTCTTGGAAACAACAGAAGACAAACATGAAACAACTATGAAAGAATTCAAGTTCATCCTCAGCATACAAAAGCCCCATGTACACATTGTTTATATCAAGCAATTATAAAATACTAATCCATTAATCTATAATCAGACAACTTAATAACTACAATTAAAAGTAAGCATCTTTCATAAGCAATAAACTTTCGAAAACAACTATTACCATAAGAGCATTCAAGTCATGAAAAGCCTCTTGCAAGCTCTTATCAGTACTTTCCCACATCTCCTGCTCTTTCCTCAATATCCCAGACACACCCACCAGCCTCACTGACCCATCACTCGAGTATAACCCACCACCCGAAACCGACCCAGAAGCCGGAACAGACCCCGAAATTGACCCACCGCCACTATCATTACCAATCTCCCAAGCCCTTCCTCTCCAACAATCCCAAAACTTTGTCAAAAACCCATCAATATCTCCCTTCCCTCTAATCACTAAAGTCACCACAACACTCCTTGAATGCATAGAAACTTGAAACCGGATCCGGGGTGAGTGAAACATTGACTTGATCGACTTTTTTGGTGAAAATATATGAGTTACAGAACTCAAAGGGATTGATATTGGACTTGAACTGTCTGTCGTGGCATTAGAAGGAAGCCAAAGGAGGCGGTGTGTGGTGAGGATTCCAAGGCCTGATTTAAATGCAGGGAAGTCAAGAGAATTGATGGTGGTTGTCGCGGTGGTGGTGGGTTCGGTTTCAAGGTCTACAGATGAGAGGAGGTGGCATTCTACTTCGGCTTGGTGGAGGACTGGACGGCCACTGCTGGTCACGGAGGCTGGTTCGAAAAAACTGGTGGTCGCGGTGGACATTCTTGTGGATGTTGTGTCGTTTGACAAGTTGTGTCTGTTTGTTAAGTCTAGTTCGTTAAGATTGAGTACAAGGTAATTTTAAGAGTTAATTAATTTATTGACATGAATTTATCTAGTCCCTATAGTATGAAAGATAGCTCAAAATGAGGCCCACAAGGGTCATCATTATAAATGTTTCATGATTTATGAAGATGTGGGAAACATTAATAACCTTTAAAGATTGGGGACTGGTCCGTGATAAAAACAATACTGAATTTAGGACTAATTTGTAGTTATGCCTTTTGTCTATAAGACAAAAAATAGGTGGTACCCTGGAAACATAAGCCCACCATCCTTCTGTTAAAGCCTAAACCCTAATACCCTGTCTTCTTGCTTACCGCATTGTGTAAAGTAGCAGTCTTGATGCTTAAAGATGGAACCTTTCTTCAATTCCCGTCGTCCTAGACACCACAAACAAAAGGGCAACACTACTCCTTATAATCAACAGGTACTCCACCCTTCCTCTATCGCACTCACTGTCTCTGATAATTTTGTATGTTAAAGGGTTTTTCTTTGTTCTAATTTTGAACTGTTTTTGGTTTTTTCTTTCTTGTTTGTTGGATTTATCAGGGATTTTCAGCAAATCCTTCTTTAACAAATTCAATGCAACCTCAGCTGGGTTTAGTCAATCCTCAAATCCCAACTCCTTTTAATCATTCAAATACCCCTTTAAGAAATGGACAAGCCATGCCTAATATGCCACCTTTAATCAATCAACAACATGGTTTAGTGAGTGGACCTAATGATCTGGCTATCCTTCAGTTACAAAATCAGGTCAACAAGTTGAATGCTTTAAAGATGTTGATGAATCAAGTAAATCAATTGCAAGGAGAGCTGTTTGGTCCTGGTTTCTCCAATTTGCCTCAACAAATCAATCAAAATATGGGTTTGTTGCAAAATCCAATGCAGAATATGATGAACCCTGTTATGCCTATGCAAATGCCAATGACTTCTCAAGTTGGTTCCTTTAATGTCCCTTCAAGTAGTCACCAAGTGGTAGGTGCTCAAAGTCCAAACTTTTTCGTAAATCAACAAGTTAAGCCAAACCAGCCAAATTTTGTAATGCCGACAACCGGTGCAAATGGATCGAAACAATTCTCTTTTGAAAATCAGCAAATGCAAGGGAACTTGTCTGCAACACAGAAAAATCAGAACTTCGTAATGCCTGCGGTGGGTACAAATGGGTCAAATCCATTGCATGTTGCAACTCAGCAAGTGGAAGGGATCTCGCCAGCATCACAACAAAGTGAGAAATTTGCAATGCCTCCAATGGCTGCAAATGGACCAAAGCCTTTGCCAGCTGCAACTCAGCAAGTGCAAGGGAACCCATTTACATCTCAGCAAAGTCAGAACTTGCAACCCTCTGCTTACAATAGGTGGCAGGTAACTACATTTCAGCTGTGATTAAAAGCCGCCATTGTTGTGTACTTGTTGTTTTTAACTTGGATGATTTCTTTCTGAGCTCATGTGATTTATGCAATCCAATAGTCATAGTTTTTTTTATACGTTTTCCATGCTTTAGTATACTATCACTCATGTAGCCGCATGTTTTCTAAGTTGCTTCACTACCTTATTATTTGAGGTCAACTGCCTTGCAATTTAATTGTTTGGCTTTTCTTGTATATGGCATCTTCTTCCAAATCTTTTTATGGTTTTGTCCATGCTTTTTCTTCTTCTTCTTTTTTTTTACCTTATTGTGCATTCCCAAACAATTACTTTCCAAGATGGTGAAGTTAAGTGTTCTGTTCTTGATGTAGGGTAATCCTGCTAAAAATGGCCAGGGTAGTACTCCATATCCCAAACGAGGAATCTTTTCTGGCAAAAACTTCAAAAATAATCCACAAAGAGAGCAATCACAATCAGGGTGTGTGTTGGAAATTTTGTTCTAAGTACTTCTCCTACTATATGCAGTGTCTCATAACCATCTGAAATTCATTTTCTGTAGGCATCAGAAATCCGAGTTCCATCGCATGGATAATGGAAAGAGAAAGCTTGGGTTTTCTAATAAACATGGTGGAAAAGGTTTGTGATCGTAGACCTTGCTACAAGATTACCTCTTCCTTGTGTGTCTTGATGGAGATAGTTGGTTTAACCTTTGTGCTCTAAAAATGTAATAGGGAAAGGCAATGAGAGGGCAGCTAAATTTGGTCGCTCTGATCCTTCAAACCAAGCTACGGAACAGAAAAGGTAATTTTGCTGATCTATCCCTTAAACATTACTGATCAATTTGAGAAAGAGTTATGTTTGGCTGATCTCATATTGTGATTCAAGCTAGCAGGTGGGTGGGGTGTTGATTTAGAGTAGGCTGCTTGTGTGGCCTCCTCTGTTCAAGAGGTCACACTCAAATTGATTGCAGGGTGACTTGAAATATGAAATTGGACTATCTTTGCTCTAGCTTGTTTGGACAATTGTAATAAATAGTTACAGCATTCTGTCAAATAAAAAAGTAAAAACTGCATTTTCCATTTATGCCTTTTCTCTGAAGTCGCTTAGTTCACCCCAAGATTATGTACTGCAGATCATTCTTATGATGTATTATATGCCTCTTTCGCTTGCTCAATATCCACTTTTGCAACACCAATTTCTGCACGGAATTTTTTTGTTTGTTCGTTCAACTCTGTACATTTGTAAACCTAGCAGAACTCATATATACACGGAACAAGAAATCAAACAATGGCGTGAATCACGTAGGAAGCACTTCCCAACAAAAACCAACATAGAGAAGGTTCGATCATGTTCTGTATCATTCTGCTGCATTAATTTAATTATTATCTTACATAATTGAGTTGATCATGAACTTGACACTTGCAGAAGCAGACTGAAAAGCTAATAGACTCTGGGGTCATTGATAAAGAGGCCAACTTTCGTCGCAAGGTACTCTATTTTTCATTGTTTCTATTGTGTTGTATATTTGGCTCATAACCTTGAAGAGAAGACCTTTATCTCATGCTTTCAACACCAGTGCCACTTGACAAGATCTTGTTTGTTTAATATGTTCTTCTAAATGGACGATCATGTTTCTCTGGCTAAGCATATATGTCAGTGAAAAATGGCATTCTGCCATGTTACATTTTATTCCACAGCATAGGTTTCTATCCTGTCCCAAATTATAGCCTTATACAGAATTTTCTCTCACCTATTGGTTTTGGTAATTAGTATTTTTGAAATGTTTGGATGTCTATCTGTCATGTAGAACAATAAATGAAGTCTATAGTCTAGCCTACGTTCTCATGGAAAGTGATCTTTTACTGTCATGTAGGTGCTAAATGCTCTGCCAAGAAAATTTGATGATAAGTTGGTGTGAAGAGTTAGATTGGAGTGGTTAGGAGAAAACTAAGGCTGTCACTTGGTTATACTGTTGATCATAACATCTGGGGTGCCCATATTTGCAATGCACAGAAACTGGTGTTTAAACGGATGATTATATCATTCATCACAAGAAATCTCATTTTATAATAGGGGTGAAAGAGAGGAAGAATGGCCTTTCTATAGTTATTTGGATTAAAAATCTACTTAATGCCAGTAATAATTGGGAAAATTTCACAATATGCTTATCAAAAGTATGCATTTCATTTATATTATGAAAGGATTGGTTGGTTTTCATAAGGTGATGCAAATCTATATCAAGGAACTATTGAAAATTCTTGAACTACAACATGCTTCAGCATTTGGTAATTTCTTGGAAATGTTTCATGCAGCAACTCAAGGAGATTTTGGCAAAGCAGGCTGAGCTAGGAGTTGAAGTTGCTGAAATACCACCAGAATACATGTTAGATTCAGAGAAGTTAGGAGTTGAAGTTGCAGAAACACCACTAAGCTATCTGTTAGATTCAGAGAAGCTAGGAGTTGAAGCTGCAGAAATACCACCACACCATCTGTTAGATTCAGAGAAACAAGAGCATGGAAGGGAAGATAACAGAAGGTCCATGACTAAGAAGGGGAGATTCTGGAACAAGCATGATAGAAGAGGAAGATACAAGAGAAAAGGTCGGTCCGACATGCAGCTTGGATTAGAAAACGAGGATAGGAAGCCAACGCTGTTGGAGAAGCTTCTTTGTGCAGATATAAAGAGGGATAAGCACCGGTTGTTGCAGGTTTTTAGGTTCATGGTGGTGAACTCTTTCTTCAAGGATTGGTCAGATAAGCCTTTGAAGTTTCCTTTGGTAGCGGTTAAAGAAGATGGTTGCAAGGATGAGCCACTGGAAGAAAAACCTTCACTTGTTGGCAAAGAAGACTCCGAAGTTCCGAACAATACAATAGCTGAGGATTTTGGTGATAGAGATGATGGCGACGAACATGATGCTCAAGTGGAGCCAGGGAATGGTTTTGTCATGGGAAAATGTGATCTTGTTGACGAAGTTTATAGGGTTGAAGAAGGAGAAATCATTGACTAAGATTGCAAAGCATTATAAACCGTTCACTCTC
Organism: Populus euphratica; assembly: GCF_000495115.2. Taxonomy (NCBI): domain Eukaryota; kingdom Viridiplantae; phylum Streptophyta; class Magnoliopsida; order Malpighiales; family Salicaceae; genus Populus; species Populus euphratica. The sequence continues at coordinate 68,965 of NW_011500005.1, forward strand.
TTATTAATTATATTCAGTTTTGCATTAAAGTTTGTCAACAAATGGATTGGAGTCATGAAGAGAATGAAAATTTGGAATGGTATGGATGGATTGTGGTAGCCATTCAGATTGAATAGGTACAACCACAGCGCCAGAATTTTGGCCAGACATTTATCATTAACATCGTTGCTCTTCGTAAAAGTTGTCGTTTCAAAGTTTATTGGATCATAAAATCATCTCGCTTCAAATGCTTGACAGCCCAAGATTTGCATAGATCATCATACACCATCCATAAAATTCTTGGATTAACAAAAAAGAAATGACATTAATTAATTCTCTTAAGTTCTATTGTATTAGATTCATGAAGAGCTCACATATTTTTCCGAGCACATTACTAGATGATCCTATCATATTCAATGGTTGGTAACAACACATGCATGGACAGACATTTCATGAATTCTACATGCCAGTGTTCTTACCACTTGAAACAGATTAACCAAATTACAAACTCGAAAAAGGTTTTACTGAAGAGAAGAACTAGTCTCCCCTGAAACATTAAAAAGACACATCTGCCGTGTTCCATCCAGCTGATGCTGACTATACCTTCTCGCCAAGTTTTTAGCAGGGCTGACTTTGCATTACTCTAAGGTTGATTGACAGTCTGAAGTCCGTGCAACATGTACATATCCAAGCAACAACATACATGTAGAAATATCAAAAGTTATGCTAATATTATTAATTAACTTGGTACCGTTTTAAAGAAGTAAATTCTAAAGGGATGCAGCATGCCTGTAATCTCATAAATGTTAGCTCATGTTGATTCTTCATCCAAATGCTCCATAAGATCCTTCATCATTGGGATCATAAGTAGCATCATATCGGAGAATCGGTATGTGCCTCACTATCTCGGATTATTGCCGTGACAATCTATGAGTGAACTCATTTGTCATCCCTGCGAACGATAAATCTTTGAGATACCTCAAGTTTTGATTTGCAGAGGGCACCTTATTTAGTTTTGGGCAGGGTCCCATTTCTAGCCTTTTAAGAAGTGACAATGCTCCTTCGTTTATTAACATTTCATTCAGATTGCTCAAGCCTGCAAGAGAGAGAAACTTGAGTTTCTGAAACCCTCCTCCTTCAAAATGCATCTTCTCTCCGTTGTATGCCCGTGCAAGTGCAAGATAATTTAGATTGGGCAGAGCTTGAGGGACTTTAATGGAATCATCCATCAAGTTTGTAAAACTCAAACTCAGTTCAGCCAGATTGTTTAGTTTGGGAATCCAACTAGGAGACTTTGCAGCTGAAGAGGAGGAGAAGATATTGATTGGACTTGAATAATCTCACTCCTGGGATTGATTGAAAAAGCAAGTAGCGACCGCAGGTAAGTCATCTTCTCTAATGCAGTGCATAGATACCTTCCATGTTCTCTTTTCAAATTGATGATCCCCAATTTCCTCATCTTCGTCGACACTTGTAGGCCATCATTGCTCAAGCTTAAATCACGGTCCACTTTAATTAGAAACAACGTTTGCAAGAACTCCAAATGCTTAATGCTGCCATGTATCTTCAATGCCCGAGTCTTTCTATCATCAGCCAAAAGATGTCGCAATTCAGGGAACGTACTGATCTCAACTGGCAACTCCTCCACGAAAGAATTTCTCAAATCCAAGGACTCCAGGTCATGAAGCTTTCTTATCGATGTTGGAAGTTTTGCTGCTCTGGTAAGTTTAAATTTCTTAGATGTATCAAATTTCCCACCTTTTTGGGAAGGTGGTCTATTGGACAGTTACCAAAATCTAATGTAGTCAAAAGCTTAAATTTTGTAAATATTACTGACATTGTGGCCTTCTTGCAGCTTTACTTCGTTAAAAGCTACAACAGTGCGAGTTTGAGACTTGGTGATAATATTTTGAGTGTTGCTTCCTCTGTTGCTTATGGAGAGATGTCGCGCTATGCCTTCGAAGGTTGAGAAACTACTGGAAACATGGCGGAGACTCGGCTCCTTTGACTTGGAAAGAATGACATCATGTACCAAATCATGAACAAGACATGTTTTGGGAGTTCCTTTCAAACTAACTTTATCCACTTGAACCAAACTTCGACGAATGAGTTCATTGAAGTATTCTTCTCCAACCTCCTCTAGTGTCATTCCTGGTTTTTCTTGTACAAAACCCTCAGCTACCCATAGTTGAATTATTCTTCCAAGTTTAATGGGAAAATCCTCAGGACACATGCCAAAATATAAGAAACAAGATTGGGGGTGGTAAGGCAGATCACCGTAGGTGAGAGATAGAATGTTAGTGACATTATCAATATATGGGTCACTCACCATTGCAGATCGGGCCTCTAAGAGCTTTTTTCCATTCAAGAATGGTCTTTTCTTTGGTAGCTAGAAGTCCACTAACAGTCACAATTGCTCGTGGCGGTAATCCTCCACATCTTCTAACAATGTCGCGTGACAATTCCTCCAGATCTTTTGGACATTGCCCTTTAAACTCAAACCTGAATGCTTTGTTGCAGAAGAGATCCCATGCCCCCTTCTGAGTTGAAGGTTCTATACGATAGACATGAACCAATGAAGATCCTGTACTAAAATTAGCAACATCCTCATTTCTTGTTGTAGCCAATATTCTACTGCCATTATCATGATCTAACAACGCATGCTCCGTGTTCCCCAAAATCCAATTTCCCATGCATCGTCAAATACAACCAAAAATGGTTCTTGTCGTTAATATTCTCTAATCTCCTTGATCAACAACTCCTCGTCCATTGTAACAACTCTATCATGAAAAGGCTCATTCTTCGCTTCATCGAATCTCTTCAGGATATTCCTTAGTAGCTCCCTCGTATCATATGATTGAGACACGGTGATCCAAGAATGGTATCGGAAGTTCTCTTTCACCCGGTGGTTGTCATGTACTTTCTTGGCCAGTGTGGTTTTTCCCACACCAACAACTCCGATCACTATCCTTTGATAAACTCCACTTACTAAGTAGCTTATCAATTCATCTCTAGGAGACTCAATCCCAACAAGCTCAGCTTCTTCAGTGAAAAGAAAACTCAGCCGAGGCTGATGCATTAATCCTCTTCTTGCGTTGCTGCTCCTACTCGATGCTCTTTGACTAGAAAGTGATGTTTTGATATCTTTGATCTCTGAAGCTATATCACGGCGCGAATTGAATGTTTTAATAAAAGAAGAAATTCTACGTTAGGAATCGACATCGATGATCAGGATGTCTTGCCACATGAAACATGTAATCATTGATGAAATATCTTCAATGTGATGAGCTTCTTATTTGGTTCACCAATAAACTTTCACGCCCTCCCCGACGCCTTCTTCTCAGATTTTGAATCTGCATCTTTCAGGAGAGCACGGATGACTTCCAATTCATCTTTTACATCTACCAATTCATCATTCACGCCTTTCAATAGTTTCACTTCTTTCGTTAGCAATGCAAGCAATTTATCAACAACAAGGCCCACTGCCGACTCTTGCCTTTTACTTTACTGTGTGTTCTTACCCCCACCATTCCATCTTTTCCCGATCCCATCCTTATTTGCACTACAATTTTGAATTGCATTTTATAATTTTTCATTGATTTAAAAGTCTAATTTAAAGCCCAAGGGCTAGCTGGTTAAGTTATGAGTGCTACAAAATGGGTTCATGCGAAGGATATATCTAGCAAAACATAGAAACCAAGAGCTCTAATTTTACAAAAAAATCTAGCACTAGGATAGGTTTACGCTGACAAATTCTTAAATAAGTGGTCATTAACAGGTGATAAAACCCTAGTTGGTGCCAATTTGCATTGCATATCTTCTTGATAATTAGAGAAAGCTAGAGAAAATAAATATACAGAAATACGTAATGATCCATCAGAACTCATATTGCATGGAGGATGTGTATCCGAGTGCATTAAGATGAGCTGCCATGGCCTTGTTCATGCCTGGTGGTCCGCACCTCAATATCTGTAATTTGAAGGATATATGATAGTTGTAGCCCAATTAGAAAATTGTTTTCATCCAAGAGACCATAATCTTGCTATAAATAAATATAAAAAAAAAACCATGGTTCCTTTTTCCCCCATGATATGTAATAAAAAATAGAGATAATTAAAAACAAAATTGACCCGAATGTCAGGGGCAGGAGGCGGGCAGTGATTTTGAATCATTTCTTCGGATACATGACCACCACCACCGGTCCATGCTTCAGGAGGCTGCCAAAATTTTGGAAGAGTATATTGACAATCAATGCCAAGAAAATAATAATAATAATAATAATACATAGTTGTGAGGTGAAAATAATAATAATTTTTGTTACATGATAAAGAGAAAATTTAGAGAATGGATAATCAAAATAGTTTTGAATGCAAGATCATTAATGTCGAATCCCATCAGTATTAGATCTAGTTGTATAATCAAACTTAACGAGAGTATAATAGAAGATATTTTAATTTTATAACATTAGTATAGTATATGGGATTCAAAGTTTTATCAATATTTAATTTTGTATTTAATTATTTTAAATTATATATGTTATTAAATACATAAATAAATTATATATTGGCTTTTACTTTAACAAAATTTAATAATATTGGATCCTGATTCAAGCAGGATCCATAGCAGCGAGGAGAAACCATATATGTAAACCCACCCGGCTGAGGACGTAATAAACTTTGAAACGATCGGGGAATTTGCTCGCGAAGTCATCTAGATCTTCCTGCACAAAATCCAAAACTTCAACATTTCAAACTCATTATATATTTATATATATCCATTCATGCAAGAGTTACCTTGAGAAGAATATCTTCAAACGTGGTATTGGCATAAATAAGATGCACGATGGTTTTATCTTTTGGGTTCTCTAGTATGGCTCTGGTAAGCTGGATCCAGGAAACAACAGTAATTAATTCATATCAGTAATGCTAAAATTTCACTCCTAGAAGGAATTTACTGAAGATTTTTCAATGGTCATCACGCCTGGACCTGGAACATTGGGGTGATGCCACTGCCTCCGGCGATCATTCCTAACGCCCGAACTTCGCCGCGTTGGTAATTGAACCGGCCCTTAAAAGCATAAAAACACACACACAAAAATCAGTTTAATGGTTCCAACAAATTAATAATATCGTTGGTTACAATATTAATATTTTTTATGGCAAATTGCTTGAGAACTTAATCATTAATTTGTTAACGTTCTTCAAGATTTCTTCACATATAGCGAATGAATAGTAAGTAATCGGTGTAGAAAAATGAGAGTATGCACGCACCTGAGGTCCCTTCACTGCTAGATAGTCTCCTTCACGCATCTCCCTGTAATGGTGTGACATCCTTCCTTTTGGATACATCTACTTGGAGAAAACATTTCACGATTTAAATCACGCCGGGCTGCTCGTCTATTTCACCGACGATGAATGACCCGGCCAGTATTACACACACACACACACACACATAAAGATTTGGATGGAGGGAATATTTACTTTTACAACTAGTTCAAAGTAACCAACTTGAGAATCCAGAGTAATAGGTGTGTATGGTCTTGTAACTTCTTGACCTTCACTGTCCTTTCCCCTACTCAAAAAAAAAAAGAAAAAAAAATGTAATATTAATTAGAAAAAATCACAATGCAAAAAAAGAAGAAAAAAAGCATGTAATATTAATTAGAAAAAATCACAATGAACATCTTATAGTTTAACTTACTTTATATTTCATATTTATTATCCAGGTTTTTAAAAATTATAGTTTCTATCATAAATTTTCTTATTCCCATAGTAGTTTATATCTTAAATAATATTACAGTTTAGACTGTTTTACGATTACTAAGGATGTAAACTATAGAGTTTAAAAACACAAAGGATGAATATAAAAACAACTAAACTATAGGATTTTCAGCGTAATTTTCCCAAAAAATTGATGATCCATCGTAAATTGATAATACATATATGGAAAATGACAGAGTTAAGGGACATTTTGAACCTGCAGACAACATGGGTTCCAACAGGAAGACCCAACACTGATTTGGGTGTAGGAAGAGAAAATCTAAACCTCGCAGAATTAGGGCTAATCTGTGTCTTCTTGATTAGCTTGAATTCTTTGAATCTCTGAGGGTCTAAGCAGCCTAAGAGCAAGAGAAACAACATTAGCATCCATGACAAACATGAAACATGTCCTAAAACATGAACCAACAGGTGCAAAACCACACCTTTGGGTTTTCTGCCGAGAAAAAAATAAGAAGAAGCTGCAGCGATGGCGGCGACTGAAAATATAGCAATGAGAACACCAAGAACATCAGCACTGGGCATTGCCATGAAATCCATTGATTGGATAAAGGCTATTAATTTGATGGCTCATTCAGCGTTTTGGCAACAAATATATATAAGCAAGGGCCACCTTATGCTTTGCTGCTCTTCTCATCTTTCCCGTACCCTTCCTTGATTGAATCACTTGTTACCATTGCCAAGGAGAAGGAATAAAGGAAAGAGCATAAAGGGTTAAAAAAGAATATATTATAAATAGAAATTAAAGCCATGAAAAAAGAAAACGAAGAGATTCTTTTGGTTTGTGTTTGTTTTTCAATTTGGTAAGTAGTGACAAGATTTATTGTTTCCTTGGATTTCATTAGAAGGCATAAATGCGTTTAATTAGAGAAATAAAGCTAGCAACATAACATAAATATATTCTTAGAACAATTCTAAAATAAATTTTTGTCATTTTTATTCTAGCATTTTCATTTTTTTTTTAGGATTTAAGAAATCCTACTCATTATTTAAATAAAAAGTGTATTTCATGGATTTAAATGAGTGAATAAAACCACAACTATCTAGATTTGAACTCAAAACTTACTATGTAAATTTCAATCGCTTTAACACTACACCACGTCATTGGAAAGACAACACCCTTATCTTTTCTACATTTTTTTCCTTACAGAATCAAATCAGATTGCAAATTTAGATTAACGAAGAAGAAGATAATACTATAAAAGAAAAGGAAGAAGAATGGAGACAGATGTCCATTCCTTCTCCTTGGATCCATTTATAAAGCTTTAAATCAATTGATTATAAGACTGTTGACTTTGCAAGCCTGGCCCTCCATCCAGCCAACTGCAGCTTACTTGTACACTGTTGCTTTTGTTGTAAATTATTTCTAACCTCCTTCCTTTTTCCCTCCCGATTCTAGCAAGCATTACTGGTTGGACGCTAGTCATTTTCATATTACCGGTTAAATATCAATTCAATATTTTTATTGAGTTTGGCTATATATACATATATAAGCGAAAACAGTTAAAATTAAAATCTGACTTTTATTGAGAATTTACAAAATAAATTACACCGAGTTAATTAATAACAATATTTTTACTAAAATAATTTTTATTTGATTATTGGCCCGTGCGATGCCGGGTTTGAATCAAGTTTCTTTTTACAGACAAGCATGGTATATATGAGGGTAGGTTTACGCTGACAAATGGCAACTAGCAGGGGACAAACCCTAGTTGGTGCCAATTTGCATTGCAAGTCTTCGCGAAAGCTAGAGAAAGTACATATTCGGCAATACGTAATGATAAATCAGAAGAAATCGTATTGCATGGAGGATGAGTATCCAAGTGCATTAAGATGAGCTGCCACGGCCTCGCTCATGCCCGGTGGCCCGCACCTCAGTATCTGTAATTTGAAGAATATTTGATAGTTGGAGCCCAATTAGAAGATTTGTTTTCATCAAGGAGACAGCATTTTATTATAAAAAAATATATATAAAAAATAGAGATAGTTAAAAATAGAAAAAATGACCCGGATGTCAGGGGCAGGAGGTGGGCAGTGATTTTGAATCATTTCTTTGGATACATGACCACTACCACCGGTCCATGCTTCAGGAGGCTGCCAAAAATATTGGAAGAGTATAATGACAATCAACGCCAAGATGATGATGATAATAATAATAATAATGTATAGTTGTCAGGTGAAAATCTATATGAACACTCACCTGGCTGAGGACATAATAAACTTTGAAACGATCAGGGAATTTGCTAGCGAAATCATCTAGATCTTCCTGCACAAAATCCAAGATCTCAACATTTCAAACTCATTTATATATATATATATATATATATATATATATATATGTTCTAATTTGACAAGTTAACCTACTAACATGACAGGTCATTAACCTAACATGACAGAGTTCAGGTGGCCTGCATGAGTTTAAAAAAAAGAAGAAAAAAAGCAAGTTGAAGTGGACCTAATAAATTTATTGATTCAGATCAAGACATGATTTATATAAAAACGATGTTGTTTTTATTGATCCAAATAACTCAGTTGAAATGGTGTACCCAGTCACCCGATCCGCGAACAGTTTAATTCCTTTGCATAGATGTAATGTACTTCCAAAAGCAAAGTGAAACGCAAGAGTTACCTTGAGAAGAATATCTTCAAACGTGGTATTGGCATAAATAAGATGCACGATGGTTTTATCTTTTGGGTTCTCTAGTATGGCTCTGGTAAGCTGGATCCAGGAAACAACAGTAATTAATTCATATCAGTAATGCTAAAATTTCACTCCTAGAAGGAATTTACTGAAGATTTTTCAATGGTCATCACGCCTGGACCTGGAACATTGGGGTGATGCCACTGCCTCCGGCGATCATTCCGAACGCCCGAACTTGGCCAGGTTTGTAATCGAACGGGATCTTAAAAGCCTAAAAACACAAACCAAAATAAAATAAAATAAAATAAGTTTAATAGTTCAAACAAATTAATAATATCGTTGCTACAATATTAATATCTTTGTTGGTAGATTGTTTAAGAACTTGATCATTAATTTGTTAACATTCTTCAAGATTTCTTCACGTCTAATGAATTATAAATAATCGGTGTAGAAAAATGAGAGTATTCATGCACGCACCTCAGGTCCCTTTACTGCTAGATAGTCCCCTTCACGCATCTCCCTGAAATGCTGTGACATCTTTCCTTCTGGATACATCTACTCGGGGAAAACATTTCACGCATCAAATCAAACATTAGTGTCTGTGTGTATCTATATATATATATATATATTGGGGAAAACATTTCACGCATCAAATCAAGCATTAGTGTCTGTGTGTGTCTATATATATATAGCTAAAAAGATTTGGATTTGGATGGAGGGTCTATTTACTTTTATAACTAGTTCAAAGTAACCAACTTGAGAATCCAGAGTGATAGGTGTATATGATCTTATAATTTCTTGACCTTCACGGTCCTTTGCCCTGCTCAACAAAATTAAACATGTAATATTAATTAGAAAAAAAAATTACGGTGATCATCCTATTGTTTAGCTATTTTTATATTTACCATTGTTAATTTTTAAAATTATAGTTTACATCCCAAATCTTGTTATTCATTTAATAGTTTGTATCGTAAATCATCCTATAGTTTAGTCTGTTTTACAATTACCATGTACGTAAACTGTAAAGTTTAAAAACACAAAGGACAAGCATAAAAACAACTGAAGTATAGGATTTTCAGCGTAATTTTCCCACCAAATTGAAAATATATATGGAAAATGACAGGGTTCAGGGACATTTTGAACCTGCAAAGAACGTAAGATACAGCAGGAAGACCCAACACTGATTTGGGTGTTGGAAGAGAAAATCTAAACCTCGCAGTGTCAGGGCTAATCTGTGTCTTCTTAATTAGCTTGAATTCTTTGAATTTCTGAGGGTCTAAGCAGCCTGAAAGCAAGAAAAAACAACGTTAGCATCCATGACAAGCACAAAACATGGCCTAAAAACATGAACCAGGAGGTGCAAGACCACACCTTTGGGTTTTCTGCTGAGAACATAATAATAAGAAGCTGCAGCGATGGCGACTGAAGATATAGCAATGACAACACCAAGAACATCAGCACTGGGCATTGGAATGAAATCCATTGATTGGAGGATAAATTAAGGCTATTAACTTGATGGCACATTCAGCGTTTTGGTAACAAATATATATAGATAAGCAAGGGCCACCTTATGCTTTGCTGCTCTTCTCATCTTTCCCGTACCCTTCCTTGATTGAATCACTTGTTACCATTGCCAAGGAGAAGGAATAAAGGAAACAGCATAAGGGGTGAAAAATGATATATTATAAATAGAAATTAAAGCCATGAAAAAAGAAAAAGAAGAGATTCTTTTGGTTTGTGTTTTTTGTTTTTAAATAAATTTGCTAGAGACAAGATTTATTGTTTCCATGGATTTCATTAAAGGACATAAATGTGTTAATTAGAGAAATAAAGATAAAAATATAAAATAAATATATTTGTAGAACAATTCTAAAATGAATTTCTGTCTTTTCTATTCTGTTATAGTACTCTTATTTATTTTTTTTCCGAGACAATAATTAAGTTATCTTAGATTCTGTGATGTTTTATCTAGTCTAGGAAGGCATCAATATATAATATAAGATTACTTCATTTATAGAAAAAAAATTAAAAAAATGATGTTTTTTTAATTGAAAATATATTTTTTTTCTTTGCAAATTTAGATGAACAAAGTAGAAGGTAATACTATAAAAGAAAAGAAAAAAAAACAGAGAAATAATGGAGATTGATGTCCATTCCCTTGTATACATTTACAAAACTTAAAAATCTCGTAACATGATTAAAAGCTAGTGATAGAAATTGCATTCATTTTTAGATTTTAAATGAGGATATATATACAAACACACATAGACTTAGACTTGGGTGAAATTCTAAAAAATGATGCTAGATTTATTTTTCTTAAACCCGTTAAGTAAGTAAATTATGTTTGTTATAACTTAATTCTGGATTATTCACCAAAAATTAATTTTTTTTCAAAATAATAATAAAGGTTGGCAACATGGAGAAAGTAAATCGAGGAATCAAGCTGCATAATTGTACTCTATTATGCCAAAAAATGAAGAAAAAATATAAATTTAAGGTCAAATTAAATAATTATTGGACGAATTTGCATGAAAATTAAATCTAATGACATAATTAGATTTTTAATAGGTCAATTTAATTTAATCATGGGCCAAATTAAATTTTAATTATGTTTAAAAATTAATTTGATCCAATTGAAGGATTTAATTAAATATAAAGACTTAATTATACTTTAAATGGATCAAATTAATCTTATTTAGGGCTTAATTGGTGAAAAATTAAGTTTGGGAGCCTAATTTGAGCTTAATTAAGAAGATTAGAATTTGAAGAGACCGAATTTAATTTTTACCAAGTTAATTGATTGAAATTAGGGGCTAAATTGCAAAAAAAATTGAAGTTTTTGGGTCAATTAGGGGTCAAATTGCAAGAAAATTAAAGTTTTTTTTATCAATTAAGGGCTAAATTAAAAAAAATTCTCAACCAATAACCAATCTATAAAAGACGCCAAACTATAGCGGCTTAATTAACAAAAACCGGGGGTGAAATTGAAAAAATTGAAAGTTTAATGATCAATTAGAGGTTTAATTGCATAAATCCAACACTACGTACTGTTTTGCTAATGGTGCGTAAATATAAGGTTGAAGTTAAAGTTTTGTAGGGGTCTAATTGCATTAGATCAAAAATTTATGATTAATTAGAAGTTCAATTGAAACAAATTGAAAGTTAGTGGACTAAATTAAAAATTAGTAAAAATTCCTAATTCAATTCAAACTGGAGATTCCAGCCACGATCACCTCAGTCAAAGCTCATATTAGTAAAAATTAATTTTAATTTTTAGTTAGATAAAAAGTTGGGTAAAAAGATTTAAAGATTAACCTATTAAATCAGGTTTAGTAATAATATCAAATAGTTTAGTAAAAGTTGGGTTTAGTAATAATATCATATAGTTTCTATAATTTGAATATTTTTTAGTTTCTATAATTTGAATATTTTTTTATGTTAATGTTTTTTTAAATTCGATGCAGCATATAAACCGGATATACATCCAACATCACAAGAAGAAAATTATATAAGCGATGGAATTTTTGAGTTATCATGTATGTATCTTGACATGAATGGAAATTAAGCATCAATAAACAAAAAATGGGCAATCAAACTTGAAATTTTAACATGTATGTCTTCTTCAAGGGTTATGAACTCATCATGAAATTAAAGAGAGAGGGAATTAAATAAAAGATCTGTGCTTTGCTTAAATCGATCGAATAGACTGCAAAGAATAGAGGAGGAGTGCTTGCCTAGCAACAGTGCTGAAAACGCATAAAACTAAATAAATTCTACGGATGACTTAACATGGGGCTGAGACAACTGGAAGGGGGTGTTGCTTGGTGTTGGCGTATCTGAAGGAGAGAGCTGCACCGGGAGCTAGTGCTCTTCCGTCGTTGACCAGACAGTCATCCATGGCAATGCGCCTGAATATCTCAGGGCTAACAAGGATGGCGGAGCTGAAGTCCTTAAAGTTGAGATGGATATCAGCAATGGGTACTCGTGGATTTGTGTTTGTGATCTCCACTAAATATTGTGAGATCCCACCTGGGAGAGTACCGGCAGGGCCTTGTGCGACTGAAATATCATTCTTTGAACATTTGCTCATCTGGTTTGTGGCCGATCCTTTCACTGCACATATACAGACAACTACCATTAATTCTCAAATTTAAATTTAAGGGAGGGGGCCTAATGCATCAAATTCATGGAAGGATGTCTCGCATGTATAAAAACTGCAAAAATGGTCTGGTCACCAGGTCTTATTGGACTAATACGTGGGTCGCTAGGTTGACCTCATCTATCATTTTGATTCAAAAGGATCCTCCTATTATCTCATCCGGGTTCGGCAAGGTCAATGTTAAAATTTATTTTTTAATTGACATTAACAAGTCTTTTTATATTTTAGAGGCACATATAATTTTTGATTTATTAGATTTAATATATGCATTAACTTTTTTAATTTATATTTTTTTTATTTCAAAGAACATACTAGAAACATTTGCGCATTCATTTTTTTCAGACTAAAAAAACTTTTCTAGCCTACAGTGAAGTGCCGGCCGGCCAACTAGTACAATGTCTAGAACACATGACAAGCTTTCACAGAGGTAAAGGGAAAGGCAACGCTTTGAGAGATTAAAACCTTGAAAGAAGTCGTTCCCTCGTGTAACATTGCCTTCATGAGAAGAAAGCAAGAGCAGACCAATCATGAATGAGACCACAAAAAGAAGTGAGCTTCTCATCTTGAATGTGCTAACAACGTAGGCAAGAACTGAGCTAAAACTTGATCATGAGATGGTACTCCTAGAGATGTCTCTGTCTTTATATAGCAAACACGTATACGGTATGTGATTGGGGTCTTGAAAAAGAAATCTCATCATTCTGGGGTTTCCAATTATATTAGCATTTTAAGCAATATTACTATAGAAAGTCTAGGAATTCATCATCATCTTACCCTGATTCTGATGAAATTCATAATCAAATTAGATTTAGATTATGTTAACTTGATCTATCAGGTCCATTAAATATAAGCTGCGGCATTTGAATCTATTTTGAAAATAATCGAAGTAAATCTGGTTGGAAACCCAACTCAATTTTCACCATCTTTGGTGTCCAACATCCGTGTTTTAAAAGCGAGTATCAGGCGGGATCCAGGTTTAGGACCCTAATCAATGTTCTAGGACTTCATAGTCTATTACCCCCAACAATGAATATGTTTAGGGCAAGTTTTAGCATTAAAACATAAAAGATACATTTTACCATAAAATTGAAAGCAACTTAGGGTGATTTCTCTTTTTTTTCCATAAAGAGGTCTAAATAAATGATATGAACAGACTTTTTTGATATGATAGTTGTCTCATAACGCTGCACATCAAGGGCGTGCTCCAGCTATGATCTTCAGAGGTTTAGATCAGTGATCCGAAAAGTTAACAATGATCAAGCTAACAAGCTAGCACCAACACTGTCTAACCCACATTCCCTTTTGTACTCTAATAATTAACAGCAGGAAAGCCAACTAAGTCTTCAAGGTTGCACGAGGAAGATTAACCCAAGATCCAATTGCACATGACATATACAAGTGATCCCCAGAATTTGTTATAATGATGTCTCGGATAGGAGTTCAGGCACAGGTGCCGATTCCTCTAATTCAGGATCCACAGCGGAGATCAATGAAGCTGACTGAATCTTGCCAGCATGCTCCAGCCGCATCAAAATAACTCCCCTGGAGAGAGATGACAGCAAACACTAACAAAATTACCATACAAGATTAGCCAAGTGGCCAGGAACCATTTATAGGATTAACTTAGCTCAGTTTTCAGTTATCATATTTCAACCTTTAAATCATAAACATTATCCCTCAAAATTCAACCAAGGCACTTCGGTATTTTTTGTAGCTGAAAGCAAAATGGATAGTTTTCACATCCAGAATTTGTTGCAAACCTGCCTAGCAAGAACCTATAGAGCATATCAATTCTGGACCATCAACAATCAACTCTCTTTCCAAAGGTGGTAAGAAACGAGATAATTTATTTTGGTTTCTTTTGGAAGAGAAATTCCTGAAGAAATGCAAATTTGATGTTTACAGGTGCATGGAAGAATATATTCCACTAGATAACATGGATAGACCCAGACATTGTTGCTGTCAACAAATGAGCTTACAAAATACTTTGGTATAAACAACTATGCATACCTTGCAAAGCGGGATTGTATTGAAATATCCCTAACTTTAATTCGATTGACAGTGCCACTTTGGCTTACAAGAACCACTTGCTCATCACTTTCACCATCTTCTATAACAGAGAAAAAGAAGGGAGAAAATTAGCACAAAGATAAGAAAGTGCAAGCGTAATCAATAGTATTATAAAAGCATCTACCCCAAACCACTATATAACAATACCTGCCAATGAAAAACCAACTGCAAAGACAGCTGCCAAGCGATCTTCCTCAAAGAACTTCAAAAAAAAAAAAAAAAACAGAGCAGAGGAAATGTCAAGCTGTAGAACAACTCTACAAGGCAACATTAAATGGTGTTAAAAGTTAAAACAATAGTACAACAGTCCTGATACCTTATAACCAATTAATCCAACTCTGTTCAAACGTGATTGCTTGAAGCTACTGAGGGGAACCCGCTTTCCATG
>NW_011500005.1:84164-213588 GCF_000495115.2 Populus euphratica
AACGCTTTGAGAGATTAAAACCTTGAAAGAAGTCGTTCCCTCGTGTAACATTGCCTTCATGAGAAGAAAGCAAGAGCAGACCAATCATGAATGAGACCACAAAAAGAAGTGAGCTTCTCATCTTGAATGTGCTAACAACGTAGGCAAGAACTGAGCTAAAACTTGATCATGAGATGGTACTCCTAGAGATGTCTCTGTCTTTATATAGCAAACACGTATACGGTATGTGATTGGGGTCTTGAAAAAGAAATCTCATCATTCTGGGGTTTCCAATTTTATTAGCATTTTAAGCAATATTACTACAGAAAATCTAGGAATTCATCATCAACTTACCCTGATTTTGATGAAATTCGTCAGATTTGACAAATATGGGTGTCCGAAATCTTCCAAGCCCAAGCACGAATAGCGGACGGGGGAGGTCGTGCATGAATGGAGACTCTGCATCGGATTTTTTGCCATATAGAGTTGATATTTGATTGTTTGGGAGAGTAGTTGATGTTGTTTTTTATTTTAAAATATACTACTTTAAAATTTATTTTTTAAATCAATATATCAATTGAAGAATATCAAAAGAACAAATTAATTTAAAGAAAAAAAATCAAAAGTTTTGAAACACACACTGTTGGACCGCAGCTCCCAGCACCCCAAATCTGCCATCTAAATTCAAACTAGCATCGGCTGAGTCCAACGTAAACGAAACTGAAGGGTTTTTTTTTTCTTTATAATTATCAATGTCATGCTTCTTAGTTTTTTTGGATTTTGGAACACATTCCAAATTAGATTTAGATTATGCTAACTTGATCTATCAGGTCCATTAAAAATAAGTTGTGGCATTTGAATCTATTTTGAAAATAATCGAAGTAAATCTGGTTGGAAACCCAACTCAATTTTCACCATCTTTGGTGTCCAACATCCGTGTTTTAAAAGCGAGTATCAGGCGGGATCCAGGTTTAGGAGGACCCTAATCAACGTTCTAGGACTTCATAGTCTATTACCCCCAACAATGAATATGTTTAGGGCAAGTTTTCGCATTAAAACATAGAAGATACATTTTACCATAAAATTGAAAGCAACTTAGGGTGATTTCTCTTTTTTTTCCATAAAGAGGTCTAAATAAATGATATGAACAGACTTTTTTGATATGATAGTTGTCTCATAACGCTGCACATCAAGGGCGTGCTCCAGCTATGATCTTCAGAGGTTTAGATCAGTGATCCGAAAAGTTAACAATGATCAAGCTAACAAGCTAGCACCAACACTGTCTAACCCACATTCCCTTTTGTACTCTAATAATTAACAGCAGGAAAGCCAACTAAGTCTTCAAGGTTGCACGAGGAAGATTAACCCAAGATCCAATTGCACATGACATATACAAGTGATCCCCAGAATTTGTTATAATGATGTCTCGGATAGGAGTTCAGGCACAGGTGCCGATTCCTCTAATTCAGGATCCACAGCGGAGATCAATGAAGCTGACTGAATCTTGCCAGCATGCTCCAGCCGCATCAAAATAACTCCCCTGGAGAGAGATGACAGCAAACACTAACAAAATTACCATACAAGATTAGCCAAGTGGCCAGGAACCATTTATAGGATTAACTTAGCTCAGTTTTCAGTTATCATATTTCAACCTTTAAATCATAAACATTATCCCTCAAAATTCAACCAAGGCACTTCGGTATTTTTTGTAGCTGAAAGCAAAATGGATAGTTTTCACATCCAGAATTTGTTGCAAACCTGCCTAGCAAGAACCTATAGAGCATATCAATTCTGGACCATCAACAATCAACTCTCTTTCCAAAGGTGGTAAGAAACGAGATAATTTATTTTGGTTTCTTTTGGAAGAGAAATTCCTGAAGAAATGCAAATTTGATGTTTACAGGTGCATGGAAGAATATATTCCACTAGATAACATGGATAGACCCAGACATTGTTGCTGTCAACAAATGAGCTTACAAAATACTTTGGTATAAACAACTATGCATACCTTGCAAAGCGGGATTGTATTGAAATATCCCTAACTTTAATTCGATTGACAGTGCCACTTTGGCTTACAAGAACCACTTGCTCATCACTTTCACCATCTTCTATAACAGAGAAAAAGAAGGGAGAAAATTAGCACAAAGATAAGAAAGTGCAAGCGTAATCAATAGTATTATAAAAGCATCTACCCCAAACCACTATATAACAATACCTGTCAATGAAAAACCAACTGCAAAGACAGCTGCCAAGCGATCTTCCTCAAAGAACTTCAAAAAAAAAAAAAAAAACAGAGCAGAGGAAATGTCAAGCTGTAGAACAACTCTACAAGGCAACATTAAATGGTGTTAAAAGTTAAAACAATAGTACAACAGTCGTGATACCTTATAACCAATTAATCCAACTCTGTTCAAACGTGATTGCTTGAAGCTACTGAGGGGAACCCGCTTTCCATGACCACTCTCAGACACAAACAACAACCACGGACCAGTGCCCTTGTTGCTGTTGTGAAAAAATAATGAGAATCTTTTAAGTTGCAAAGAATTAAACATTCCACATTGTGAACCTCTTGCAAATACATAATATGGTGTTTTATTAGATGCTACACAGAGCAAAATCAGAGCAATTACTTGTTCTCAGAATCTTTTGACGCCACCTCCAAGTCTTTCTGCAGGGAAGCTGGTATTATGTCCATGCTTGCTATCTTGTCACCTTCTCTTAGCCTCATGGCCACTCCACCCCTTGTATTTCTACCTAGTGCTCGAATCTGGGTTCAGGGAGTCCAATTAGATAATAATATGACTTTGGTTAAAAGGAAAAAACTTCATACTGCAAGAGAGCTTGCAACAGCTCATAGCTTGAGGTTCATTGCCATGTATTGGTAAAGATCAAACAAGCAAAGCCATAGTTCACAGAAAGTTAATGCATCTTAATGAGCTGGAAGCAACTTACTTAATTAAGCCATGATCCAAACAACTTATGGTTTGCTTGGCAATAAAAAGCTTCATCACATAAACCACTTGTACAAGAGAATTTATGAAAAATTAATCTGGAAACTTGTTCATGTGCATGCTCAAGTGTACACTATTTTGACGCTACAGAGTGGATAGAAATGTCACTACAATGATTAGCAATATTAGTAATGACCATGCTAGGTAATATAATAAAAATATGAATCTGAAACTGGTCTCAATTCATCTCAATATCAGAGGAAAAAAGTCATGTCAGCATAGAATAAATCATTTCACAACACTATTGGTTCTCAATCATTTTCAAGCCCTTTCCACTCCCAACTGCTTTCTGTAATTCTTCAAACTAACTTCTCCACTGGTGCACTATGCTTCTGCAGTTACCTTTGGCAACAAATTGAAGGACAGAGAGAGGATGAAATATAGTGAAGGAGAAACATGTTCTTTCTTTGCCAGTATCAAGGGCTACAAGGGCCTAGTTCAAATGGCTTGAACATCATTAATTATAACAGGTAGAAAAGCATAAGATAACTTACATTCTCACAGGAAGTGAGGATGACCATTCCATTTTGTGAAGCCATGGCCACAAGATCACCATTTGTGCAACAGCGGACCCATTTTAGTTCATCGCCAGGAACCTGGCGGGTTAACATTTGAAACTTAAGAGCATACTTTCATCAGGGAATTGAATGAAACTTGAATGCTAGAGCAGAATAGAAGAGGACAAACCAATTGAATTGCTATGATTCCAGTTGAACGTATGGCTGAGAAAGAGTTCAAAGATACTTTCTTGATGTAGCCATTGACAGTAAGCATCAGTAGAAATTGATCTTCCGCAAACTCGCTCACAGGAATAATGGAAGTTATTCTTTCACCATCAGATAAAGATAAGAACTGTCTCCAACAGGAAAGGGATACAAACTTGAGACGTTAGAGAAATTCATTAATAAGCAAAGGAGAAAAAACAGTTATTACCTGGATCAGTGGTGTGCCAGCAGCAGCCCTGGTGCATTCAGGGATTTTATAAGCAGGAGCCGAGTATACTATTCCCTGATCACTGCAGACACAACATGTAAAGTGTGCCACAACCAATTATTATGACAGAATTACTTTTTTCTAATCCATTCAAGACACAGATCTATAGATTGTTGGAGCCTAATAAATAATAAAAGGAAAAAGCAGAGCAGTACCTGAAATATAGCACACGGTCATGTGCGTGACAGACAATGAAGTCAGACATTGCATCACTATCTCTCAACTTCCCAACAGATTTACCGATTGTTCCACGATTTTGAAGGTTAAACGTGTTAGGCTTCATCCTCTTAACATAGCCCTTTTCACTAATTGCCTGAAAATTATATGAGATGAAATTCTAATCCAGCAAAAGAAAAAAAAATGCATAGATGGAAGAATATAAGCATAACAACCAGATATTAGTCACAAAGCCATCAGAAATTAACAAAGCCAATTACCAGGAGCATTTCTTCATTTGGAATAACATCTATATCTTCAAGCTGACCACTATCAGAGTCCTCCAACATTGAACGCCTTGGATTGGAGAACTTATTTTTAAGCTCGACTGCTTCTTGTTCAATCAACTGGGGAAAAAAATAGTATGAGGGAATTGGAGGATGAATCAGAGCCAACCATAGTGAATAGGGTCAAAATCAATGTTTTCACCATTGTTCTAACACATAAAAAATGACTCAAAAACTACAACTGGCAAGAAAGCAAAAACAAATAACCTTGACTAAACAAAAACAAAGCGTCTAAAACATTTACATAGTGAATAGGGTCAAAATCAATCTTTTCACCATTGTTCTAACCCATAAAAATGACTCAAAAACTGCAACTGGCAAGAAACGAAAAACAAATAACCTTGCCTAAACAAAAACAAAGCGTCTAAAACATTTCAGCTCGCTTGCACGAATCTCAAAAAGAAAAGGAAACAAACATCATTTACTGGAGTTTTTGTTACCTGTAATATATTTCCCCTGCTTGACAGTAGTTCCTCTAGCTTAGTTATTTGTTCCATCAATGATTTACTTTCTTCAACAAACTTTTTCCCCTGCACAATCAGAATTATATCTGCTTCACATGATACTGTTTGCAGAATTGTACCATTATGGAATCTCATAGATAAACAGAATATAACCTAAGGCATGGTAGTCACCTCAAGAAGGGTAAGCCTTCTTAGGCTTATGTCCAAAATAGCTTCAGCTTGTTTCTCAGACAGGCTGAATTCTGCATTCCAGAATATGAATAACAATAAGCAAAATGGACTAAAGTTTCTTTAAGCCAATAAAAGGCATGGATACTGGCAATTATCAAAAAGTCTAGAAAGCTTGTGCTTGACGGTTAATAGAGACTTAGTACAGGTTTGAAACTTGGAAAAGAAAAATATGCAAAGAATTTAAAAACTGGAGCTACTTAATTATGCTACCAAGATTCCTTGTATCATTATGCATGAAGTCATGTGTATCCCTAAATATATTCAGTATTCAAAACTGCTGTTTGTTTTAGGCTTTTAGCTTATTTTCATGGTCAGAAAATAAGCAAATTCCATGTAACTGAACATCTTCATTCTCGGTTTTTTTTTTTTTGACAGAATAAGGATTCCAAAAGCCTTCATCCTATTCATCTTTTTTTTTTCTTGATTGCCAAAAAAAGCCCAAGAACAGTACACATTATAGACAGACTGACACTCCACAAATGCAAGTATGTACCAGTGCTGTGAGGGGTCAATTTTAGATCAGTAGGAATGAAAAGCATGGTCTAAATCACACATTGAATTCAAGATACAGAGAAAAGTAGCAAACATTTACAAGCACCAGAAATAATCCACATTATAGACGGATTGACACTCCACAAATGCAAGCATGTACCAGTGCTGTGAGGGGTTAATTTTAGATCAGTAGGAATGACAAGCATGGTCTAAATCACACATTGAATTCAAGATACAGAGAAAAGTAGCAAACATTTACAAGCACCAGAAATAATGAACTTGTTTGTATATGTGTGAACAAAGGACCAAACAACACCACAAAAATCAGAATTAATTGCATCAGCAAGATACATATAAAAAGCAAAAGAAACTTACCATTCCTTAGATCAGCGGATGCAATTGCATTGCTTGAAGCTTTTCTAATTATATCAACCACTCTATCCAAATTATCAAGCCCCGCCATGATGCCCTTAGAGCCCAAACAACAGCCATCAGTCATTAAAAAAAAGGAAATTTCACAAAATGAGAGGGCATCTCATGCAAGTGGTCAGCCTACTCACTTTCTTTAATGCTGCTATCATATGAAAAAAGAGCCAAGCTCAACTTATAAGGATTGGAAAAGTTTGGACCAAGCACACATGCATGCCTGGTTATACATGTGTGCACAAATGGAGGACAAATCAGGACATAGAGAGAGGAATAGGGTTGGAATAGCATGTTACAGCCAAAAGGCCTTTTATTTTGTCCAGAAAACTATGAATTACCTTAACATACCTCGACAATATGTCTTCTCTTCTGTGCTTCAGAAAGCTTGAACATGGCACGCCGTTCAACGACAGAGCATCTGAAGTTTAAGAATGCCTGGTAATGAAAAAAAGATGGAAAACTCTTCAGTTTCCAGACGTTCTATCATGTCAACAATATTTTAGATTACAGAAAGAAATTTCAGAAAACAAAAAAAATAGCTTTAGAAAAAATTAAAATAATGTGTTCTAATTTAAGAACAAATTGCTAAGGAATTTCAAATAAAACAATGTTAAAGTAGTCACCTGAAGCAACTCTTTCAGACCCATCTGTTTAGGTTGTCCATCAAGAATACTGTGACACAGCAAGTGATGCAAAATGCATTGATACACGACATTAGGCGAGAAAGCTTATCAAATTAGAAGTTTAAGGAGAATAGTAAATTAGGCTAGAATATATGTGATATTACAGAAGGACAAAATCTTCAACAAGAGATGATGTAAGAATATATTACTGCTAAAACCATTCAGGAATTGCATCACAATACACCGAAAAATATAGACATCTCTTGAAAATGTAATCCAACAGGTGTTTTGATAAATTTCAGAATTGTTTCAATATGCCATTTAAATTTCAGAAAATAATGTCCCCACAGTGAATCAGCGATAATTTATTTTCTCCTTTTATATTTTTTTTACATGGCAAAAATAATGGGAGTTTGAGTTTTGCACACAAGCGTACAATTATAGTAATGGGTTTGCTACATTCACAGATATCACCAGCAGAATCTTCCACAACTCCATGCAAAAGCACAAGGTTATAAAGGTTAATACCCATGTCATGGTCATATGGATCATTTACTTGCACATGCATATAGCAAAATGAGAAAACGAATGCACTTGTGACCAACAACTAACAAGAGGGGAAGTAACAGTAAAAAAAATGTTTCCACAACTTTCCTTTTGGTTTGTCTCCAAATACAGTTGCCAGGTCATCATCTCCAGAATCCTTCTAATGCATGAGATCATATGCCTACCATGCTGTTTTAAAAATTATGTTAATATTTCAGCCATAAGAGTGTAAGAATTCCAACCTGTTTGTTGATTATGTTAATCTAACAGGTACTATTTAATGGCATTTTTGTGTTTTTCTTTGCCTAATTATGTTTTTAATTTGTGATCTTTCAATATAGCCTTATTCTCCAGTTGGTTTAGAACTTCCATGGGTCCCAAATTAGAAAGTTTTCAGAAGTTATAGTTGCTTCTCATCATTTCATATCATGTCTGCCACTATAACATCTCCATCCAAATGACAAGTTTTGTCATCAACTACAGAATAATGAACCATAAAACAGATTAACATGAGTAAAACTTCCGAAAGGGAGGGAAAAGAAAGTATGCAGTGCATAAAGCTTAAACATTTAAAAATGAAATAATTCACAAACCACAATGTGTAAAGCAATATCAGATCTGCTAAATCAAAGCTAACTGCAGCAAAAAAACTGAATCTTGACTTCTAAAATACTACATACCCAACCATGTTGCAGCTAAAACTAGACTGAAGAGGAGTAAGACGATAAAGATTATTTAACACAATTGATGGATCTGCCCCCCGTTTCAGCTGTGTAGTGAAACAAAATAAATTAGTCAAAACATGAGCAACAGATGAATGTGGTCTATGAGTTTTACTGCTTTACTGCAAAAACTGAGTTTCTCATACCTCAATAACTACACGCATGCCAGAACGATCACTTTCATCACGGATATCACTAATGCCATCCAAATTCTGCAGAAAAAAAGGAAATAAAAAATTTGGTTACAACAACAAAACTTGCACACTTGTGATATGAATGATAAATTGGGTCACTTTTGGCCAGTGAAAATCAACTTCCATCCTCCATGATCATATGTTATGAGATCATATAGGTTTTTAGAAGTCATTAAGAGTTATATAGACTTATAATTGAAGATGCAGTTGTTAATCATTGATTGTTGAATAGAAGCAAGGAAATAAAGATGTCGACTATACACCAAGCTGGACAAACACTTGTTATGCATTAAAAAGAGAAGGATAGATTATTATTATATACAGATATCAACTTGGTAAACCTCTTATATTAAATTATTTTCCGGCAATACCTTATCCTCCACAAGTTCAGCAATTTTTTCCACCAGCGATGCTTTGTTGGTTTGATAAGGAATCTGTTTCAGTGGGAAAACATTAGACAAGTCTTGAAAATTTGAAAACAAGTATGTTCAGCCAGTACCAACAACAAACCAAAATGTATAACCTCTTTTATGATAACAGCGTTTCTCTTTGTTTTCGAGTCAAGCAATTCAACATCTGTTTTTCCTCTGACTACGATACGTCCTTGCCCAGATCGATATGCGTCTAAGATCCTTAATCAAATATACAGATATCAAAATTCATAAATAAGCATGCATCACCTTGCTTAATTGGAGGAAGTAAATGTGAAATAAAAATTTAGCATACCCTTGATTTCCCATGATAATTCCTCCAGTTGGAAAGTCAGGTCCAGGCATGTATTCTAACAACTCTTGCAACTGTGGTGAAAAATGCAACACATAAGAAAACCTTCTCTGTCTCTGATGACGATATAAGATATATATGTACACACACACAAATGCAAAGGAACCATACAACTCTAGGATGATAAGCTTCATAATTACATGTGTGTCCAAAGGAGTTAAGAGAAGTGAAAAAAAAAATCAGCAAGGCATAAATTTCCTTTGGCCAAAGGAGGTAAGAGAAGCAAAAAAGAATAAAATCAGCAAGGCATAAATTTCCTTTGGCACTCTAATCATATGTCATATAACATATATACTAATAAATAGTGCAATAAGTATAAAAAAAAATGAGGATCAAAAAGGGCTCGTATTCAGTTGTATTCCAAAAAAAAAAACATGAGGCTCAAAAAGGGCTCGTATTCAGTTGTATTCCCCACATACCCTATGTTAAAATTGTTTTAATTGGTCCATGTGTAAAAATAATTAAATCATTACGAAAGCCCAATTAGGAAAGGTAATCAAGTAAAAAAAAAATTGAATCCTTACTTTTTCAATAAAGTGCAATTAGGAAAAGTAATTAACATCCTATCAAAAAAAAGGAAAAGAAATTAAAGAGTGTATAATATGAATTTTGATGTTAAAGTTAAATATTTAAAGTTACAAAAATTGGGTGGTAGAGCATGTAGTAATGGAAAGAACAGTGAAATTAATTCTGGTATACTTTAAGACTGTTTATTTTTTAAAGTTAACAAAATTGTGTGGTGGAGCCTATAGTAATGAAAAGAACAATGAAACTAATTTTGGTATGCTTTGAGATTGTTTATTATTTTTAAAAATATTGAATAATTTTGCTAACAAAACTATATAGCTATGCATCATCATTTTAAGCAAAAATATTCTCCAATTTTTTAAAGTTCAAAAACATTTCTAATAAAAACATTACTAGTAATTAAATACTAAATTTAAGATGTTGTAAAAATTTAAGTATTTTTCCTGTAGCAAATAAGCAAATAAATATATTTTGAGAAAATAAAGTGAATTATGTGCAAAGAACATACCATAAAAGCTAGTTCTTCAAAATATCCCACGCTTTTTTGAAAAAAAAAATCTGGACTTAAAAACCTCAGCTTGTTTACAATTTGGATGGCAAACAGACATTTGTATGCCATGCATACGGCAAGATGATAGAGAAATGGGACTCCTTGACATTACCTTTTATACATACCATCTGAAGTCTTGTTACTTAGATTAGTGCAAGTTATAGCATTAATGCATCCTAAACAAGTGCTTTTGAAGGGCTAGCCAACTAAGGGAATTGGGTTGACTCTATTCTTGAATGAAATGATAAAACCATGAAAAAGAATCTTTTTTTTTTTTTTGAAAATCAGAGGATTATACAACTAGGAAACACTAAAAAATCCTTTTTGGAAAAAGACTATTCCTTAACAAGTATGAAGTAATTTTTATTTTGAAAATCAGAGGATTATACAACTAGAAAACACTAAAAAATCCTTTTTGGCAAAAGACTATTCCTTAACAAGTATGAAGTAGGAAGGCTGCCTTAATTGTTCATCAAATCCTACCAAAATATTTTAGACATGAATTGCACACGGAACCAGTAAAGAACATAAAAAATGACAGAAAAAGATATCAATGGATTTCACAAGAAAATAATTTCCAAGTGTTCCCAAGAAGTCTCAACTAGCAAACCAAAAGGCTGAGGTTTAGAGCACTTACAGTGGCTTCTGGGTTATGAATTAGGGCACATAACACATCCACCAGCTCTCCAAGATTATGAGGAGGAATTTTGGTTGCCATGCCAACCTGAAGAGAATGAAAGGATGTTACTTTGAGTTAGCTGCAAAAAACATATACTAAGAGGATGAGAGAGAAGTTGGAAAGCAAGAGCAAGTACAGAAATCAACTTTTAGGGAAAATAAAAGGTAAAGCATTAAAATTACCGCAATCCCAGAAGAACCGTTCAACAATAAAGTTGGAAGCCGAGTAGGCAAAAGTGAAGGTTCCTTTTGGGAATTGTCAAAGTTAGGGACAAAATCAACCTGCAAGAGATGCAATATAATGACTCAACACGATGTTGGGGCCAAATTAAAACATGGAAACCATGTAAAAACATACAATAGAGAATAGCACTCACTGTATCTTGTTCAAGATCAGCCAAAAAAACTGCCTCTGTAAGTCCCTGCAAGAATTGTACATAAAATCAACTGCCTATACTTCAAGGCCATTGTTTCTTTAAGCATATAAACAAGAATATGGGCAATAATGAACAATAAGATTGTACCACCAGTGAGTGCAAGCAACTATAACAAGCACATGAGAATAATGTACCAAAAATGTATGTTTTGACCTCAGGATAAGACAATGAACTGATGTAGTACATAATAAAATAAGAAGATGAGGCAGCGTATTAAAAGCTCAAATGTAACAAAAGTGTTGAGGACACCCAGTGAAATACAAGACATCGTGTGCATGAATACACTTAAGCATCAGACACAAATGAAACCAAACCATGTCAAACTTCCTAACACAAATAAATATACATTGAGTTACATTTGCTAAAATTAAAATTAAGTCTTAAAACATACATCCAGCCTGCACTCTGTATATCGCATGGCAGCAGGAGGATCCGCATCAACCGAACCAAAATTCCCATGCCCTTGAATAAGAGGGCATCTCAGTGAGAAATCCTGAATAATAAAACCAATTGTAACTAAATAATTTCAAGTGATTAGGAGATAAACGGGCTAGGAGATAAACGGGCAGTTTCAGCAATCAAAACTCAAAGCAAATAGCAAAAAAAGAAATATTCCCAATTTACCTGCGCCATTCGAACTAGTGCGTCATAGACAGCAGTATCTCCATGGGGATGAAACTTGCCCAAAACCTAAAAAATAAAAAAATGAAACCCAAAACAAAATAATCAGATAATAATTATCTTTGGTTATAACAATTATTGAGAGCTTTATTCAACAACTAACCTCACCAACAACTCTAGCACATTTTTTAAACGGCTTTTTCGAAGAAAGCCCCAATTCATGCATTGCAAATCTACAAATTCAAAGGAAAAAACACAAAATTAAAAAATTAAAAACCAACACCCGAAAATAACAAAACAAAGGAAAAGACAAAAGGGGGTCTCACAGAATCCTCCGGTGAACTGGTTTTAGCCCATCTCTAACATCGGGCAAGGCTCTACCAAGCAAAACAGACATAGCATAAGCCATATAGGCCTCAGTAGCCTCTTTATGAAGCTCCGTTTGAACAACCCGCCCATTTCCACCGCCTGGACTACCCCCATTCGGATCCTTCACTAACAGGCTCCCATTCTCACTATCATCAGTGGGGGGTTCCTCACGGCGGCGAGATTGAACAACTGGACGGATGCGGGGGGAGGAAGAGAAGAAGCGGAGGTCGGAGACGGAGCGGTGGTGGAGGAAAGAGAAATAACGGCAGGAAGGAGGAGGGAGACGGTGGAGAAGAGAGGAGAGACGGAGAGTGGAGGGGAGAGACATGGGGCTGCAAGAATTAGGGTTTAATCTTGTAAGAGAAGAGGGGTTCATGCCATAGAAGAAGAGGAAAGATTGGGAAAAGAAATGAAGGGTTTGGGTTTCATTGGGGCTTTTTTAGGGTTTAAGGATTTTTTTTCTCTCCGAATGCGTTGGGGATTGTGCAAAGCTGCCTTTTTTGGGGTCTTGCGCGCCAAGCTGTTTTTGGATATTAGATTGTTTTTAGTCCCTACTTTTATAATATGATTGTAACTTGGTTCCTTAGTTTTAAAAGTTTACAAATTAGTATATGTTTAGTAATGTTTGGAGATTAATTTTGTAAAGGTATTTTTTTAATTAAAAAACATTAAAATAATTTTTTAAAAATTTTATATATTAATTTAATATATCTTTAAGTGAAATATCACGTTACTATTCATAACGTATCACTTAAAAAACATATCAAGTCCAAGCATACCTATTTTTAAAATATAATTATAATACTGGTTTTGAAGTTAATGCGAAGAAAAGCTTGAAGGGTCGATTTAAAAAAATTTAAAAAGATAAAATAACATTATTTTTATAAAAAAGTCAATGAATTAAAAATTAAATTTTTACTAGATTAACATTAACCCAAATTTCTAACTAAGCTAATCATATAATTTTTTTTTAATTCATGAGTTAACTCACCGTATTAGTTCAGGTTTTTTAATTATGTATATAGCTTTACTTAATTTAATTAGGTATAATTTAATCTATTTAGCAAATTAATTTATCATCACATGGAACTTTAATTTAATTTTTTTAAATAAATTTAGAATAATATAATTTTAATTTAAAAATTATTAAAATTATATTTTAATTAATATAATCATCAACTCAAATATGTTTATTTAGAATTGTGGCTTAAAATATTTTTTATTTAAAAAATTAAAATAATATTTTTTATTTTTTAAAAAATTATTTTTTAGATGAATAATTAAAATAATTTAAAATTATAAAAAAATTAATTTTCAATTAAAAAATTAATTTTCTGAAATTTCGTTCCCAAAAATTCCTTGCAAAAGAGTATATTTTTCATATTCATTGAAAAAAAAAAAATTCCGGAAAAAAGCTATGGCAAAATTTGTTTTAACACAAACACAGCAATTTAGAGCGATACTTGGTAAAATAAGATAAAAGGTCTGTTTATTTTTATATTTTTAAAATATTTAAAAAATATATTTTTTTAATTAATATTTTTTTAATATTTTTAATATATAAATTTTAAAAAATAAAAAAATATTTTAAAAAACAAACTCACTTTCTGCAAATATACCACAAAACCTTTTTGTCTTAACACAGACGTCCCCATATCCCCATCATTATCAACGAACATACCTTAAAAACACACACGCAGAGAGCACTATCCTCTTCACTTGATTCAATCTTATCTTACATTGGAAAGTGAAGAACTTTGTTGCCCATTTCACTTGTTTAATTCTTTTTTTTTTAATTCACAGCAATTGTTAAAGAATCAAGAAAGAATGGCAATGGCAGCCTTCAAATCCACATCAAGAAGGGCACAAACAACAAGTGCAGCAACATCAGATAAAGAAACTTCAGCAAAGCAGCACGCATTACCAAGAAAAACAGTATCCTCAAGAAGATCAAGGAGTGTGAGTGCTGTCTCAAGATCCCATCTTGTTGATACTTGTTCAACAACAAGAACAGCAACAGGGTCCACAGATTTCTTGAATAAAAGAGACAACCCGCTTTACTGGAGCAATGTTTCTCCACCTGGTAAAGAAGTCAGTGAAGTTGTGGCTGACAAGGAAGAGTCTAAGAGTGCACCCACAAAGCCGAATGCTGTTGGTGATAGACGAGAAGGAGTTATGATAGTAAGTTTGAGAAGATGAGAGGTTCGCCCATGCGATCAGATGGATCTGCTGCAGATTTGGTACTGTGTCACGAAATGCTTTTATGTTTTTGGCATTGATAAATGCGACTTGAATTAAGTTGTTTAGTTAAATGATATTTCCTGTTTTGTTTGTTTTTTCTTTCTAGCCTTCTTTGCCTTTTAGGAGCTGGGAAGATGGAGGTTTGGGAAGCTCATTTTCAGAAGCTGAAGGGAGAACTATCAAAGCAGTCTGTGAACAAATGCAGGTGAGATCTGAATGGTGTCATGTTTAATTGGTTTGGACATGAGTGATTTGGAGTGATTTACGTGTTAGTGTTCTAAATGGTTAATGCATGAGATTGTATGCACACTTTTTATGTGAATGGTTCTGAAACATCAATGGATAAGATGCATGATCCTAATGTAATTTTGGTTATGACCTCATGTTGCAGTCATTCCAAGGGGATGATTTGGGAGATGACACCTCTAGTCGAATATATGAAACTGTTCGGTCTGAAGTTAGACGTGCCATTGCTGACATCCAAAATGACTTAGAAAGTGTAAGTTCCCGTGGTTCATGGGTGATAAATGTTTAGTTCTTAAGTGATTTCAGTTGTGCTGCTGCTTTCATGCAGGATTTCCTTCAAAAAAAAAAAAAATTCTTTGATGTCTATTATAATGCTTTACTAGTTATGAATGTTTGACTTAAGTTTTGCCAACAAGTGTTGGCATGCACTTATTTCAAGAGTCCTTAGTTCCTGACCTGCTAACCTGGAACATGACATATTGGCTTGACTCTTTGATGCAAGGATGTTAAATTTCAGGAGCATCTGCTGGATTTTCCTTGACTCTTTGGTCAGTAAGTTGGATATTTGATGCAAGGACGTTAAATTTCAGGAGCATCTGCTGGATTTTATTGTTCCATTGTTTTTCTTTTCTGGGAAAATGTGTTATAGGCTGTGTTCACTCTACCATGTCTTCTTTTTCTGTGCCTACATGGCTATAGTCACCTGCTCTAATTGCCGTTTGCACATTTGATTGCAGTCTTCATATTTTATTGCTTGCTTCCATGTTATATGCTTGTTCATGATTCACTCTGAACTTTGTTTTGAGTTCAGACTATCCGAAGGAGTAACACTACCACTATTGCAATGTCCAATGTGACTGATATTCCTCCTGATCTAGTCAACCCAAGTGCAGTTGAATTAGTTTTGGACATCAGAAGAGAATATGCCAATAAGCTTGAGCAGGTAAGTTTTACTCCCTTTCAGCTGAGATTGTGATTGAAAAGTCAGATTAACCATAGGCTCGCTTTCAACTGAGATTGTGATTGAAAAGTTAGATTAATCATAGGAAACCATTATAAAGTTGCTAACCTCTGACATTTGCTCGATTTGAGCTGGTGTGTGTGAGATTCTTGTTTCAAATTAAGTTAGGGGAAACTTTACATGCATAGTTGATGCTTGTGTTTACAATGTGCTTTGTACCCACTGTACTACTGAGTGGAGTAAGGTTTTCTTCGAAGAAAATCTATGATTGTTTTGACCTGATCAAATTTATGTAGAGATGAGTTTAAAAATGGTCGGTGCATGTTTTCTACTTATCCTGCCACTTGATGAACACTTAAAAGCTCAAGAGAGGAGGGATGGGATTGGGGTAGGTTCTAGATTCAAATGTTAGAAATGACAATGACAGGAGGGGGTGGGGGTTGCTCTTGTTTCCTTGTTTTGATAAATAGGCACCAAGATCCATAATTTCTGTGATGTCATGTTTGTGGTGCTTTATGCTTATTCGTTTCTCTTCTATAATTTAGTTGGATCAGACACCTGCAAATCAGATCTCTTTTTAACTTGCAGTCCCATGAACGGGCAAGGAAGCTTCGAGCAGACCTGGCTGTCGAGGAGCACCGTGGTTCAGAGCTTAGTAGAATATTGAAGGAAGTGCTTCCACATCCCAAGACGTCAAATGTGCAGAAACCCCGTGCTGCAAGAAAGGTACATCTTTTTTGTAGCACCGTGGTTCAGAGCTTAGTAGAATCTTGAAGGAAGTGCTTCCACATCCCAAGATGTCAAATGTGCAGAGACCCTGTGCTGCAAGAAAGGTACATCTTTTTTGTATTTTCGCGTGTGTGGCTTTCATGCAAGTATATTTACACTAGATGCATTAAAAAACACATTTAGCATTGATGTAGAACAGAAGGAGAAAACAGTTGAATATGTTTAGTTAGGGACAATATCCCACACATCCAGTCAATATCCTTCTGAATCCAAGTTTACATGTTCCGCATATGGTTGATATTCTAAAATATGGAACTTGGTTATCCATGCTTTCAAGTAAAGAGACTAATTGTAATTTCTATCTTATCTGGTTCTGACCTGTCTTGCTCTCCCCCCGTCCCCCTGAAAATCGTTGGCTTAGAGAGATGGTTTTGATAATGATATAGGCCATGTTTTTTCATTTCATTCACATTAAGGTTCAGCCTCCACATGCTTAGTGGTTGGGAAGTTTCAATGTCATTGTTTTAACTGTTTTTTTGTTTGTGCTGCTCCGATGACAGTCCAGCATTGAAAGAAGGAAGGTGTCAAAACGATTAACAGATGAAGCCATGGCTTATTTTGATGAATGTGTGTCGCTGTCAACATTTGATAGCTCTGACTTCTCATCGCCAGAGGATCCACCAATAAACTTTGTTGGTGTTGCTTCCCCTGT
Source organism: Populus euphratica (assembly GCF_000495115.2). Lineage (NCBI taxonomy): Eukaryota > Viridiplantae > Streptophyta > Magnoliopsida > Malpighiales > Salicaceae > Populus > Populus euphratica. The sequence continues at coordinate 101,204 of NW_011500005.1, forward strand.
TGGTGATTGTGCATCCTTTTCCCAAGCAAGTTCTAACGCTGCAGCAAACTGCTATCCCAACAGTTTCACTACCAATAAACAGGTTTTTTGCCTCTCAACATTCATATCTGTTATTTTTATTCTGAATAATGTAGTTGGCTGAATGGTGATTTATTTTCAAAAGATAGTGATGCCATCTCATTTTAAACTTAATTCCTTTGCTTCGTGGAGGTGTTTGTTCTTCATGTCCTGTTCTTTGCTTTGTCTGTTTTATTTTTCCTTCTAGAAAAAAAAAAAAAACCTGTATGACAACGAAAGTGATAAAGGAGTATATAAGCACCCACATACATCATGCACGGTTATGTTAGAGGAACAAGAGTAGAATCATCCTGCCTTGCCTTTGCTTTCTGGTTTTTGTTTCCTTCTAGAAAGGAAGGTTCAAGACAGTGAGGTTGAATATAAGCGTCCAGACACTGCATTGCAATGTTATGTTGGAGAAACGAAAGTAGAATCTTAGCCTAGTAATAAATTATGTTAATGCTTTCAGGAATTGGTTAGTGCACATAGCCACAGTGCATCAGTGTTGTCAGCCACTGGAAGCAGCAAGGAGCCTACTCTGGATGAAGTCATTCTAAATCGCTCAGAAACACCATACGGTCAGAGGTTTCAGTTTTCTTTTGCGTGCAAGCGAAATGATTCCATCGAAGTTCAGCAGGATATTAGGAAGTATGTCAAAAGCTTTGAGAAAGACATGGAAAAAACTGGCGTCAGTTCAAAGATTTTAAGATCAAATCACTTCGATCTGGATGAATATAATTCGCAGGCCTCGAGGCAAAACTTTTTATTTGACACAGCGTTCCTTAATAACAGAATTCAGCCGGGTAGTATGCTACTATGTGATGGAGGCATGGGAGTTTCATTTTCTCCTTTTGCTGCCGTAATCTAAATGATGTGTTTAGATTCTTACAAATTCATTCTGACCATCTGGAATGTGGACAACTTTTGTAAGCCATGGGGTTATAGTCTTTCAGACATGTGATATACGTAGAAAAGCAATAGGGTTAGTCTTTCAGACATGTGATATACGTAGAAGGGCTGAGAGCCTGAGACCTCTAACTAGGGCCCCTAAACAAGCGTGTTTTATGAAAAAGGGTTCCTTCAAGCACGTTCTGTAGTTGCCTGTAAGCTCATATTGTGATTTTAAGCATGGGTGTTCATAAAAAAAAAAATGCCCCCAAGTGCAGCATGTAATATTTGCATCACTCAACCTCATCCATCAAAAATAATATTACAGATAAAAGTAAATAAATAAATTTAATAAATAAATATTATGAGTATTTATTACTATTCGGGATTTTTTAAACTTGATTAACTAGATTTAACTTTTTTTTTATATACCATTTGTTTTGTCTTCGACTTTAAAATTGTTTTTTTATTAGATTTATTTAATATAATAAAACAGGAGCTTGTTTATTGGAGAAGGGGATAACTAATATTTAATAAAATTATTTCTATATATGATAGTTTTAGAGTTAATTTGTGTTTTTTTTTTAATAAGAATAAAGAGATATGTAATATATGTTCCAATGATTTTCAATTCTTCCATCTCAAAACAAACTGAACGTTATGAATAAGAAAAGAGTGATGAAATTGCTAATTTTATAACAGATTCCATTTTTGTTTTCCAGGTTGCTGTGTTGTTTCCATTAACAATAAAAAAGGAAAAACAACGATATAGGAACTGGCAATGATTTCTACTTATGCCTGCCTGCCTGCCTGCCTGCCATTGAGCGTGGACCATGCGATCTTTGGTACCTTGTCATGGTTCGTGTCCCAGTGGTTCTGTAGTAACAAGAACAAAGACCAAGGGCATGAATTTAACTTTGACACCTCTGCGGATATGTCCTCACTCACACGTCCCTTGTTAAGGAGCGAAAGCTCACCAAAGTAACTGACACACAAAGCCAACCCATCAGCAGCAACAAAAACCAGTAAAAATCAAAATAAAAATGCAAATCACTGACATATCTCTTTCTTTTTAGCCCCTGCAGTCATTTTTATATTGAACAAGGAGATGGTTAGTTGTGGGAGAGAAGAAGAGATTCTCTCAAAAACAAACTTACTGTAGAGGCAGCAAATCCTTATTGGTAGCATGGCTGCACGTATTAGCCAAGTGTTAGGCCTCAGATTTAACTCAAGGTTAACTAACCCAGCTCAAAAATCCTTAACCCCGTGTTGGGTTATAAAGTTAACCCCCAAGAAACATGCTCTAGTCAAGTGGCCTCCTCTCCACTCCTCCCCTGTCTTGGTTCTGTGTGTTATTTTATTACCTCTCACCCCCGCTTCTTCCCTTTCCACTGTCTCTCCTTGTTTTGGTAAACCACTTTTGGTTGCCAAAATACACTCCTTCCAATTCCCAAAGTCACAAAATCTAAACTGGAGTAGGAAAACAAGGGAGACCTCACGGGTTAATTAATATAGCAGAGACCCATCTTTTTTCCTCTGACAACTCTTGCTTGCATTCCATCATATTTTGTGCTCTCACGTTGCCAAAAGAAGAAGTAAATGAAGAGGTCTTCCTCCTGCTCCTCCTCCTCCTCCTCCTCCTCCTCATCTTCTTGTATTGCCTCTGAAAGCATTCAGAAACCAAAGCCCAAACGCATTAGAAAGAATCAAAAGAGCAATCAAGGCAAATCCCAGAATGCTGCTGCTAATAACAGTCATAACTCTGGCAAAAGAAGTTCCATTTATAGAGGAGTCACCAGGTACCAAAACCTTGCTCAAGTGTGATTTTTTTTTTTTCCTTCCTGTGGGGTCTTCAAAATTTGCATGTGTGACATGCTTTGTTGATTGATCAAGAACAGACATAGATGGACAGGAAGGTTTGAAGCTCATCTTTGGGATAAGAGTTCATGGAACAGCATTCAAAACAAGAAGGGAAAACAAGGTGAATTTTGCTTAATTAATTAAAGATTAACGAAAACCAAGGAGATCTATAATCTTTTTTTATATTTTTTAATTATATATTTTTAATCCATCTTCTTACGTGTTCTGACCATGTTTTAATCTTTAAAATCATCCCTGTCACTGCAACTTTCACATTCTGCTGCTTAGTTTATTTGGGTAAGCACTCCACCTTAATGATCTCAATCTATTTTTTATATACATAATAATAAGAATCCCTTTTCATTTCCTTAAAACAAAGATCATGGGTCCTGATTGTATGTAACACGTAGGTGCCTATGATAATGAGGAGGCAGCCGCACACACCTATGATCTAGCTGCCCTAAAGTACTGGGGGTCAGAGACAACCTTGAATTTTCCGGTAACCTCACATTGTTTCTTTGACTTCTTTTTAAGCTTTGACCATTATCAACATCCATGTACTTTCTTTTGGTGTTTTCTTTGAAATCGCTAAGTTACATTTTAAATTATTACATGGATCCGGCGCAAGCATGTGGGCCATAACTTTCAAAATGAGTGTTTCGGATTTTGGTAGCTATGCGGTTATGATTTGAAATGAAAAGATTAATTTTTTTTATAAATTATAGTTTTTTCTTAATTAAGTTGTAGTTTTTACATATACATATATATATATATAATTTACGTTTAATCAATAAAACTAAACGGGATTAAAGGTGTGATTAGAGCAAAACACGATTTCAAAGCCTATTTTGAATATTAATTGGTGATGATGATGATGCAGATAGAAACATACACAAAAGAGATCGAAGAGATGCAAAAGGTGACTAAAGAAGAGTACTTAGCATCTCTTAGACGGCAAAGCAGTGGATTCTCCAGAGGAGTCTCCAAATACCGTGGGGTGGCCAGGTAAATGCCGCTTTTCTCTTGCACTTTATTTCACCAATCGACTGATTACAATTTAAGTACTTTATTTTTGGCATTGGTTATAATCGATGTGACTGGCTTGGCTTGGAATTTGACAGGCATCATCATAATGGCCGATGGGAAGCTAGAATTGGACGAGTTTATGGGAATAAGTATCTCTACCTTGGAACTTACAGTACGCTCCTCTCCCTCATTTTACTGTGACCATGGAAACTATACCTTCTTAGCATGAGATAGTAACGATTTGCTGTTTTTCCTGGATTTGGAGAATGCATGAATGAATGTATACTTTAGGAAGAATACAACTTGGCTTTTGACTTTGCTTTTTTCTCCAAAGTCCTCCCAGATTGGAAAATTTGGTTTGAGATTTGATGACAAAAATTATTATTATTATTATTATTATTTATCTCGACTCGAATTGACAAGCTCTACCGATCTTGAAGAAACTTTTAGAAAGGCGGATTTCTTTTGGATGAGTCGAATAGTGGAGTCCCATTTTGGATTTGCATTAGAAGCAGGATAGGACGGGCAACTTTTATGCTGGCTGGATGCCAAATTCAAAGCTGTCAGTGTGAGTCCACTCAAGCTAACGTGGCACAAACCCTTTTCTCATGCTGTCAAAATGGCAGGTTCTGTGATAAAAATGTTTGTGGGGGACTAAATTGGAAACAAGCTTTAAGGTTTGATATCTATGAACTGTTTTTTCAGTTTACAATAGTAGCACCTGCAAATGCACCAGGGCCCAGGATTAGATTACCGTTTTAGATGCTAAAAAGGATTAGATTTTTAGATCACCATGCCACGCCGATTACTAAATTAGTATAAGACGTGACGCCCACAATTCAATTTCCATCAGTAGGTCAGGTGACACGCCCTTACCATGACTAAAATGGGCGTGTCAGTTTTGTCAAAAACCCTAGATCTTTAATCTTTTTGCTTGCAAAAGCCTGGGGCATTCCATCGCTAGTGCAGGGACCAATGCTAGGGTTCATCAAGAAAATTGTGGGGTGCATCCTTAGGCTTGAACATCTACTACAGGGTAAGGCTTATATGCCCACAAATTAGGCATTAACTAGCCACCTTAGTGGCCCTTGTTAATGGTGTCGGCCTCTGGTGACCCCCATGGCAGGCCTAGATTGCTTATTAACGAGGAGAGATGGCAGTCGAAGGCGGATTGATGGTGGTGGCCTTAAAGTCAGAACATTTTCATTTTGTCTCTTTGCATTAGAAGAGAATACATGGCCACATGGGTGGGGTAGCTTTCACACCATTTTTGGTGCAAGAGTTGGGGTAAACTATTTCCTGCCTTTATAGATTCAGCGACTTTCCACTTTGGTCCTTGTAGTTTAAGATCACTCAGTTTTGATCTTGTAGTTTCCAAGGATTTCCAATGCGATCCCTGGAAGTTAAATAGCCAGCACAAGCTAAACTGCTAAAGTCACTCTGGGCCCTCCTTTGTGAATTCTTTTATCGGGATCTGAGAATTTTTGTGGGATGTTATTGACATGCATGGGAGTTTGGAAGATAAAGAAGGGGGAGATGGGCATTTTGTTAGGTTTAGTTAGATACATGATGGCTATATGCCTAGGTTTGAACTCTTTCAAAACTGCAAGATTAAAATTGGGAAATTCAAACTACAAGGGCTGAAATGGAATGTTCACAAATCTATAAGGGCTATAAAAACTTTTCCCTTGGTACTAACCACAAAAGCTTCACCAAAAAGAGGATCGATCACCTAGAAGAACCCCATCAAAAAATTTTCAAAAAGAGAGAAAGGCTAGGTGGCGTGGAGCTTTACAAACTTGGAAATGGACAATCTTTTTGGTTGAAAAACTTTGAAGTACGGCTGATTCTTGATGCTGTACTTGTCTAATTAAGTAGCAAGGTCTCATTCAACAACTAGCTAGGGCACGATCAAGGGAACTAACTCGGTTAGCTTTGTTGCTTGGTATATTTTTTTTAATACTCCAAAAGTGAGATTTGAATGCAATTATTAAAATACTATGCAGTAAGCATGTGAATTCCCAATCTAGCTTTATTATTTAAAGCAACCAACCTCGATTTATTCTGTATCATAAAGCTACTTTTCTACTCGCATATCCTTAATTTATCGATTGCTTGATTAATTAATTCACTAATCAGATTTTGTTTGTCTACTTTTTGTTTGTTAATTCCGTAAAGATACACAAGAAGAGGCAGCGGCAGCGTATGATATGGCGGCGATACAGTATAGAGGAGCAAATGCGGTGACCAATTTTGATGTTAGCAATTACATAGAACGGTTGAGGAAGAAAGGCATCCCTATAGACCGAATCCTCCAAGAACAACAACTTCTTAACAACTCGATTGATTCCAGCGTGGAAGTGGAAGTGGAAGTTGAACAACCAACACCACCACCACAACAACAAGAGGAACAAGAACAAAAGATAGTCTCGTCGTCTTCGCAACTTCAATGTTCACAGCTAAATTCAAGCTTGGCTGGCACGCCTCCTATGGTAATTATGGACACTATTGAAGAGCACGAGCTAGCATGGAGCTTTTGTATGGATTCAGGATTGAGCCTCACAATGCCCGATCTTCCTCTCGAAAAATCCTGCGAGTTACCGGACTTGTTCGATCATACAGGGTTTGAAGACAACATTGACTTGATATTTGATGCATGTTGCTATGGAAATGAGGCCAATCCGGCTGGCTACATATTAGAAGATAATAGCACAGGAGGAGTTGAAGAGGTTGGTGTTACAAGGAGCATTGACGAGGAAAGTGAAAGTGGGAAGGACAGGTTGTTGTCTGATTCTGTCTCAAATTCTCCAACTAGTTCAACAACCACCTCTGTTTCTTGTAACTATTCTGTTTGAGTGTTTCTTGGACTTCCAGGCCTGGGGATTGTTAAGGTTTGTTTAGATTTTGCTTTGTTGGGTTCTGTTGCGGGTGGATGGGGAGGCGGGGAAAAAAAGAGGATCAAAATATCCTTAGTTTTTCATTTTTCATGTTTGTTTTCTCTTAATTACTTTAAAAGAAAATGAGTTAAAAAGTTTTTTTAAAAAAAGTTTCAATAATTTTTTTCCATTTTCGATTTTCTGAGCTGATTTTTCTCCTTATAAACTTAGGGAGGAATATGGCTGGTCTCTCTGTTTAAGTATAGTTACTCACTAAAAATACTCTGAAGAACATTCTAAAATTTCCCTGTAATTTCTTGCTATTTTTCTAATACACTACAATCTTGAAAAGAAATTCCCTGACATGTAATTTTCTATATCAATTAGAATTCAATAAAATCTTCACCTTCTAGTAAATTACTTCAACAATTTCACGAGCATGTATGCATCTTGATTTAGCCTAGTGAAAAGGGCAAGATGAGATTAAAAACAAAGATCTTTATTCTTAGATCCTCACCATCTAAATGACTTGAATTTATCAAATAAGATAAACAAAAATTCTTCTTATGGAAAAAAATGATGCGCCCATGGGCCTGGATCGGGCTCTAAGCAAACCACCCAAAATCCATACTTGTAGTTGTTGGGGTTGGAAATTTGTAAGTAGTTAAGAAGGAAAGGATGAGAATGATCGAGTGGCTTCAAGGCTCAAGCTATGTACAATGCTCGCCAACAATGGGCACCAGTTTATTTTCGTAGCACTTTCTTTGCTGCCCTTTCTTCAAATCATGGTGTCAGCTCCTTCTTTGACGGGCATGTGAATCAACAGACCGCAATACCTTTGTTCTTTAAACAGTATGAACTTGCGCTCGAACATTCTCTGGAAAAGGAAATAGAAGCAGCCTACGATACAATTTGCACCACTCCTGTACTTAAGACGCCATCGCCAATGGAACAACAGGCTGCAAATATTTATACCAAGCAAGTATTCGCAAAGTTTTATGAAGAACTAGTTGAAGCTTTTGTATATACAGCAAATAAGATTGAGCGAGATGGGATGGCCACCAAGTACAGGGTTGCAAAATATGAGCATGATGACAGGGCATACAAAGTGACGTTGAGAACATCTGACATGCAAGCAAGTTACTATGTCTGTAAGCAAGAGTTATATAATCTGTTAGAATTCCTTTGGGTGAGCTGAGCCCGAATTGAGTCACAATTCAATTTCAGTTCATACTGTTCAGGTCCTGCCCACCTCACCGCTCGCACTTGCCAGGAAATGCTGGCTCACCCCTGAAGTGCAGGAACTTGTGTGTTTTTGTGCTTTTTAAAAGTGTATTTGTTTTTTAAAAAATATTAAATTGATTTTTTTAATTATTTTTTTATGGTTTTGATGTACTAATAATTTTTTTTATTCAAAATAATGTTATGCTGTAATTGATCACGTGGTGATTAAGGGAGAAAAAAACCCATCTAATCAATAATTTGTTTATAAATTCTCTTTTTCTGAAAAAAAAACTCTTAATTTTAATTATTCATTACAAAACTTGTATGTGTGTGTGTGTGTGTTTGTGTTTACCAAGCATTCCTTAGATTCATTAAGCTTCATGGATTGATTGTTATCCTTGATGAAGTCATGATACCAGTTTCACTACCACTGATCAATCCTTGGTTCCCGCACAAATTCATAAGGTCTGTCAATGCTTTAGTCACATTGAAGAGAAGGGTAATCGATCAAAAAGCTTTTCTTTGCCATTCATCAGAGTTGATTGGCAAATAAGAAATCCTGTTGTCGTCCTGATATAATATTGCATGATATTTTACAGCCTTGCGATCCCCTTCTCTTGATTGAACTGTCTCCTTGAATGTAACATGTTGCAGATGCTTTTTTTTCTTTTTTTTCACCCCAGAAGGCGAGCTGAGGCAACTAAATCCAGGTGCATGAGAAGCAACATTGATCTTAGAAGTTATGGGTGCCAATATGGGAGACTAGATGGAGGATTTGGAGGCCACAGAAGCTGAAGAGTTAAGCTGGCTGGATGTAACAATCACCAGCGAGCAAGTGAATCATGATGTACAAAATACCGATGATTCCAACGAGAGTACTGACAACAGAAGCGGCGATCTCACGAAAGGTCTTGATGGGGATGATTATTTGTATTAACCCACTTATTTTGTCATAGGATAGAAAATTGTAGAGTTCATATAATTGCCTTGAATCTATTTTGAACCGAGTTCATGTAGCAAGAATTGCTAAATCAAGGGAAATATCCTGATTACGTTGAATGGAAATATAGAATTTTGGATCTTGCACGATTTCATTTTGTTCTAAGAATTTGTGTAAATTTTACAAAGCTACATAGTGGATGGGCACAAATTCATCTGCAAGTTCAAAACCACCGTAGCTTCCAACTCCGATTATGCCTATTTTCAAAAAAAATTTGGTGAGCCAAATGCAAGATTATAGGAGAAGATTAGCAGGTGAGTTGAGCCTGACCATATGGATACATGATGGAACATTACTAAGATCTCCTGAAAAGCTGTACCTGAATTAACAGCTGCATCTTGTTTTTCTGTTTATGAAGTGAAACCTGTTCAAGCATCAAGCATGGTTATGTTCCCTGATATCTATGCTTCTACTGGTTTAGTATCCATCAGACTGAGAAAGTTCCTAACTTCAGCAAATTAAGAAACAAAATTTCTTTTACCTCATTTAGTCACAATCTCTATTGCCTGAATAGCATTAGCTAAAAGAAAGACTTTGAAAAAAACAAAAAGCATATCTGGAATGATGGTAGTGGGAAAAAAAAAAAAACATAGCTGGAAAGATGGTGGTGAAGGCAGAAAGTGGGAAAATTATTGTTGCCGAAGAGATGAGAGGACCACATCCTGAAGCGAACTGTCCCTTTTCATTGCAGCTTTGAACTCATCAAAGGTGACTTTTCCATCACTGTTGGCATCCATCCTATCAAATATCTCGTCCAATTTCCCCGGTTCTGCTATATCTGCTGGAAGGCAGTCCTCGGGCAAAGCCTGCTCGAAAAACATTCTATATGTCATCTAATCTTGGAAGCAATTTAAACTTTTCAAGTTATAAAAATTGTTAGGGAAGCAGCTTACTCTGAGCATTGATGCTACTTCTTCCTTCGTGATGCACCCGGATCGGTCTGTATCATACATCTGTTGGCCGAAAGGCAGAAAGTGGGAAAATTATTTTCTTGTTGATGTTGCAAGTTGGAGGGAAATCAGGGAACAGAGCATACCTGGAAGCACAGACGGAGAGCATCATCCCCTTGAGAGTTCCTGAGGCTGGAGAAACCACAAAGAATCTCCCTCATGTCAACTGTTCCATCCCGGTTGTTGTCAAATAGATCGAAGATGCGGGGTGCCATAGGGATCAGTAACGACATGTTCATTGCTTTCAGCACCTCCTCGAATTCGGATAGAGTAGCATTATCACCTTTTGCACACCTGCACACATATATTTCCCGTTAGAATATGAAAAATTGATAATAGGGCAATCAAAATGTTAAAGCTTCTTTATGCAATTTATCAGCGGTCAAATGCTGATAAACCTAAAACTCTACGCAAACTGAACTAAAACTTCGGGGCACGAAATAGTTTGAGTACTCACAATTTGGAAAAATGTAGCCTGAGTTTCTCGATTTCATCCTCCTTGAGGTCATGTGATCCTAGTAAAGATTTCAACTTTTTGGTTCTTAAGAAAATTGTGCTACTCCACACACTGGCTATTGCTGCAGCTCGGAATTTGCGACGGGCATTGAAACTCTGCAGCCTTGAGACAATCTCGGGGTCCATTTGTTCCTCTTTTGCAGAATCCCCTATCACCCAAGGATGATTTAAAACCTGTCACCACATGCAGTATGTTTTTTTAGAGGAGGCTTTCGATAATAATAGGAAAAGACCAATAAGTTAAGGCTTTGGGAATCTGTACATCATGAGCACTCGGTCTCCTTTCGGGATCAACTTGCAGGAGATCAGTGATCAGTTGTTTTGCTGATGAAGTAATGTTCTTCCACGTCTTCTCATAGAAAGTGAAATCACCCTGCATAGCAAATCATTTGCCTTTCAGAAACATCGAAGTAGGATAAACTGAACAGTGAAGAAAATGATCTAGCTTTGGTGGAGGCAAGAAAATATCAACATACAGCCAGTATCACTTGTTGTTTCTGCTTGTTGGACTGAGCAATGAAAGGCGGGTACCTGGAATATCGAAGGAAGAAAACAAAAAAAACTGAGAACTTGAACCGAAAATCGGCATCTTGATCGTTGACTTATGGCAACAAATGATAGGGTACAATTTGAGACACGAGAAAATTAACTCACCCTGAGAGCAGGATATACAAGATTACTCCCAAAGACCACATATCAGTTTTAGAGCTATTTCTGCCTTGAGAAAGAGCTTCTGGTGAGACATAATCAATGGAACCAAACAACCCTACTACTGGATCGGTGAACTCTTCCACAGAACTCAATCCAAAGTCCATAATCTTCAGAGTAGAATCATCGTTTTCATTCAAGAAAAGACAGTTCTCTGGCTTCAAGTCTCTATGAACAATATTAGCCCTGTGAAGAGCTCCCAGACCTTCTGCAATCTGCCTAACCACAGCTGCTGCTTCACTCTCAGAGTACCTGTCTCGAGCGACAATTCTGTCAAACAGCTCTCCACCAGAACAAAGCTCCAACACAAGATGCACCCCATTTTGATCCTCATAAACATCATAGAGGTCAATCACATTCGGATGCGGCGATACATTTTCTACTATCTTTCTCATAACCAATATTTCATTTGTAAGTAAAGCATCAGATACTGAAACCTGCCTCCATGTTGGGAATTTGAAAGAAGAAATGCTTCTCTCACCATCACCGCGAGATCTCGGAATTCCTGATGGAGTTGACGGGCCTAATCTTTTCAATGTCTTGATGGCCACCTGCCTCCTATCTCCACTTGTCTTCAGTATACCTCTCCTGACAACTGAGAACCCACCTCTTCCTAGAATGTCTGAAACTTCATATTCATCTGAAAGTTTTCTTGTTTCCTGTCCCATGAAGACAATTTCCCGGAAACTAACTACCAAACACTCAACAGAAATGGAATCTTGAAGACTTGAAACTTTCAGACAAAAAAACAAATAATGGGAAGAACTAGGCAGGTAGTTTTCAATTATAAGGGAGAGAAGAGACAGAAAAGATTGACATCAGCCTGAGAAGACTTTTTGCATTAGTTTATGCATGAAATTCAAGAGAATAAATTATAAGAGATGGGAGCTGAAGAAAAACCGACAAACAGGCGAGGTCAACTAAACCTTAATTATTAGTCTAGTGAGCTTCCTTGTCTATCTTCAAATTTTTTTATTTTTTTTTCAATGGTTAAGATATTCTCCATCAACTTGTATGTAAACCGATATTAAATTTTATCTTTAAAAGATTTTAATAGAAAAATAATAGTATTAAGATTTGAACTCCGAAGATCAAAATACAGAACAAACCTTTTATCTACCCAATTTACCACTTAGATTTTCTCTAAATTATTAGAAGAAATTTTATAACACCTGTATATCATCTTAGATCTATATAATTATATTCTTAATATTTTATTATGGTATTCATTTAAAATATACAAATGATGATATTTAGGTAGGTAGGTACGTAGGTTAGTTAATTTAGATTGATTTAAATCAGTCCAGAACAGCTGAGAAAAATTAAAAAATTAAACTAAATTTTAACCAAGCCTCGTATGAAACAGGTGAAGATAATATAACATTTAAAAAAAAAAAAAAACAAACCTTGCCCAGGCCGGAGATCTTCTAAAGCTTTAACAGGTTCACGACTGCAAAAACTATCAACATGGGCTTGTTAGGATAGATGGTCCAGGTCCTCGAGGCTATAAGGCCTAGAGACATGTCTATGGAATGAAGAAAGATGCTTAAGGCTTAAATAGGATATCATACCTGCCAATTAATTTGATTATCTCCTCTAATCTGGCCTTTTGGTAAGGCTTAAACGTATTTGGGTTGGTGTAACTCTTAACCTAAACATGGGCTGTGTTAAATTCTGTTTCCTATTGGATATTTCTAGGCCTGTCCTTGATGGCTGGAATCTATTCACCCTCTCTTAAAAAAAAAATATTTAAAAAATCACATTCAGATGTTTAAGTTATTTTACAGGTAATTAAATTTACTCTACTCTAGTTAATTATTTTTTCGGATCGTATGAGAGTCTAATCTTAAAAAAGCACAGATTAACTCGAATTAATTATTTATCATTTTGGTTTTAAGAAAAACTTAATTGGGTGTTGATCCGATTAGGTCAACAAAACCATGGATAAACTCCTCAAATGCACAGGTTTTAACTGGTTCAATATTCTTTTCAATTAATCTAAGCTTTGGTCACTAATTTACAAACCAATCCGCCGAATATGAACAGCAACGCTTAATAAAGGAAAGGGAGAAAAGCAGCAGCGGCAGCAGAGCTCAGGACAATAAATATTAGTGCACAACTTTCCTTAAGGTGAGGGCTAATGGTGACAAGGAATCATTAGAATTTGCATTGAATTTGACCAGGTGAATAATACAATGGTCGGATGGTGACAAATTATATGACTTGAAGAATGTTTATTATAATAGTTGTTTGGAGCATCTATAAGTTTGATGTTCTGACATAATTTTCTTTAATATTCCTAAAAATATATTATAAAATCCTCTCTTTTATATGCTATTTCTAGAAAAAGGCAAGAAAATTTACAAAAAAATCTCGATGCAAAAGGTGATTTATATAATATCTTCAAACTTTTAGACGATTTTAATAATTTCATGATACCTCGGAAAGTTATCTTGAGTTGAGAAAAAAAGAGAGAAGAACAATCAGGAAAAGTATAACTGGGGGATCTGAGTCCCTTCTAGATATTGTAGAGTCTGAGTCTCTGCAAGAAGAAAACGCGGGCAAGCATCTTGCGTGCATAAATATATATACAGACATACACCTAACGTAGAGAGAGGAATCAAAGTGGGAAAAATGGGAACAAAAGATGGGGTTGAAAGAGGGGACGCAGGAAGTGGAAATATGCGAACTTCAAAACCTGCCTGCCTAACTTTGAATGATCTTTTTCATGTTCACAGGGAACATTATACAATTGTTCTCTGGATTTGCTTTCCTTTCAAATCAGATTCTTGGTTGTTCCCCCCGTTATTCTCCCCGTGCCTGACCAAAAGCACGGGATTAATTTGATATTTTCCCATAGTTTGGTAACGCAGTGCACTGTGATTTCACCTGCGTTTTGCCTGTAAAAACACCAAGAACTATATTTTTGATGTGGTGCATCGCTCTTCTAAATTATACCTTAATCTCTTAGTGTGAGTTTGATAGCGAGGTGGAATTAGGGGGGCTGGCAGGGGCCTGCAAGGAAAAATTCTTTTTCCAGCCCCCCCTCCTTTAATAAATTATATTTTTAGTTTTAAAAATAGAAAGTTCTAAGTTCTAACCCTCCTAAATTCTTTTTCGCACGTCTAATATTCGTCGTACATGAATTTTACTCATTTCACGTCTCCACCAGCACACCCTAGCCTCAAACCCTGGAGGGGGAATGGGATTCGGGGATGAGAGAAAGCTTAGCTCCATGGTAAAGACTTTGAACCCAGCTCAATCATATCCTAGGACTGAATTCGAGTTAAAATCCATGTCAATTTTAAATGATGCCAAGCCAAACCTGTCAGATCATCACTGCTTAAAACTAAAAAGGAAGGCATGTGTTCAATGTGCAAAAGAATCTTTTCATCAAGATTTTTGACCCTAGACATAAAAGCATCCCAGTGCTTGGAACTCTTGAGATGCGACAAGAAGAGTCCATGATTGATGTAAGATACAGATGCCAGCTTTTGAGTGCTGCTAGACAGCTAGAGGACCACATCTTTCTTGTAACTTCAACTAAATCCAAGAACTGTTCCTGGACTCCACCACTACTTACTTTCTCTATGCCCTCTGTGCGAGGGTGTGTTGTGCACACAGGAAAGGAGGCAATTCTGTTCAAGTGCCTTTTGAAGAACTGGCCGGGTGCATTGAACAAGCTGAGAAAGTGGGGGCATTATAAGGCCCCTTCTAATTCAACTCAACACACAAAAATCAGAAAAAACAAGGAATAAATAGATCAAGCAAGGAATCCAGGGATTTTGCACCAACACAAAAGACAGCATAATGTATGAAAGCACCATATATTGATGTATGTGTACATATACTTAGCTACATAGCGATATGAACTTTTCAACAGCAGTACAGAATATGGGTTTGGTCCTTGCCAGTTCATTATTGGCTCTTCTTCAATACTGCACAGAAAGCAACCTAGAAATCCTAGACTTAGCAAGATAAAGAAGCAGAACAGAAACTCAAAAGTTCACAAATGTCTTGAACATCTACATATAAGAACATATTAAACTACTAAGACTCTCAAGGAAGAAGTTTCTGCACTATGAAGCAGAAACTGTGTTGATGATGGCCTTCTTCCCAGAATGTTAGCTGTATCCCCTTCTAGGATGGTGCAGAACCAGGGAGAGCAGCAAGGTATTTTGCATCTTTCGTTAGACATACCACATGCCAACATCCTGCTTTGGAATCAGATCCATGGAATAATCAACTGGTGGACTGGGGAACGGAGAGCCAAATCTGAAGTCAGTAATATTGTCACTGACATTGGTATCAAATGCAGAATCAAATGCCTTGCAGTGATCAAACTGATTTTCAGTTGATGAGAAAACAGCATTGTTCACTGGCATGCTGGTTGCTTCAGTGATGTTGTTTCCTGCCATAGCCCCTTGGCCATAGAAGCTATCATCCAGCTGAAATTGGAATTTCTGTTGTTGCTGTTGATTTTGACCACCGATAATATTAGCATTCCTAGGATCCAGCTGAAACTGAAATTTCTGTTGCTGCTGTGGATTTTGGTCCCCCATAAAATTCACATTCCTGGGGTTCAGCTGAAATTGAAATTTCTGCTCTTGCAGTTGCTGCTGATTTTGATCTCCAATAACATTGGCACTCCCAGGATTCATGTTCTTGTCTCGCTGAAGATTGGTATCATAGAAAGACATAAGATCAGAAATCGATTTTTTCCCATCTTCTGGAAGTCCAAGTCCTGAAACATTAAATGAAGGGGTCTGGTTTGGAGCTGCTGCCTTAGTTTGGGGAAATGGGAGAGAAAACACAGCTGGTTTGTCACTGTTAATTTGGAAATTAGACAATCCAAGTCCCTGAGAAGCGTTGGTGCGGTATAGGCAATTCATTTGGTGATTATTTCTTGCAGTGATGTCAAGAAACCCAAGTCCGGAATCGTTGTAGGGGCACTGAGGATGCTCGCACCTGTACACCTTTTGATCAACCAACATGTGTGGCTCGCCAGCTGGCTGCTTCCTTTTCTGAATGAAATCCATGCTTGTTTCAACAAGCTCTCCCTTAATTTGTGGAGCTGCTGGCGGCATCATAAATCTATCTCTTGGTCCAGCTGCTGTTGCCATGTTGAAAAGATTGACATCAAGACGTTTACAATCCTCTACTTCAACATTGGGTTCATCATCCACTCCTTCAACATCATAATCACTGGAATCACTGATGACACACGAACCACTTCCACCAGCAGACACAGGAGGGCAGCTATCTGGATATAATTTTCGGGACAGTGTTTCTTCCTGATTAATTATTGCCAGCCAAGTGGCACTCTCCTTGGCAGTCATCTTATCCTGCAAACATTTAGACTGGCGAACAAGCTTGCGTATCTTGGCAATATCAGGAGAAATGTGCTTAATCACAGCTGTCAGAACACTGACTTTCCAAGCCTTCTTCAGATCATGAGGCTTCTTGTATGGAGGAGGACCCTGATCCTTGGGCAAACCCAGTTGAGGCCACCATTCCTCGTTTGCAGTGGGCCACCAT
Organism: Populus euphratica; assembly: GCF_000495115.2. Lineage (NCBI taxonomy): Eukaryota > Viridiplantae > Streptophyta > Magnoliopsida > Malpighiales > Salicaceae > Populus > Populus euphratica. Next base: position 117,847 of record NW_011500005.1, read on the forward strand.
GGCGGGGCAACACCTTTCTCCAGTGGGAAACGCCTCTGGGGTGGATCACAGTGCTGCATCAGGGCTGACAGAAGCGATCCAAGAGTTGTATCCTGAAGTTCCTGCAAGGTGTGAGGTGTGGATGCTGCTGGACCACAATCTTCACTCTTTCCAGGGATTGAATGGTCTGCCTGATACTTGGAGATAGCAGCAGGGCCATTCCGATCAAACCTGACTTTTTCCTTCCACCATCCCCGGAGATTGTCAGATGCTCCACTCACCGGCTTTCCCTTCTCAGGAATGATCCCATACACAAAACCCTGAGCTTTGCAAACTTCCATCATTTTCAGCATATATTTCAGGATACCATCTTGTGCTCGTGACATCTTCTTCCTCCGTGCTTGCTCCTGAGACTGACGATGTTTTGCATGATCAACAACTTCCGTATTCTTACCCTGCTCTTTAAGTCGCCTAAGCAACATCCTGTCTCTCCACATCCTCCTCTCAAGCTCATCCACATCCATCTCTTCATCGCTGTAATCCTCCTCGATTGTTGCCCCTGGTTCGCGTTCTGGAACCGCATCCATTTCTCCAGGAGCCGAGAAAAAGTCCAGATTGTTGCAAAATCCCATTTCTTCAAAGATTCCCATTTCAGCACACACCACAGCCAAATCAGTTTACTGATAGGATAGAAGATTGAGCTCAGTTAAGATATGCTCCACCTCTCTTACAATATCAATCTCCACACACAACTATCGCTTAGAAGTTCACCTATTCTTATTCTTTGAAATTCAGTGCATGTGATGCACAAAAGGCCGCCACAGCTAAGCTCCTGCAACCCAAATAAATGCACTTAAATATTTAGTGAAAGTTTCCCCGAATCTCTTACAGTAGGTCATGTACAATGAATCATTAAACTCTAATTTAATGTAGAACAAAGAGAGCACGGAATACCATAAACGTCATATCTTAGACTAACACCTAATTATCAAACAAACAAAAACAGAGTAACTGCTTTAGAAGCTCAACAAAGTGGATCTCCACCGACATACAAATATAATCACAGGTCCATTAAGGCTCTCTTTAGCTGGACATTTGTAAAACAAACAAAAAAATAAATATGCAAACATAACATAAAGTAAGCTTTATCATTAATAGTATCAAAATCAGTTACGATTTGAAACAAATGAACTTGCTTCTCTCATGTCAGTGAGAAAAATTAATTCCAGGGATATTCAAATAAAAACTGCATAATTGTCTCAACCTGGTGGTAAATCAATATCACCAAGAAGCAGACAACATAAATTCAAATCCTAAACGAAAATACCACGGATCCCAGCCTCCACTCGGACACTTCAACAGGGTGTCCAGGCGGTGGGCTGTGCCTTCACATGACCGGCAATTAGTCTTAATTCCAGCTAAGCATGCCTGTATTACCATAAACAAACTAATAGTACTAAAATGAAATTAGATACAATATCTCAAAACCCCAGTTAACATGTCACAATATCAAGAAAACAATAAGTTTTTGAATAAAATGTTAGCAACCAGCAACTACAGAATAAACAGGAGGGTACCATCTTCACTAATGATCATCGTAACATAGGAGCAAAACTTTTAGAGGGCCAAAACTATAATGCATTTATAAACCTCAGATCTACCTGTAACTGGATGATGTTACATCAGTAACAACTAAGATCAAGGAGAAAATGATTCTCTACCAAAAAAAGGAGAGAGAGAGAGAGAGAGAGAGAGAGAGAGTTATTATTTTGTAGCTTATTGAACGAAAAATTCCAGCAAAAACTGCTTGTTATGTAAGCAGAGAAAAAGGTAAGAAAGAAAGAAACTCACTTTTTTTAATAATAACAACACTGTAAGTCTGCAACAAAGTCTGATGTAAGTTCTTTTAAGATAAATTTCAAGCCTTTTATAACACAGACAGGCACAATAAGTCTCCTAGAGCCATCTTTCCTTAAAAACTAAGTAGCGAAAGGACACAACGTACCATGAATTATCAGGGAACCAAAAGGGTTATCATCATGATTCATGAAAAGACACAAAAGAATCACCAGAACTTCCTTTTTGTGCGTGACATAAATGATGATTAATTAATAACAAGATATTGATTAACATCAACAATTAATAAAGCATTTACAAAATCCTAGGACAGTACATTTAATAAGCACAAAAGATCAAGCAACATAACAACACTTAATCATGAAAGACATGGTTTAATACAAATTTTAAGAAATGGGATCCAGTAGATTTATTGATAAATAAAGAAACGATGAAAGATTGAATCTTTACTGAGTTACTGAGTTATGGCTTTGTAAGAGCAGCTGCAACCATTGAAGAAATTAACAAAGTGTCTCCCTTTTTACCTTTCTGGGGTTCAGAAGAAGAAGAAGACGAAGCTCTCCTCTCCTCTCCTCTGCTCTCCTCTTCTGCTTACAGTTTAGACATAGAGAGGGGGGGTGGAGACTTTAAGGTGTGTTTTTTGTGTTAAACTTTTCTACAGATACTGTCCCATGAGAGTAATAGGAGAAAAATATAAAGAGGGAGAGAGAAAGGTGGCAATTTGTCTGAAAGAGGGACAGATATGGAAATAGTGGTTTTTTGGAGGGTATTTTGGGGTGGGTAAATTTATAGACAACCATGGTTAGGATGGGTTTTAACCGTGGTGATGGTTGGAATTTTGGATAATTTGGAGTTTGGAAAGAGTTTGCTATATGGGGAATTTCTTGTGTGAGGTTGTTCACACTCAAAGTATGGTGCTCTATGGCTATGTTGTGAGGTGGACCAATGGGTCCCGTGTAGATCAGAAAAAAAGGGTTTGGTGAGTGATGGGGACAAAAGAAGTTAGGCATTTTTGTTGAAAAAACTTCTTCTTCTTTTTTTTTTTAATCTCTTTTTGTGCTAAAAAATAATTGGGTGTCATTTGGAAATTTTGGAATTTCTAACAATATATTTTAGAATTGCCTTTTTTAGCTTATTAAATTGCATATTTAGATTCAATTCTACCTTTATATATATTTATATAGCACGTATTTATATTTTTTTAATAGTTTATAAAATAAAGTTAGTTTGAAGATATAATTTTTTGTTAAAGAAGGGTCGGGTAATGTATAAAATTTGTAAATAGTATCAAAACCCAAAGTCTTTCTTCTGAGGAAAATATTTCTTTATAAATGGTATAAAATATAGTTTTTGAAAATAATAGAAAATTTTTATTAAAATAAAAATGATGAAAGAACGTTCTGTTTTTTTTTTCCTTTGTGAGAGTCTTCTATTTGTAATTTAAGGGTGAGATTCTCTTTTTTTCTATTCCACATAAATCACAATTTTTTTTCTTAAAAGGGATAATATCAATTTTCTTAAATAGGGTTTAACAAAAGTTATTAAATTACTCAAAATTAATAGATTTAAATCTATATTTAAATAAAGTTTGAAAGTGGGATTCAACTACACGAACTGTATAGAGTTGACAAAATTTTGTGGGTGGGAATTAGCTGTATTCTTTAAAATTTCCTTTCTTGTCGAACTTAATATATTTCATATATAGATCGTACCTTGTTTTTACATTAAAAAAAAACATATATTAGCAATAACTCAATTTTTCATGGAATCTATCGATATATCATTAGCTTGAAAAAATATTTTTTTATTAAACAATCTAAACGTGTTTGACTTTATAAATAGTATCAAAATCTTTCTTCCGAAACATTTATCTTGAGTAAAAAATTATAAATAGTATAAAATCATTTGTAAAAAAAATAGAACTATTTTATAAGAAAATTGATGGAAAAAATAGTTATCTTTTCTATCTCAGCAAGAGTTTTTTTATTTTTTTTCAATAAAAAAATTAAATTAATAGTAAAATTATGATTTCTTCTATTCATATAAATCATAACTAATTATGTAGCTTGTGTTTTGTCATAAGTTAAATGTAATTTATTTGAGAAAAAAATAATATTAAGCCGATGCAAGTGTATTTTAAAAAGGTTATTAATCCATGTTAACTCATTAAACTCATGACAAGGTTCATTTGACAAAAAATAACAAATATGAAAAAAAAAACTCAATTCTTAACAAACTAAATATTAAATGATGAAATTAAAAAATTTAAAACTCAATTCTTAACAAACTAAATATCAAATGATGAAATTAAAAAATAAAATCTAACATGCAAGGGGATAAAAGAAATAACAATTATAATCTAAAAAACACATGAATCTATTCAGGTTAACCTGTCAAATCTACATGTCATATTGTGAAATCGTGATAACATGATAAAAAGAAAAATAAAGAAGACTATGAAACCTAGTTTTTCTAAAAAAAAAACAGTGTTGAATTATAAGATGGGGAAAACAAGACCAAAAGGGAAAATTGATGCCACCCTTGTTATCTTATAAAACCGGGCTATTTCATTAGAAGCACCAAATATAAAAAAAATTATAAAAATTAATTCTCGACAAATCAAATATTTAAAGATTAAATTAAAAAAAAACTAATAACACAAGAAGACTCCAAGGAAAAAAAGTAACCAAAAGAAAATTTTTTTTATCAAAGTTAATTCGTCAAATCCATGGCTCATACAATAAGATCAGAATAATCCTATACAAAGAAAAACAAAGAAAATCATAAAGCTTAATTTTTTAGAAAATCAATGTATAGTAATGAGATCGAAAAAAAAAATCTATAAAAAAAAATCCATATTAACTTATAAAACTTACGACTTAAATCATTTGACTAAAAGCATTGAATTTGAATGAAATTGAAAAAAAAAATTCAATCACATAAAAGAAATAAAAATATAAAATAGAAATCAAATAATCACATTTATTTTTTTAAAAAAAAACAATGCATAATTTTAGATTAAATAGATGAATTAAAAAGAAAAATTAATTTTACAAATGACTTAAAAAGAAGAAACCACACAAAACAAGGAGCAAACCTAAAAAATAATAAATAAGATATTTTAATTGAAGAATAAAATTAAAAATAATTGAAAGTTTATAAAAATAGATAAGAAAAAAAGTAAGACCAAAATTAAAAAAAACAAAAACAAAAATTAAAGATTGAATAATAAAATTAAAAAGTAAAGCAAAAACTTACAAAAACAAAAATAACAAATCAAAGAACGAGATACTCAAGTATCTGTAACAGACCACCGTAAAGTTTTAACCGTCAGACACGAGTTTTGAGGGGGGAGAGAGAAAAAAACAATTCCAACTAAAATTAATTTAGAAACACCACAAATAAAAGAAAGAGACGACGTGTAGAATCTAATAACTTGCTATAAAATAATTTTTCATCATTAAAGAACATTGTGCAAGCCATCAAAGCGTGGTGGAACAAACCCTTCTACGCGTGGCTACGTGTATATCACGCGCATACTAATTTTAAAATTTTAATAATTTTTAATTAATACAAAATTCCATTTTACTTCTCTAATAATCCGGATGTAACATAAAAGCCAACGTAAAGATCTGGAAATGCAGACCATTGCAACCCCCTTGTGAAGAATACACGAGTGGATGGATGAAACAGATGGTGTGAGTGACTACACTATAAGTTTTCTGGAACAATTAAAAAACGTACGGCAGTTTGCAGATTCGGGACGGCGCCCGAACGTGCATAAATGGAAGCCTTGCTTCGTGGAAAGAGGTCAATCTCATTTATTTAATATTTTAACTAATTAATTACATTTACTTATTTTCATATATATATATATATATATATATATATTTTGTTTACCAGATTCCATTTTACCATGTCTAGCCTTTTTTATCCGTTTCACTTTTCTAGTTTAATGAACGTAGCTATAAAACTTGTACGGGGTGAGTAAATAAAAATATAATAACATTTTATTTTAAAAATAAATTAAATTGAGTTTTGTAACGCCTTTTTGTTGCCTTCTGTGTAAATTAAATTGATTCCTCCACCTTCTAAATTTGCGTTTTGTTTTTGACCTTGTGGTTCTTTTCTGGTTTTGCCGATTTTCTTTTTTTCTAAAACCGCTGGAGATATTTTGTAAATTAATTTATTGTCTATTGATTTTTGCTCCATGCAATCACAAGAAAGTTTTTCTTGCCTGTGATGTGTAACTTCCCATTTTGCATTGAAAATATAGAAATATTTGAAAAATATAATTTTATATTATAAATTCAATAATTCTAGATTAACCCGTTTAATCTGAAAACATGGTTACATTTTATAATTCTAAATTTAATCTTGAGATACAAAAACTATTCAATGGATGCCTTGATTGTTTGGAAAGCAAAAACTATTCCATGGATGCCTTGATTCTTTGAAAAGGAAAAAAAGTAATTTCCGTTCCTTAATTACATGGAACATCTGTAAGAAGAACATGCATGATCAAGAAATGCAAAAATAAATCAAATTAAAGATCCAAGGAAATGGGGTGCAGATGCACGTTACTGCTGAATTAGGGATGCAATGGTTCACTGTATCTATGTTCCTCTAAGGTGGCCCTTTCCTGCTTTAATTTTCAGTTTTATTCCTTTAATATGTTCATCCAATGTAATAAAATGTATTTTAATTAATGTTTTTGCATGAATAATGCCGTGTCTAGTGGCTTTTCAAGCATGTATTCAAGACCAGTCGACAGTGTCTCCGGCATCTTGTAATTATACTATATTGCAATGTATCAAATCGGAGCTTAGGTTTGTGCACGGAGTTGAGTCTTGCTCTGTGGATGTAAGAGTGACAAGTAATGCAAAAGTTTGTGAGAGCATTTTTTATGATTTGCCGGATCCGTAATTAAATAAAATATTAGCACTCCATACTTCTCTTCCAATGGTGGCAATGCATTCATGGACAGTCAACCATGTTGACACAGATAAATAAATAATTTTTTTTTTAAATAATATCTGGCTATTGATTTGAGATAGGGATAATAAAATTAAAAAAATATATTTTTCGTGTATTTTACATCTTAAAAATATAAAAATTCAATTAAAAATCATTCTAAAAATAGATTTATGTTTTTATTAATTTCCCTAACCGAACACAATTAAGTTCCTATCATTTTTGTATTTTATTTTACGAGATAATAATCTTGCAATTTCTAAATATTTTTTTTTATTTAAAAAAAGAAAGAAAGGGAGAAGGGAAGGTGGTGGTGGTTATTACATTGAGTTTTGAGAAAGGTTGCCTGATGCAACTATGACACGTCGTGAATCATTATTTATGTATTTATTTCTTGATATTCGAATTATTTTTCCTATTCTTCTATTTTTTAAAATTTTCATTTTTTATATTAACTAGGATCTTCGCTTGAAAGACCGTGTAAGAAAATCAATACAAAATAACATTTAAAACCCCATTAATTTTAGATTATAATTTATTTTTTAATAGTTCATACATCAGGTTTTTTTTTTAAAAAAATCATATGTAAGTATACCATTAATCTCCAAGCTTATATATCTATCACGGTTGATATATTAATATACTTTTAAAATTTTATTTTTAATTTAAATTCATATTTAAAAGGGTAAAAAGACATGATTATAACTTAATACATTCAGATATTATAAAATATCATGTTCACATAACTTTAAGTCCAACTTGCTTCTAGATCTAATATTATTGGATTGAGCTATATACTGAATCTAAATATATATAAGTATGATAAAATATTAAACCTAATATTTTTTTATTCAACTATGCACCGAGATAAAAAATACACTTGAATTTGACAAACTAACAAACTTAACATCTTTAAATTTAATTATATATTAAACCCAGATAAATATAAATCTAGCATGCAATTAGGCTCATCACTTATGAGCTTTACATTGCGTCATGTCTGTGTGAATTTGAATTTGATGATTGAGTAATATGATAAGATATGTGGTATATATATATATATTTAAGTAATTTATTCATAATTTTTATTGTATAAATATTTATATTTTAATTTTAAAATTATTTATCATATAAATATAAGAATAAATATTTTTTTTTTAGAATTTAGAATTTGTTCTTTTATTTATTATATTTTTATTATAAAACATTGATTTCATTGCTGGAGAGTCATTAACCCCTATTACAATTAACTTTTTTTTCATAGGTATTAGTTCTTTTATCATTAATCTTCTACTTCTTAAGCTTTGATAAATAAAATATTGGCATAACTATACAATTATCAACCTTACCAACACTCCTAAACTTTTTTCTTTCTTGAGCATTTTAAATTCTGTAATATCATCAATTACAATTACTATTTCTCACTCGATTCAAATGAATTTAGACAGAAACCATACCCTGCATTCTTTTTTTATATATATAAAAATGATATGTTGCAGTCAAACCATGCATTATTCATCAAATATTTTAACAGGACAAGTAAAATTGCGAGCACTGGTGAGAGTGCCAAGCAAGCCATTAGAAAAAATGGCTTCGTGCCCCCCCTGCACATAATTCTTTTGTGGAATAGTCACGTTACTTCGTATAATGAAAATAAACCTTGAGACTTAAAACATGTATGAAGGTAAAAAATAATATAAATTATATTTTAAAATTTTATTTAATAAATTAAATTATTGAATTAAAATATGTTTTTAATATGTTATTGAAATATTAATAATTAAATAGTTAAAAGTTTGAATTTTATAATTTTTATTTATCTGAAAAAATTAAATATATATAAGTTTTAAGTTTAGAAGACTTTCACTTAAATAAAAATATGTTAAAAATTAGTATAAACTATATATCTTGAAATTTTATATAATAATTTAAACTATATATATATATATATATATATATAGAGAGAGAGAGAGAGAGAGAGAGAATTAAAAGCCTGAACAAGAAAAAATGATTCTAAAAATTCCACCAAGCAATTTTATTTCCAATAATCCATTACTCTAGCCTTGTTCAAACGACTAAGATTGCGATGTAGAAGTCTTCCTTTGTTTCTTTATTTTTATTCATTTTCTTAAAATTAGACATTGGTATAAATAGAGTTTATTTAACTTAAGTAATTACATTTAAGCAGATATATAAATAAAATCAAATATTTTGAATTTTCCCAGTAATTATTATGTTTTTGATTCTTTTTTTTTTTTAACTTGTAACTAATTTTACCATCCTACGTCCTTGGCTTGCAGTGTACAAAAATAGTAGATGGTAACATCACGATGGTATTTAATTCATTGCTAAAAACCTGTACTTTTTTGTGCTGTTTGATAAGATTTGGAGGAGCATGTTCGACACATGTAAAGATTAATATAATTTTAATTTTATCTTTATTTATTAATTTATTTTTTATTTTTAAATTAGACTTTTTACATTGAAAATTTTATATCGTGAACCTAAATTAATAACTTATAATCCATGCCTTAGAATTATAGTTTTCAGTTTAGAAAATAACCAAGTGTTTATTTGGTATTTTGATGTTAGATAATTTTTTTTAAATATTTTTTATTTAAAAATATATTAATTTTTTTAGATTTTTTTATTTTGATATCATCACATTAAAATTATAAAAAAAACAAGAAAAATATCAATTTAATATTTAAATAAAAATAAAAATAGAAGTTCCTGTATCTCCATGTAACTTCTAATTATTGCACGGGCAAAGCTCCGACGCCGATTACTGTGAAAATCATTTAAAACGTACCCTTTTTTTTTTTTTGTTTTTTGCAAACTTTTATCTAACAAAAATAGAAATTTGCCATCAACGTCATCTGAGTGCCCCCTTGTTTCTTTTATGTGTTAATTTCCTCAACAGTAAAAAGCAAAAAACAATTCTTAAGAAAAGCAAGGACCAGTAGCAGCCGCCACACAGGTGGAGAAACCAGCTGCCTCCATGTAAAAAACCCCACCTAAACATCCCTCTCAGAACTTGACACGTATCACTCAAGTAGGTCTCACCTTGTCTTAAAAATGGTGGAGGACATGTCACCTCCTCGAATAAAAATGATTCAATCTAGTGGCAGCCGACCCTTTCAACCTTTCCCTGTCCCCTCGCAAGTTGTGGACTCTCTCTCTCTCTCTCTCTCCTTATTATCCTCTGCAATCTCTGCTAAATAAAGGACGTGATGGTATTTTGGCACTGGTTGGATTTGGGGATTGGAACTCGATTTTCAAGCAAAGTTCATGATAGTGATGGGACTTTTGTGGGTCTTTTTAGTTCTTATACTTCCATGTGAATAATGTAATATATTCACCCGTAGAAAGGGAACAAGATGGGAAGGGTGAAAGGGCATGCGACTAAAGGATTTGGAATGAATCGGAGATATATAGAAAATTACAAGTTGTTTCACGGTGGTGGTTTTTCTTAAAGTGTGTGTGTGTCTATATATATATATATATATATATATATATATATATGAAGATAATGTATTTTTAAAAAAATTATTTTTAACAATAATACATTTTAAAAAATAAAAAATTAAATTCTCATAAAACATCATTTAAAACACAATTTTAAATGTAGTCATTCTTTCATTATTGGAAACATTATGGAATTAAGCGGAAAAGATTCTCAAAAATAAAATTAAACATCTCTAGTTTAGAAAAAGAATTGTTTTTATCAACGATAAAATCTAAAATTAATAAGTTTTAAGTAATTTCTTTCATATCTTCCGAAACGTAGTGTAAATATCTGTGGTCGATATGCTTCCATGACAATCAAGCAGCAACTTGCACATTACTATATCATGGTGGCCAATGACTATCACCATCATGCACCATGCTATAATTAATTTTTAAAATTTTTATTTTAAAATTCATTTTATAGTTAAAAATAAATAAAAATAAATTCCACAGTCTCTTAAAATTGCCATCATGCACCACGCTCTAATTAATTTTCAAAATTTTTAATTTAATATTCATTTTATAATTAAAAATAAATTCCACAGTCTCTTAAAATTGAAGAGGAACGTTTATTAATTCTTTTTCATTTCAAGAAAATTAAGTGACTTATAATTAGTTTTTTTTTTTGATAATTTTAGATTATATTGCGATAACACATAGTGTGATAATATTAAATAATAACCTGATTTTTATATTTAATTTTTTTAAAAAAATATTTTGATTTTTTCTGAATTTTTTTATATTATTTGATGTATTAATATTAAAAATAAAAATTACAGCGCAACATTCATGCCACAAGAGCACGATTAATTCAGGGTTTCTAGAAATGACACCTTATACTAAAAGTCCCTTATCCTTTCTTGGTGTGGCAGCGCCATACATACAGGCAAGAGTCGCCTTCGTACTGTTTGATAAGAGTTGACTTTTAACCTTTTCTTCTTATTATTATTATTATAATGTTGTAACGGGTAGTTGATCGTTCGCTAGCGCCATAATACAAATATTTTCCACAGCAATACAGGAAAAATAAATAAATAAATAAATAAAAATGGGGGTAAACCCTCTGAAAATTATTTCATATGTGCTGGGATGGGAAGCCACAAACTGCGTGATAGGACTTGGCTTTTATTTTTTAAGAGAATTTATGGGTGTAATATAATGATAGTTTTTTGTCTCCCCTTAATATAATGGTAGCTATGCGTTTAAATTGGGAGAATATTTTTTTTTTTTTATTCAATCTAGTTGTAGTCTAATGAATTAATTACTCGCTTCATTCAATCTAATTGTAGTCTAATGAATTAATTACTCGCTTCAGATTTAATTTCAAATATTATATTGAGTGGGAAAATTTTTAATTTACCAACAAACCGGTTAAAATCTAATATTTTTTTTCAAAACAATATAATTATAATTTTTTAAAAAAAAAATTATAAAACAATACTGTTTTTTAATTGATCAGGTTAACTTATTTAATGGTTTTAGCCTAAAACAACTTACTCTATCTATGATCAGCCAACATCTAGCCTTTATTATTATTATTATTATTATTTTTTAAAGGGTCATGGAATTCATTTTGCTCATCGGATTATGCCTGGATTTTGGTTTGAAAAGTTGAACTTTCAAATGGGTCATGGAATTCATTTTGGATTATTATTTAAAATTATTATTATTTTTTTCAAAAAAGGAGACCATGGTTCTATGATGTTTGAGCAATAGCTCCAAGGAGAAAATGAACTGCTGTCATCGCATTATACAGGCTACTAGTATATGGCAACAACTACACCAGAAAGCATTACGAGCACAGCTTGCCATGCTTCGACATGGGAAGCACTCCAACATTTTCAAATTTGCAAAAATTCTTTGCCTTCCCCTTGTGCTTGCACGTACAGAGATGCTACCTCCTTTCGGTAACATATAAAAGCCTCTCCCACCCACCATTCCTTGCATCATAAACAACACAGCAGCAACAACAAAGAGTGCTCAGCATGTCTTCTCTCAAAGCCTATGGCAAACTTGACGAGGCCGACCAAGCACGGCTCGAGGCTCGTCGAAGAACCCGCAAAAGAATCACCATCATAAGCCTTTCTTCAATACTTCTTGTTGCCATTGTTGTTGCTGCTGTGGTGGGGACTCATGCTTCTAGTGGAAACTCGAAGAAGGATGGAGCTGATAAGTCACTTTCTACATCAGTGAAAGCTGTTTGTGATGTCACTTTGTACAAGGATTCTTGTTACAATAGCCTTGCTCCTGTGGCTAAACCAGACCAGCTTCAACCTGAGGAGCTTTTCAAATTGGCAATCCAAGTGGCCAAGAATGAATTATCAAAAGCTTCTCAGCATTTCTCCAAGGATGGAGGGGTGCTTTACAATGGTGTCAAGGACAATATGACAATTACAGCCTTGGAAAATTGCCAAGAACTCTTGAGTTTGGCATTGGACCATCTTGATAACTCAATGGAAGCGGGTCATGGTGTCAATGTAATTGATATTGCGGATGATCTAAGAAGTTGGCTAAGCACTTCAGGTACTTGCTATCAAACATGCATTGATGGCCTTTCGGAGACGAAATTAGAGGCCACTGCTCATGATTATCTCAAGAGTTCAAGTGAATTGACTAGCAATAGCTTGGCAATTATCACTTGGATTTCCAAGGTTGCAGGCTCAGTGAACATCCATAGGCGCTTAATGAATTACGAAGACCAAGAGATGCCAAACTGGCTGCATCCAGAAGATCGTAAACTACTTCAAAGTTCAGATTTGAAGAAGAAGGCTGATGCTGTTGTGGCTAAAGATGGGTCTGGAAAGTACAAAAGAATCAGCGATGCCCTCAAAAATGTTCCTGAAAAAAGCAAGAAGAGGTATGTGATCTATGTGAAGAAAGGAATTTATTTCGAAAATGTTCGTGTAGAGAAGAAGCAATGGAATGTCATGATGATTGGTGATGGAATGAAGGCAACAATTGTATCAGCAAGCCTGAACGTTGTCGATGGAACTCCTACATTCTCAACTGCAACATTTGGTAAGTTCAGGGCTAATACTCCAATATGGTTACATGCTAACCAAAGTTTAGCTACGGGGATAGAGGTTAGAAACTTAGAATTATCTAAATGGCTGATGCTCATTTTCCTTTTTCTGCAGCTGTGTTTGGGAGGGGATTCATTGCTAGAGATATGGGGTTCCGTAACACAGCTGGTGCAATCAAGCATCAGGCAGTTGCCTTGATGTCAAATGCTGATATGTCGGCCTTTTACAGATGCAGCATGGATGCTTTTCAGGACACTCTCTACGCGCATGCCAATCGGCAATTCTACCGCGAATGCAACATATATGGAACAGTTGATTTCATCTTTGGAAATTCAGCTGTTGTCATCCAAAGCAGCAACATACTACCCAGGAAACCTATGAAAGGCCAACAGAACACCATCACTGCACAAGGCAAGATTGACCCTAATCAAAATACTGGAATTTCAATTCACAACTGTACCATTTGGCCTTATGGCGACTTGAGCTCTGTCAAAACTTTCCTTGGCCGTCCTTGGAAGAATTACTCAACAACTGTATTCATGCGTTCTATGATGGGGAGCTTGATCGACCCTGCTGGATGGTTGCCATGGACAGGAAATACAGCACCTCCTACCATTTTCTATTCTGAATTTGAGAATTTCGGGCCTGGTGCTTCAAAGAAGAACAGAGTTAAATGGAAGGGCTTGAAAACCATCACCAATAAACAAGCTAGTAAATTTACAGTGAAGGCATTCATACAGGGAGAATGGTGGCTCAAAGGAACTGGTATTAGCTACAAACCTGGTATCTGACTGTGATACATTTTGCAGAGAACGCTTCCTTTTTTGTGTTCCTTTCATGTTTTTGTTTCCTTTATGTTGTTTTCCTACACCAATTTATTTTATCCTTTTCACACTACACGTTGATTCATTGAAACTTGAGTTTGGAACAATTCTAGAGTCTCAAGCGATGAAATTTCTTGGCAAGATAAGTTGCTGCTAAATACGTTGTATTTTATTAATTTGATCATAAAATCCTCACAATCTGTCTTATCGCTGAATTACAAGAAATCCAGGAGGTGTCAACTAAGAATTAATAAAATTGTGAAGCAACAAGGCCCCTATTTATAATCAATCTAGTCCTCCAGAGAAGGGTACGTCAGTGTAAGGCAACCAAGTATCCCCCATTGTGAAATTGTAGACGGTAAAATTCACAGCTTGTGTGGTATTCATCAGATTAAAACCAGGCCATTGCACTCTCCTGCTAGTGTTTGCACCAGGCCCATAATTCTGAAACTCACCATAGTAAATGGTGTCTAATCCAACAGTTCCGTTCCATTCTAGCCATCCGACCGGCTGAATCAGTTCTCCGATGTACGATTGCATGATTACAGTTCTAGAGTACTCCTTCCAAGGTCGCCCCAGAAAGTTCAAAGTCGAGTTCCTGTCCATAGCCAAATCAGGTGCAGCTTCAATCGTGCAATTGTGAATGGAGATGCCAGTATTTTGGTTTGGATCAGTACGACCTTGCGCAGTGAAGGCATTCTTCTGGTTAAGCATTGGCTTGCGAGCATATAAATTGCAGTTCTGAAAGACAGCAGCAGCATTTCCGAAAATGAAATCCACAGTTCCGTATACATCACATTCCCTGTAGAATTGCCTCAAGGAATGCACATAAAGAGTATCCTGATAGCCTTCAAAGCTGCACCGGTAAAAAGTGGAGAGATCAGCATTGTTCCTCAGAGCTACTGCTTGGTGCTTCTCAGGACCTGCCGTGTTCCTGAACGTAATGTCTACTCCAACAAATCGCTCCCCAGAAACAGCTGCAGCATAAAATCGAGACTCGTCAGGATTTTAAACATCAGTAAAAACTCACCCCTTAGTTATAAACTCAGTGGTTATTGGCTTACCGAAAGTCGAAGAATTAAAGGTTGTCCAGCCATCAATGACACTATGGTTTCCCGTTATGACGGTCCGATTAATTCCTTCTCCAATCAGCACTATATTCTTCTTATTTTTAGGAACAACAACATACTCCTCATAAGTCCCTTCTCTAACAAATATTACGAAGTAGCCGTCTTCAGGTTTTGAGTTATTTGGAGCAAAGGCAATGGCATCTCCAATGGTTGTGAAGTTGTCAGTACCATAAGGGCTAACAATCACCGTATCATGTACAAGAATCCCATCGCCCCCCGCATCATCAGAAAGGATGCGTTCTCCCCTGTGGCAATTGCGAGATTCATGGCAGGACGATGTTTTCCTTAAAGCCTGCAAATCATGGATTAAGATTTCTTCATCCAACTTTTTAGTTATAAACTATTGATTGTAATTTATAAACGGGCCTGCCATGCTATAATAACAGTTCAAAGAGCTTTGACATTGAGAAAACTCAAGCACACAAAGATTTATTAGTTACAGACACAAACATGTGACATCCTCTGGCATGGCGTGCTTGTGCTCTGAAATGATTGACCAAACATGTGAAGTAAACCATTTTCTCCTGCCATCATACATGGCACACCGACACTACAATTTTATTTTTTTGGTTTACACGTTATTAATTGTACCTAATTTATTATTGTTAAAGATAACAATAATATCATAATTATTAAATTCAACGCGGATCAAGGATCGCCAAGCCTGCCGATCCAGGTCGAATTTCATTTCAAACAGTTCCGAACATTGTTCGCAAAACTTGAGTGAGATGACAGGGTTACGAATTCAATCGAATCAAGTCTAGGATTTTCAATTTTTTTTTTTAATCTCAAACAATCATGTGCGCTCAAGTTCAGCACTGAGAAGCAATGGATTTAGCCCTGAAACTGCTCATCTGACAATGGATAAGACATGCATGACAGTATATCCTCTAGCATTAGATCCCGTCTGCAATATTAATTGCAAATTTTTGTCACATCGTTTGTAATTTATTTCTAGCAGGCAGCATCGGATGCCCTCTAGCACCACTTGTGATCTAAAGAAGTTGCAATAAAAAAAAAAAAAAGTTGCAATAACCAGTAGCTGAAAAGGTTTAAAGAAATCAGGAATGCTCGACAATGTGTCTAAGTACGTGACATGAGAATTTATAGTTTTTTACTTTTGGAGGAGGATTCGAGAGGCCCCAGAGAATATCAACAATTTCAATCGTATTCAATCACTTCAACTGCGAGCTTGGTAGATTAATTGCCGAACTTCAAATAGTCAAGTCAACATTATACCTACGCATCCCATACCAAGTGGACTCAATTTTGATTTTAACAGAGCAACTTGTGCTAACACAGACAGCTGGAACAGTCAGCATTGCATGGCCAATTTGCTGTGTGTGACGTTAGTCGTAAAGTGATTACTGGCTCTAGTTTTCAGATTCGGTACAGTATTATATATATATATATATTATATGATCGAGCATGGTTAAGTCAATAGAATTATTAAAAATCTGGCTGGAATAATATTTTAAGGAGAACCCCGAGCTATGGATTCTAAATTTATTGATTCAGTACTGTAGTCAGGAAAGTGTGCTGGCCATTTTCCTAGTTTAGACAGACTTATCTCACCAGATCCACCTAGCCCCACATGAGGATGGGCTGACCTGTTCTTTCACTCGGTTCTGTCAAGTCACTCGAGCAAGCAATGTCTGTTCAGATCTTTTTACTCTATTTAACTATTAATATAAAAAAGAGAGCAAAATCAAAGCAATTTTGTTTAGATTAACATGAGTATTTTGGACAGCTTGTGTGCACCACGACTAATTCTACGGGTCCTGAAGTTAATGATCATGTAAGTCTCCAGTGGCCATCATATGAGCAACCAAGGACTCGAACCTGAGACCACAGAGAGAGCAAACCCCTTGATCCCAAGTCTTTACCACCTGACCACCACCTAGATAGTTAAAATCAAAGCACTTTTGGTAATACACGAGATTTTGTTTAGATTAACATGAGTATTTTGGACAGCTTGTGTGCACCACGACTAATTCTACGGGTCCTGAAGTTAATGATCATGTAAGTCTCCAGTGGCCATCATATGAGCAACCAAGGACTCGAACCTGAGACCACAGAGAGAGCAAACCCCTTGATCCCAAGTCTTTACCACCTGACCACCACCTAGATAGTTAAAATCAAAGCACTTTTGGTAATACACGAGGAGGACCTATGATTTTACTCTCTTTTTTATTTTACTGTTTTTTATATTAATACAAATATCCAGATAAAATTACATATATCTCAACTAATCTTATAAATTATAAAATTAATAATATAAAATTTTAGTTACTCTAAAATTTATAAAATTAATAATTTTTAAAAATAAATTTAAAATATAACTAGTTGAGATATAATTTTTTATAATTAAATAAGTTAAGGATTTGTTTGTTTTTTTATTATAAAAAAATTGACTTTTCTTTTAGTATTTTTTTATAATATACACGTTAACATTAAAAACTAAAAATTATACAAAAAAAATATTTTCTAAAAATTACTTTTAAAAATCACCACGCACTTGCTCTTCAGGGCCACCTAAAACCATAGAGTAGACGTGGACTGTTTCTTGGTCGAGGTGCACATGCGTTGAATCTTCACCTAGGTAAAGGCATTAGTATTTATAGCCCAGTCTAGAAAGGTGTGAGGCTCCATGGCCGAAGCCAAGTCTTCTTTATTCCTTTTTTATAATAGCCTAGGCTAAGCTTAGCTCTAATGAGATTTCATAGACTTGAACCTAACCCCTGTAGGCCAATACCCTTGTTTGCAAGTACTCACATAGATCTACCATAAACAATTGCTAATTAACACGAGGAAGCATTGAACTTTAGAGGAAAAAACAAAAATTGAAATCCATGGTACCTTGACAAGAGTCTCAAGCGGTTCACGAATCCCCCTTGTCAGGGTTCCTTGAGGAGACCCTTTTCTCCTCTTGTTCTTCTTCAAATTCTTCTCCAACGAATGTGCGACCAGAGCTAGAGACACACTGTACAATTGAGTAACATTGGAGAGAGGCGCGGACAGAGCACCGGCAATGCTACTCTTGGACTGAACCAGCCCATCATAGCAAGTTTGTTGATTGGTCACTACCCCACTGAGCAGACTCGTGACTCTCTCAACCAACACATCACTCATTGACTTGGCTGCTACCAACTCGTTAGATATGGTCACAAAGAAGTCCACATTGAGTTCCATGAGCTCATGGCAATCCTGCAATGCACCAAACTCTTCACGGGTCATTTTGGAGAGTTGTTTTTTGTGTGTTAAGTGATAGTCGATGACTTTAGACAATCTTTTTGCTTGTTTAAGGCATTGTTTGACTGAAAACTTGCTGTACTCGTAAGGGTTGGAAGATGATGAAGGAAAGGTTGTTAAGATTGAACGACAAAGCTTAGGATAAAGGGTGGATTTGCATGCATTGGAAGGTGAATATGGCGGTGGAGGAGATTGAGAGGAGATTAACGAAGGTGAAAGGATCGAAAGAAAGGCAAAGAAGAGAATCAAGAATGGTGGGCGTTGCATTTTTTTCTTTTTATTTTGTATGGTTTCTTATATAACGTGTGTGTTTGCATATGAGGATTGTGGGGCTTTATATAGAGAAGGAAAGCGCGTAATAATTATTGGAGGTATGGGAAGGGAGGTGTCGGCCTGTGAAGTTAGTCAAAGAAATGTGTTCTCTCTGGGTTATCAGGGAGGTGGAACCTTTTGGAGTAAGGGTTTGCTACTTACAAGGATAGGCACTGTAAACTCTATTAAAATCTTAATTAAAAAAAATATAATTTCTAATTTTTTTTAAAAAAATTATTTTCTTCATAAAACAATCAAGTAAACTATAACCCATATTAAAATCTCATAATATTTGTAGTTATATATAGATGTTGTTCATTGTTATATGTGCTGGATTACCAATGAAATGTTGGTTAATGGTTAAGATGCTATTTTACAAATAAGAATACAAGTTATATTCTTAAAAAGCATTTTTACTAAAACAATATTCACAAATCCTGAACTAGGCTAATTTTATTTTTTAAAAGGATACGAGGGTATTCAGATAAAAAAATATATAAAATAAAATAAAAATTTTATTTTTAATATATAAGATATCTGAATGGCAGTAAAATGTAAATATATATTAAGTTTGAATTTATTTTCTTGTTGAGATTTTTAAGCCCGTAAGGGTTTGGAACTTACAAGGATAGGCACTGTAAACTCTCTTAAAATCTTAATTAAAAAAATATAATTTCTAGTTTTTTTTTTAAATTTGTTTTTTCATTACATAATCACGTAAACTATAACCCATATTAAAATCTCATAGTATTTATAGTTATATATAGATGTTGTTCATTGTTATATATATGCTAAATTACCAATGAAATATTGATTTAATAGTTAAAATGCTATTTTATAGATAAAAATACAAGTTATATTCTTAAAAAGTATTTTTATTAAAAGAATAGTCATAAACCTGAACAAGACTAGTTTTATTTAAAAAAAAAATATAAGGATATTTAAATTAAAAAATATAAAATAAGATAAAATTTTTATTTTTAATATATAAAATATCTGAATGACAATAAAATATCCATAGCTTATCCTTATATAAATGAGATATTTCTTCAATCTATTTTTAATCTAATTAATTTTATACTTAAATATATATTAAGTTTTAATTTATTTTCTTGTTGAGATTTTTAAGCCAACTCATCGAAATTAATCACGCGATATACGAGTTAAAAGCACCAAATTAAAAATTAACATATATTCTAACATAAACTTGATTTGAAACTTTCATTGGAATGATGGACTAAAAACTCTTTATTTTGAAAAAATGACCTAAAAACTTAATGCATATTTAAAGAAAAATAACACATCGGGAAAATACTCCTATCCAATTAAGGACGCGATTAATGAACCATTAACCGAATTTCTTTTTAATTGTTCTATTTTCATATATATATATATATCTATATATATATATATATATGTCTGAATTATACGCATCCTCGTCCCGTGTCCACACTAGGCATACTTATCTGGGCAAGGTGTTATTTAGTAATTGAAATCTAGATTTTTTAAAAGGCATGCAATCATGCAAGTCAGTCCACGATAAATAATTGGACTCACAATTCATATAGCTTGGAATACTCTTATTACAATAAATGAATGACTGAATCTTTGCATGATAAGAAATTATCACATGGACTTAGCCTTGGACTAAATTAATCAATAATTAAACACAAAAACTTATCTTATGAAAGTAATGCATATGATACTTCTTAGTTGAAATTATATTTAAGTATTATTTTCTTACGATTTTTTATTTTTGATATTCTCAAATTAAAATTATACAAAAATAAAAATGACGTTTTTTAAATAAAAAAATAACTTTTTGTTTACCAAATAAATATCATAGTACTGATCTGTGGGCTTTTCCCTGACTCTACAGAGAGTGAAATGGAGAGTGATGGCTTCAGTGAATCAGGTAATTGTAATGCCATCTTTCATACGTAGAGGTATTCTCCCCTGTCACCACAAATCATCATCTCAGGCACCGTTTAGCAACTCGGCAGCAAAAAAATATTATTTTTTTATGTTCTTGTTCAGCACATGATCACGTTACAAAATGAGGACTCAGTCTTCTTTAAAACTTGACCAAGTCAAATCCAAAACACTGAAAACATAATCTTGCATTCTATGATTCATAAATTGTTTGTCCCACCTAAACCAATGAAGAGAAAAACACATGGCTGACTAGCTGGCTAGCTTGAACACTCCACAGGAGGCTGGTAGAAAATCAACTAATTAAAACAAAAAATAAAAAGCAATAAAAAGACTAACAAATTAAACCAATTGCAAACATTTCTTGCTAGCTAGCAAAATCTTGAAGCTTCCTTGCCCGCTCCCTACGAAAACATCATCCCTTCACTCGAGGCTTGGACCTGGCACGCGAACATGTGTTACTCAATTAATTATTTCAAGGTTATTCTCAAGAGGGCACATTAAAAATGTAGCAGTGAAGCTGATAAATGGTTACTTGTTCTGTATGGGATTAGGAACGCTAGGAGGTATTCTTCTAAGGCTGGCGGCTACTGTCTGTGTTGTGTTCGGCATGCTTTCTTTTGACTCTGAATTCACAAGAACTTGAGAGCTTGGTGACTTGGTTGAAGCCAAGGACGAAGCTGGCAGAACCCTTGCTTGAGCTAAATTAACCCCAGTTGAAAGAAGCATTGCTAGAGCTATTATTGCACAGATAATAGCAGACAATGATTTGAAGCAGCTAGGTTTCATTGCTCTCTTAACTCACAAGATGTCTTCTATGTAGTGAAAGTAGGGCTTGTGCTAGCCAAGATCACTTGTAATGACTTATATATTGAGAGAAACAGAATATGTAAGGGAGATTATCTCCATATCTTTGTTTTTGCTTTCGTACTAGAAAGTTTATCTCTTCTTTAAATTCAAATTTGGTGTGGGAGTCATGTGATGAATCTTTGACTATTCTGCTTCCAAGTTCCAAAGCTAAACCTAAACCCTGCAGATTTGGTTAGTGAGATTGTTAATATAATTTACCAGTCATGTGATCAAATAGTATGATGATTGGCTGGCTTAGCTTAGGATTCTACTAAAGTGATTTGACAATGGCCTTAATGACACATTTACATTGGTGATGACATGATTATCCTTATAAACAATTAGCATGGAAGGTGATATCTGCAAAAGAACAGAACTCAGTTTGAAAACCTGAGGGCTATGTAACTAGAATAATCAGGAGGCTAATCATATCGGCTGATTACAGTATTATCAACTGGGAATTAGAAAGATAGCTTTGCAATCTTTGTTTTCATCTGCTTCTACTTTATTAATATTATTTGCACATGGAAGGCAAACTTTAGAGTTCTAGTCATTGCTTTGAGAAGGTAACACTGGTCCAACTTGGATCAGGACGAGCTGGTTCGCAGTACAGAAATAGAGACTGACCTGGTCTGGTTTTTTCCAGTATAAACTCACAGGTCCAGCTTCCAGAGCCAAGTTCATCTCACCACCTTCCTTTTATTACACAATTTATATGGGAGACATTATCAGAAAAGTACATGATAATTCAAATTATAGTTCATTAACTCACGTCATTTGTATACCTCCTCTGCCCTTTCAAAAAATTTTAAAGATTGCGTTTGGTTATTATTTCAGGGTATAATAAACGAATACATAAGAAATAGAAATATATTTAGCTGAATAGTAAAATAAATATTTTGAAATGAATTTTTATACTTTTAAAACATAAAGTGCTGAAGTATAAGGAGATGTCTTTTATATCTTTATTATCCAAACGCAACCTAATGGAATCCAAATCTAAGAGGGAATCAGCAACAGAACAATGACTTAGCAGGCCAGCAAAGAGAGAACACGGTGATCGAATCGAAGTAAAAGCTTGCAGAATGGTGGTTTCTGAGGCTTTAAAATTGAAAAGTCCTAACTCCCAAGTTATACAATTTGTAAAAAATGCTAGCACTTCCTTGATAAGGCAAGATAATAGACAAAGTTTTTGAAAATAAAATGGACCAGACCAAGAAATTATCAATCACAAGAACGGCTCACCTAACATGTTTATTATATCCATGCCTTCATCTCATCTCTGACAAAAACAAAAAGAATAAGCCTTACTCCTCAAGCATTAAACATGTTATTTCCACAGCAAACTTGGCACTCTCTGGCATAATTTTTACTGCTGAAAAACTACAGTAGAATACACTTCCTAGGTGCTTCGACTATGATAATTTTAGGACAGTTCTTGAAGAATCATATCCACAGAGAAAGCTTCTTGCACCTCACCAATTGCAGAAAGCTCTGTACAGCTTGCACAACTACAATATTTTACTGCAAGAATATCATGCTTTCAGTCTAAAAATTTGGATATAAACGGCAAAATTTAGTTCTCTTCTGTCTTCTAGCAGCTACGTTAGTTTATCAGAAACCTGGCCGGAGAAAAAAAACAGTTAGGCAACATAGTATGGAGAGGTCATGATAAAAACAAATGGAGTTATAGCTGTTGGACTACTCACTATTATGAATCAAAACAATCATCAGCACTGTACACGAACTCGAACACTATTTTCTTGTTAGAGGCAAGTGCTCCTCACTTGCAACTTTCATGTTAAAGCCTGATAATGCCTTTCTTAATCCACCATTAGAAACTTGTACGTCTACGATGAATGTTGCGCATACTGGCCGGTGGTCAGAAAACCTGGACTCTCCGCGTACGTAAGATAGTTGATGTATCCCACCTCCATGCCAAAGTATTCTATCACACCTGCAATTTTTTTAAGATATTCAACTTGGTTGTAGAACTTTTTTATTTCAGTAATATAGGTGTAGGTTTTTACTAAATATACCACGCTGGAGTTCTTCTTTTCTTTTGTGTTTCAATAGTCTCTCCAGCGTAAATGTCCGAGTTGTAGGAGTATTTGTATGTTGGTGCGAAGTAGATCTTTCCCTCTTTCCATCCTCCGAACACTCGCCCTGCTTCCCTCTCAATTTTCAGCTGTCAGAACATGGACCGAATTCAGTTTGAGTATGCAGGAAAAAGAGAGGAACTGAAACTAGTTACACCTCCATCGAGAGAATAAATACTGTGGCTGTTAATACAAACAAACATTCCTCGTAGTCATTGAATAATATTGAACACTTCTTTAAGTTCCGTATAACATTCTTGCAATCCACCCACAGTCAATGTTCAAGATGATCTCGGTTTTTGTTATTTTAACCCTCGGCGAAGATTCGCAGAAAAAGATAAGGAAAAGATTTATTCTACAGAGCTGCAGGTAACAAAATGGATGATGCCATTTTCACATCGCTCCAAGTTCAAAGTTATTCTATTCAAGTTCAAAGAAGGTACCTGATCTTTGTCAAAAAGTGCATCCCAGTTATACTGCTCCAGAAGCTTTCGAGTCTCGGAATAGCTCAAAGCTATCCTGTAATTCAAGTCCCCCAACCATATTACCCGACTAGGGACATCAAAACAGGTTTTAGTGTCCAGGCATTAAATTAAGAAAGATTTTTCAAAGACAGATTAGACTATTAGTTTAGTGATTTCAGAGACGCTTACTCATGATCCATAATTTTCTCAGGCGCTCGACTATATGGAGATTTGCAAATTCTTGAAAATTGTGTGTTCTTAAGTATCTCTATGACATCCAAATTTCTCCTAAGTTCATCTCCTTCTTTCTCTCCTGACGCCAAGTGACTGCAAACAAAGCAAAAACTTGTCTGATGGAAAGACATGCTAACAGATATACACCCCTGCAACCAGAGAATTACGTAATTAACCATAATTTCAAATGAGGAAGGTCTATAATTCTGTCTTGATTTTCAAACATGACTCGTGAACAGCTTATGCTCATAAACAATGCATGTCTATGTCTCAAATTACCTTGTTCCCAAGACAGCCTAAGATCCCACGGCCAACGTTAGAGATTCTCAAATGGCTAACATGTTGCACAAGTTCTTTCCTTACCCAAACAGTAACAAATATTCCGACCATTTGTTTCCCTGTTATAAGGCTGTACTTCATCTGGTTGGCACTAGCTTGAGAGGAAATTTCTGTAGATACATAATTGCCAAGTCCATCTTCATCCTCTTCAGAAGAACCGTAATCCTCAGTCATATTTGCTGGTGGGGGACAAACACAGCAATCCTTGCTATACTTCCTTTCCAATATGGGAGAGCAATTGCAAGTCTTCAGCCTCCGTCCACTCTCAGTCCTGAAAGACTTACAGACCTTTTTAAGAGAAGGTTTTTGGAAGCGAAGTGAGCTGCAAAGGGGTGATTTTGATCCTCTTGAAGCCACACTGTATGATCTATTCAGTGATTGATTGATTAAAGCCAGCCATTTTGCTGCAGGCTCATTGTCTTCTGCCACCAGCACATTTCCAGCATTCAATGGAACAATTTCCTGAAAACTGACAATTCAAAAAAGAAACAAAATGAAGAACAAATCAGCATACCTCATCGCACTGAAAGAATTTAATATATTGGTATATAATCATTAAAAATAAAATACAAAGATACAGAAGGAAAAGAGGGAGAAAGCATACCCTAAGACATATATATCTGATTCATCATGAACCTGAAGAATATCATCTAGGTTGAGGTCACTGTGAGGAGATTTCCCTCCGACATTCCATGTTGCTACGAAAACTCTACGAAGGGAGAAGTTTTGACCAGAAACTATTAGATTTTTCATATAAGCAGATACATTGAGATTAAAAACAGGACGAAAGAAATATCGAAACTACGAAATTTAAGAGAAACAGAAGAAAATCCATCTTATGCTTACCTAAATGACTGGGCTTGACTGCTTGGCATTGGAGAGCTTAATTGGTGAGACAAGAGAGACTTGAGCGATGGATCAGAATGTGGTTCTGCAATTGGGAAGAAGAAGATAGGATTTTTAATGAGAAACAAAGCAAAACTTTAAAATTGTAATCTAAATTGAGGACACAAAGCAATTAGCGCAGGAAAAACTTCCTTCGAAGGCATATCATCTGTGCTAGCAAAGAAATCCAACCATTTCTCAAAGTACACCCACTCGATTCAAAAATAGCAGGTACTTATTAGGAAGAAAGGAAGGAAAAGAAATACCATCCACCTGGGGTGATAGACAGAGAAAAGATATACCGTTCTTGATTCCTTCTCTCCATTGGAAGAAGTTTACAGTGAAAATGTTCTCAATTTTGGAGCAAATTGCAAAGATGCTCTCGCCAATGACAACACTCCTACTTTTCCTATCTATGCCTTTCCAACCCTTCATCTTTACATTTTG
This sequence comes from Populus euphratica, assembly GCF_000495115.2. Classification (NCBI taxonomy): domain Eukaryota; kingdom Viridiplantae; phylum Streptophyta; class Magnoliopsida; order Malpighiales; family Salicaceae; genus Populus; species Populus euphratica. Next base: position 143,957 of record NW_011500005.1, read on the forward strand.
GACCCGTTTATTACTTGCCATAGAAGGCAATAAAACTGATGAAAATTGTTCGATTTGTGGAAAAAAGAAGATTGAATGGAATCTGCTTAATGAAAAGAAAATTCTCTCTCTATGAATCTTCCGTTTCAAAAAAACCAAAAAAGAGAGCTTTCTTCACACATGAAGATAGAAACAATAATCACAGGTGATTCATTACTCACCAGACGAATCAAATGAAACCTTCTCTGCCTTACTCCCCTTTTCCTCCTTCTGCAAGAAAAATCTTCGAAGAAAAGACTGCAAAAACACAGCAGTAAATAGCTATAGATCACAGAAAGGCTGAACAAGTGATGTATTGTACGTGATCAAAAGCAGTAATGAATGCAATAGCCCCGTGTGGTCACCTGTTCAGTTCCTTAGGACTATGGATCAAAGAAAGGTTGAAAAAAGAGCAGAAACGGAGTAGCGGGAAAGACGAAGATTAAGCGAGCAAATAAACCTAGATTTACCTTCTTGTTCTGGTCTTGATTCCTCAGTGTCATGTCTGAAACTGCTTTATTTTCATCAATGGCAATGGCCCCAAATCAAAAACCTTCAAAAATAGAGAAAACTCAGTGATTGCATCAGAGTCCATCACTCGGAAATTCCAGAGGAATATTGGGGAAAAAACAAGGAAGGGAAGGTGAAGGGTGACATGAACATAAATCATATCGCAATTAAATAAGGTAATAAATCAAGAGGCCATAAAAAAGAATCAAAGAATATCAATCCATGAACAATCAACCATGCCAATCAATGAACTTATCATTAAAGAATGATCAAAAGAAGGTTCGGAACCAAAAATTCCAGTGTCCATATTTTCAACCAAGAAACATTCAACGTTCAACAATGCCAGTTGAGTTGATCCAAAACACAGTCAAAAAGAAGAAATGAATTTCAGCCATGAACTCCATTTACCAGAAAACAAGGATCACGGTAGCATCACATCCATGAAAAGATAGGTGATGGAGAGAATCAACTGCATAAATAAGGGCTGCAACCCCATCAAGGAAAGTTGACAGCCCAGATGGGGTTTTCTCGAAAAAGTCAACTTTCTAAGCAAATGCATCTCAGCCAATGAAAACACATAGAAAACTGAGCCAACGCAAGGAAATGCAAGTAGCTAAAGAAAAATAAAAATACTTGAAAAGAAAGAAAAAGAACCTGAATATTCTGTTCTAGAACTGAGGAAAGACTATTGTCTATCTGTAACAAGCAATTAAAAAAGACCCTCTTTACCAACGCAACTGGTGATATTGAAGTTAACGAAAGGTGTGTCTCTGTTTCTATGATTGATGTACGTGCAAAGATCTGACTTGGGTTCTCTCCTTTTCTTAAAAAAATAAAATTACGGTGTTTAAGTTGCAGTTGTGAGTAAAACAAATCACATCTTAGAAATCATAAAAAATGTTTTTCATCCTCTTTTTTTTTTTTTTTTTATTTCTCTCGTGTGAGTAAACTGTTCCGTATTCGCGTATCAAAATCCTGAGTTACATCTTAGATACGTTGTTTATGTTCAAACTGGGTTAATAATAAAACAACAGTTGGCTTTTGTTTATACAATTCAGTTTCTTTCTGCCAGTGATTTAATCAGATATTTTATGGTTTTGTCGAGAAAATAAAAGCGCAAAAGGAAACAGTCAAGAGTGGGGATCGAATCTTAAATGTCCTTTCAAGAACTTGTTTCGTCGAAGGAAGGATTCTGATGGTTTGTTTTCTTGGAAAGGAAATGGGAAAGTGGACCCCCACGTGTATGTGGCCTGCAAAGCAAATCAGGAGTCACAGAGATGGAAGGAGAGAGATTGTTTTGTGGGGGAAAAGGTGGTAATGGTTTCCTGGCAGTTTAAAAGTTGAGAGGGAGTGGGTCTTTGCCATCTACTACGACGACTACCAGTCTACAGACAGCATGGATTTCCAGAAAACTCACTTTTGGCCCACTTGAAGTTCATTTTCTCTTTGTGGAGAGGATGGTGTTTGAATGCATGGGTTAAGGTGAATACCTCCCTCCTACATTCCTTCCCGCTTGCTTATCTTCGGTAAGCTAATCCCCCGCTTCTGAAAAACCCGTCTTTTTCCCTACAAGTTTTGACCTAGCTCGTAGGTGGTTTTCTCCATGTAATTTAATCTTGATGTTCAATTACAATGACAATATACGTGTCAAGGAAAAAAAATAGTAAGGAAAATCATCACACGACAATTGCTCCAAGAATCAAACTTGATAAACTCAGTCTACTCTGTGATCTAGTTCAAGAATTAAATGAGTTAATTTGGATTGATCAAGATCCAAATAAACCACCCTTGTTTTAATTTTTCAAAAATCAAATTAAATTTTGATTATATCGTAACCTGAATTTAATTAAATCAACTCCCACTTGTTTTTTAACTTGATTGTTACTAGGTCTCGGGTTAATCTATGGAACAGTTATACGAGTTTAATAACATTAATTGCTGAGAATTATCTATCTGAGAAATTAATGAAGTAATGATTGAGTCAAAAATCCAAGCCAACTTGAATTATTAGTCAAATTCAAAGCCTTCAACCCTAAAACCCTGCTTACGAGGGAGCGCAAATACAAGATTATACATTGCCGATCATAGCATAGCCAACATATAGAAAGATATATAATATATAGAGGGGGGGGCATCTCTTGTGAGGACCCAGATGCATGGTCCCAGAGACTAGTTTAATGTTTAGAAGATTTGTAAATAGTAGCTATTGTTTTTGGTGAGGTAAGTAGCTAGCTAGCTAGCATGCAGACACCAAATTCCTGCAATATTTGCATACATGGAAAAGAACAGGATCCCTAGAATAGAGGAAGAATGGTTGGTTTCAATGGGGGCAAAGGGCCAAAGAGAGCTCCTGCTCCCACAGACAACATGTTTAGGGTTTCTATTTTTGTGCTTCAAAAATCTCATCCATTTCTCAATGAGTTTTGTGTAAATCAAAGACCATGCATCCGAGTCTTGTTTTGTTCAATGTTACCGAGGGTGACACTCCTTACACAAAAGACATGTATAGTAATTAATTCGAGCATCCCAGGAAATTAAGCACATCGAATCTATTGCCCTTGCTTAGTTTGCCTTGAACAATAATAAATTTTAGTGTTTCTCTTGACTTTCAAGGTATGGAGGGGGTGTTTCATTGCCATGTAACTTGATTTTCCCTTCCCTGTGTTCTGTGTAAAATACTCTTTTTTTTCTAGAATATTTTCAAAATTTTCTTATGTAAGAAAACTTTGATCAATCAAAAATATTTTATGTTCATAGAAAAAGTTATAATCTTATTAAAACAAGGAAAAATAACTTGGTGCTTATGAAGCTATATTATAGGTGTTCTTGGATTTTCCATTTTAAAAACTTTTTTTTTATAAAAATTTTATACTAGTGTTCCCGAATATAACACACACATATATATATATGGTTGGAAAAAAATATAGAAACTTGTATTATTTATTTTCACTATCTCTGTCTCTTTTATTCTACTTTAAAGAAATGACTAGCTATTACCATGCACTCCATGAAAATGAAATAGACACAAAGAAAAAAAAATAGAATGGAGAGAAAATGAAATAATTATTTTCTTATTGCTTATGCTTATCAAATCTCATGCAACTTTGTTCAGGTTAATTTCATTAACAAAGTACAACAACGAAAAATCACTTTTTTTTCAGAAAAATAATTTTTAAATACTATATATATAGAGGCAAGTTTAAGATGAGCCTTTTTGGTATTTTTGAACTAGTTTTTCATATGAAGTTCATTTGGAAAATGTTCCGAGAAACGACCACTTATTGAGGTGCAGGCCATGTTTCATTTATATAGAAAATGTATATAACTGGACAGTTGAGAATGAAAGAATCATAACATAAATACAATACATTATATTTATATAATTAGGGGTCAATCACTATATGCAAGGGAGGATGGCTAAGAATTAGGATAAGATTTTGTTAGGGCACATACTTAGCTTGGATCAAAAGAATGTGAAGAGTGATCTTGAAATGGAGCTTCTCTATCCATCATCTATCCATTAAGGAACTTCTTAACCCTTTTTGAATTTAAAATTATTTGATGTTTTATTGCTACCACACCTCATCAAAAATCAATTATTCATTAATAAATTGACTAATTTTTTTTCTTTTTTAATCATATTTACTATTTTTTTTTATTATTTATAAGATCACAATAATAGTGATGGCAAGAAGATATGATGATAGTCTTTATGTGCTAAAGCGAGATAATGTTGCATTCATTTATGTTCTAAATAAATTTGTTTTTATGGAGTCGCATGATTTATGACAGGTGCATCTTGGTCATGTTAACCAATATATTATTTATTTCTTGAATAAAAAAGAACACTTATTTCTTATTTCTATTTTGTCTAATATTGCTTTATATGCTATAAATGTTATAAGTTTTTGTTTTCTATGTTTTATTTGTTTGCTGAAAAATAATTTTTTTTAAAAAAATAAATTCTGAAAAACTAAATTATTTTTTTAATATTTGGTGTTGTAATGAAAAATAAGTTGGAAAACACTTCTTAGTATTTGGTTATGTCATGAAAAATGAGCTGAAAAATAACTTATTAATATTTTTTTTCAAGTTTATTAAAATAATGAAGAACAAATCTCACAAATTTAAAAGTTGAATGAGAATGAAATTAAAAAAATATAATTTAATAAATTATCTCAAATAAGATAAATAATAATCAAAATAATAGAGAACAAATCTAAAAAATAAAAAAATTGAAAGATGAAGAAATTAAAATAATAATAATTAACATTTCATAAATTAGTTCAAATAAAATAAGTAATAATAAAAAGAATGAAGACCAAATTTAATAAATAAAAAATTCCAATTAAAAAATAATAAGGAAAAAACAAATAACAATTATAAAAATAAGAACCAAAGTTATATAAAATTTAAATTGCAAGGAATGAAATTGAAAAATAAATATTCAAAACAATATATATATATATATATATATATATATATATATCAAAAGTTTAAGGATCAAATTTGATATAATCAGCAAATAATATGACATTTCTAAATTTTTCACAACTTTTAAAAGTATTTTCCGTTCAAAATAAAAGAAAAATACTTTGCTTAAAACCAAACTAAATTTTTCTTTGACTGTAAAGTATTTTTCGTTGATTAACTTTTCTAATATCAAATAAATATAAGAAAGTTTAGAAAATGATTTTCTGGAAATCACTTTCCAGAAAATAAACACATAATACTAGATCCACCTCAATTTTTGGACTTATTTACTGTGATATCTGGAGCCTAACTCTTGTTAAATTAAAAATGGTTTTTATTTATTACGTGAAATTTGTCAATGATCACTCTTGATTTACATGATTTTGATATCATGTTACAAAATCAATTCAACCTAAAAGTTTAAGTTATTATATGAGATTTAATAATAATAATAATTTATATTATTTTCTAACACATTCTCTTAAATGAAAATTCTCTAGTCTTGAAACTTGTATAGTTTTACATTACTTTATACTTAATTTTATCAAATAAATAATAATAATAGGATTTAAATTTATAATTGCTTGATTATTAAGACAATGATTTAATGAAAATATTATAAAAACCACCACACATTGAGGTGGAGATCACGTTTCATTTATATAGAAAATATATACATGTATAGCTGGACAATTGATAAGGAAAGAATCATAAAATAAATACAATATATTACATTCCTCCAATTATGGATCAACCACTGTATGTAAGGGAGGATGGCTGAGAATGAGGAGGAGATTCTGGAGAATCCTCAGCACATTTGATATATATATATATATATATATATATATATATGTTCATGCAGAAATAATTTTAATCGGCTGGAAAGATAAAAGCAAATAGCAGTAGGGAGAAAATATATTAACATGTCCCAAAAAGTTTACTATGTTCACTTTAAATAATAATGATTCATATTTGTTATTCATATTTTTTGCAGAAATAATTTTTCTAGGAATTGACAGTTTTATCTGAGTCTCTTCTCCTCTTGAGAGAGAATACGTTATATATATATATATATATATATATATATATATATATATATATATATCTTAATCATTCTTGTCTATTACTGTTAATAGACATGCATGGAGAGTCACAACATCTGACCATGAAAAGTCAGAATATAAATATGACTCCTTGTTTTTACTCCTTATATTACCTTATTTCTATAAATAATATGAATATAAATTGAGGCAACCAGATCCATTTTTTCCCCTTCAAGTTAACCCACAATAAGGGTTTTTTTTTTTTAATTAAATACATAGTGTAAAGAAAACATTACTTGCTCCACACCAAAGCGTCATTGGTGCTGTTTTTTTTGGGCACCAAAAACACCTTTTTTATTACGATAAATTTTTTAAAGAATAAAATACAGCCTGTTAAAACTCAACCCAGCCTGTTGATCCACCGAGCCAGAGCCTAGCATCGATCATATTTTACTTTGAACCCAGCTTTTTTTTTTTTAAAAAAAAAAAAAAAACCAAACAAACAAAAACACCCTTGGAACAACTTTATTCTTAAAAAAAAATAAAAAAGATGATTAGAAGTGAAGAAAAAGATGCCTTCAAGGTCTAGCATGCAAGATTATCCAAGAAATTCAAAGAAAATACACATCCATTTACGATTTGAAGATCTCTTAGTTTAATTTCTGGGTTTTCACCATTTTGATCAACGTTTCATAAAATGCTGACCAATTTGACAATACTAATACAGTAGAAACATAGAACTGGACAATGCTAACACACAAGTAGAGAGACCTATGGAACACGATGAGTGGTAAGACTAGGCACACACATTATCTATGTCTAGGTACTTGGAAGCTACAAAGAAAAAATAATTGATCGTAAAGATAAGCAAAGAATTTCAAAAGTATAAACAGTTACAAAGGGACCAGATGCATCAAGGCTGCATTGCTGTCATTGAAGAAGGATCAGGTTCATAACCATGTACCCTCAAGCGATAAATGCAGGTAAGTGAGGGGCTTCCATGGTTAGATGTGAAGTCAAGTCTCACTATGTCAACAAGTCCAGAGGCTGTATTGTCCATTACATTGAAGGTCTGTGCGTTACTCTTATCGAGGTCATAAGTAAACTCTGTTAAAAGAAGCATCTTCTCTTCATCATCTGCCGTATGAAGACCGCGGTTCTGCAGCCACCCAGACACCCGGCAGTCCTTAGGAGCAGTTGACCTGTCATAAGCCACACTCTGTTCATGTAAAAACAAGAAGAGTCAGTTGGAACCCAAGATATATTGAGAAAAAACACAGATAAAGAATGCTACTACTAGTGAAAAAGAGTGTTTGGATTGTTGCCTTGACTACATTCTACTGACAACCCCTGTTGTGCTTACTGACAACTTTTACAGATTTATCACCACCATAACCATAACAAGCACATATCATCAGCTTGGAACTACAATTATCACCACCCCTACTGTCATTACTGCAGTATGAAATCCTGAATCTCCAAACATCCCCTTCATGCTATGTTTTCTCACACTTAATAGTTTTCAAATACATCACCATCATACCACTGATTAGGAACTAATAACATCAATTATAAATTTTTACCACAACAAACTTTGAGATGCCCCTGGGAATACACAAAGAAGAATAAGATTGCAGAACTTTAAAGTGTTTCATGCGAGAAAAGTGTTTCACATTTAATCAGCCAAGTGGTGTATAACAAATTTCCATAAAGAAGGGAAATGGTCAAATTCCAATTTAACAGAAACAGAACATTGAAAAAGGTAAAGACCAAAACACAAATCCAAAACCAAAATCAAATAAAAGTCTCCCAGTATTCACCACGAGACCAAGTTTCACTCATCTAACCCTTTTCCAATAAAATCCGAGAGACATCAGAACTAAGGATAACATGCATTGCTCACCAAAATCTCAACAGAATCTTACAAAGCAAAAATTGCCAAATCCACAAAAATTTCGGTCCCAATTTCATTTTCAATACAAAGTATCAATGCTCTATGTATAGCCACTGCTAAGAGGTTACACAAGGAGGCTCTTTCGAAGAGGTGCCTCCAAGTTTCTTGTAAGTGAAAAACATAATAGATTTTGTATGCATAAAAGAGGCTAATGGAAAAGCTTGCACAGATCAAAACTCAACAGGTTAAAGTGGCTAGAGTGGGGACTCTGGTGACAAGAGTATCGTATTGGAGTTTTTTATGCAGAAATAAGAAGATGCGTGAGGAGAATTAGCTTAGTATCATTCCAGGACAACAATGTTTGATTTCTAAACAGTTAACACACAACAAGATTGTTCTTCATTTGGCACAGTAGTAGTTCTATTGAAATTTAAATTGGATGGATGAAGATACCTAGACCAAATTTGTTTTGATAACTTGCTTGTGATCATTCTTTTCTATTATTCATTCTCCCTTGGTTTTAACAACCATGTAACACTTCTTTCTCCAACCTCTCAGTTGATCATCTTCAGTTGACACTGAGAAATCAAATTGATACAGAATACTCCCTGTCATTCAATCTTCACTTTCCAAAAGGATCGTCATTCACCTAATCATCCTCATCTTGTAATTGTAATCCCATAGTCTTGCCCATAGTCACTAAGAAAAAGCATCCAAGAAATATTTTCACACAGTATGGGAACTATATAACTATTGCAGCATCACATTTGAGGTTATAGGATTGAAACCCTGAGGATGTATAGGTTAGGGCCATGTCTTTTGGAATATCTGTACAACACTAATTCAGCTTACTACTAAATTTGAAATCATGGAAGTTTTAAGAACACTAAACTTTGACGAAGTACATAAAATGAACGAAAAGTCATCTTCACAGCTTAAGCTAACTACTAAATTTGAAATCATGGAAATTTTAAGAACACTAAACTTTGACCAAGTACATAAAATGAACGAAAAGTCACCTTCACAGCTTAAACACCGAACTAACTCTGCAATGTGAATAAGCACAGACTGAATGAAGATAGTACCTTAGCAACGTGTTCCAGCGTAACAGCTTCAGGAACAATAGCACCTCGCAGCTTAATCTGGACAAACCCACTACTTCCCTTCAAAGCAAAGCACTTCCCAGGCTCCCCAAAACTTGGTTTTAGCATCTCATCAGCACTTGGATGAACTCCTCTGCCCTTCAAGAACCAGTTAATCCCCCTCCCAGCCATATAGGGATCAGAATGCTTCACAACCATTCCACCACTACTTGCCAGTGCATAGTCCACCCTCCCAAGCCCATCAGCCGCATGCTTCTCAATCTCTTTCTGCACTATCTCCCTCGCATAAACCATTATATCATCCAAACTCACATCACTCCCATCAAATTCCCCACCCTTTGCCTTCTTAAACTGCTCATAGAACTTCTCAAAATCCTCCTTCGACAACCAATCACCAGCTTTCAACTCTCCAATTCTCTTTTCCAACCCTTCACTTCGCTCCACTAATTTTCTCAACTCCTTCTCCAAGATCACACCTTTATCATCAATCTTCTTACTCATTTCCCTCCTTAACCCACCGACTTCACTCTCGATCTTCTTATCAACAACTTCCACTTGAACCTGGATCATTTTCACCGCGGTTTTCACCATTGACTCCATTTCCGCTATCCTCCCATCAAATTCAGATAACCCCATTTGTGTCCCCACACTAGCACTTTCAATACCTCCTGATTTCACAGCCAATTTCCTAACCATCTGCACTAACCCTGCCAAAACAAGCAAAAGCATAAAATTCTTAGTAAACACACTCACCACCTTCATCCACCGCGGTTTCTCCACCTTCCTCGCCCTTCGCGGCGAAATTGTCGAACTCGTCTTCTTCACTTGAAGATCTTTCACAGTCCTTTCCAGAATCGAGTGATGACTTAGATCCCTACTCGTAGCGGCGGTGACATTGGCTTTTCCGCCGCCGCCACCGTTTATTTGTTGTTCATTCGGCACTACTAATTCGATGTTGTTGCTTGGTGATTTCTTGTCGGAAACCACCACCGGTCTCCGCCTTGCCGACGCTGGATTCGCCGTGATCGACACCGTTGAAGCAGACATTTTGAAGTAATTAGGGTTTTTAATCGAAGAGCGTTGAAGAAAGAAAACCTAATAGGATCGAATTGTACGAACCGCAAGAGAGAGAGGGAGAGAGATTTTGGAGGGATGTTAAATTGAAATAGAGACAAACCGCAACCTCTTCAGCTGGGGATTTATTTTTGATGGTCGAAAGGTCGGTGTGAAACGACGTTGTTTTAATATACAGTAAATCAAGCGACGGTGTGTCGTATACACGGGGTTATCCAACGACTTGTCGGTTATAACAGCCATGTTCCATGTAGGAAAGTCAATTTCAACCGACCCATGTATACCATCCTAAATTAATCTTAATACATAAGAAATCTTGGGGTGGGCATGAATTCTAGTTGTCTCAATTCAAACTCAATTTAAACTTAAAACCTGACCTGAACTTAATTCAAAATAAATTTTAAAATTTTAAAATATTATATTTTTATTAAATTAATTATATATTAAATAATTTTAAATTATAACATTTAAGTTTGAATTTAGATCAAACAGGTGAGTTAAAGTTGAGTTCTAAAAAAATAATTAAATCAAGTTTTAATAATTATATGTTGTTTGAACATGGTATGATATTCATGGCCTCCCCTAGCTATACACTAAACTAATTCTCTTAGTGATATTACTGTGTCCTAAGATATATATAATATTATATTGTCATTTAGTCATTTTATTTTTTATCTTTGTTTCGGGAGCAAGGTAAATTTTTTATCATGATATAAATCTCTTAAAAAAAATATAAAGTTATTTTAATAATTGTGTTCTTTAATGCATGCTAAATTTATTGATGTAATCCTTGAATAAAATAATTTAATGTCTTATGCACAATAATATTTTTGTATTTTCATATTTAATAAATATAATAAAATTACAATATTACTCTTACTATTTTTTTTATCTTGACTGGAGGAACTTAGTTATAATTTCATTATAGTTTGTCTATTATACTAATCTTATTTATTAAAATTAAACTAATTAAAAATTATATTTGTTGACCGAATCTTGATAAAAAAACTTTACAGAATGTAATTTTTTGAGATTAAATTAGGTTTGAGAAATTTGTTAGTTTACCTTTTTTTAATTAATGTTTTTTTATTTTTTATCATTTTTTTTACTTTTGTTTTGTCATTTTTTAATTGATTATCTTTTTTAAATTTTGTTATTTTTGTTTGATTCTATTAGGTTAATCATTAATAATTTTTTTAATTTATAAATAATTTATCATATTACAAATGATTTTTAATTTTACCACCATATAATATTTTTAATTTTTTAAACTTGATATTAATTCTTTTAATTATATTTTTATTTGTCCAGGATAATTTGTTTTTAAATTTTATTTTTAATAATCTTTTTAGTTTCTTAATTGAATTAAAATCTACGATTCTAGAAGTGGAGAAATTTTTAAATTATATTAAGTTTAGAACTTCATCTAAGTTTTTTTGATTTTTTTAAAAATTAGTATTTTTTTATTTTTTTAGTTAGGGCAGCTTTAAATTGTTTAATAATTCAAATAAACTTGGGTGTATTTTTTTTTTATTATTTAAATTATTATTTTAACCAATTTATTTTTAACGTATAATATTTTTATATAAAAAAATTAGCTTGGCCCGCTACGACCCGCAGACAACATATCTAGTTGCATCCATCTCCTTTTCAACCCTCTGTTAGTTTCTTGCTCAACAACCGAACTGTAAAGCCTTAAAACGAAGAGCAAAAGCAGAGTTAGAGAGAGACAGAGAGGCCAAAAGGGTGTCTCTTTTTCCATGGAAAACGTTGCTACAACTTTCAAGTTTAACCAGTCCAGAGCTGAGGGAAGTGAGAGCAGCCATGAGCCCAAGAAGAAGAAGTTGAGGCAAAACAATGGCAATGGTGATGTAGTCAACACCACAGCTTATGTTCAGGTATTTTATCTTTTTCCTTTTTTTTTCAAAGGTTCTCTTTTATGGAGGAATATAATACTTGTGGTTTTATATGTGATCATAGTGTTTTTTTTTTTGGTTTCTTGATTGGATTTTGGGGACTGGAATGGATACTCATGATACATTGCCTTCAGTTTTGCTCTTTCTTGACAACCAAAGGTTTATATTTAATGATAGAGTGGTAATCGTTAATGGGTTGGTGCTGTAATTCGATGTTAAAGAGAGCGACTTTTTGAAGGTGTGATGTTGCTTTTAATGATTGTGATGTTGGGGTTTGCAGGGATTGCAAAGATTTTGTGCCGAGCATAAAATTAAGCTATCAAATGTTTTTAGTATTTAAGAATGTTCAGTTTTGGTGTGAATTTGGTGAAATTCCATTGCTTTGGTTTTTGTGGGATTATTGATGTTGTGGATTTAAATTTAAATTGATTATGTATCTCTCTCGTGTCTGCCCGGAGACAACAGGTGGACTTCCAGGTTTATGTTTTTTACACTATTGGTAGATGAGCTATATATTGTGTTATAGGCTTAAATTCTCTTTTAATTGCAAGTCTTGACAGACAAGGAATTAGTAGTTCAATATGATTATTGAGAAGAAGTCTTATTCATTAATATTAGGGTGTTCAAGCAATGGTTGTTGCATAAAAGCGGCTTAATTGCTAAGATTTTATCCTATCCCATGGGCTTGCTTCTGACTTTGGCTGGCATGGGAGAAGGAATGTCTGTAAGTATCATCAAATTCTCTTTACATATACCTGCTTTCTTTGCCATAGTTTGTTCTCTAATGAATTGCGGATTGTAGAGGAAGAGGGACGTAATCGTAGTTTATTTTGTTTCCAAGGTCAATCTGTGGGGTCCTTCAGATCTTAAGTTGTTGATGGAAGCGATGAAGTCTTTCATCCCACATGCTGCCATTGTTCACACCAAACTCATCTCTGATGACCACGATGTTCTTGTTGGCAATACGGCTGTCAAAATATCAGCAATTCTCTTGCTACCACACCTTTCGGAAGGATCACATGTAAAGCCTTGTGAGATATCTGTAATATATGTGTGTGAATTGCATGAAATTAGGGGAAAATTCAACAAAGAAAAAGCTGATGCTTTTGGTCTCACAGCCAAGGAAAAGTATAGAATACTGCAACGTGGAGACTCTGTTAAGTCAGATTTATTACATATTATGGTGAGTTCAAAATCAGCATAATGAGAATGCAAAATGTCATATTTTCCTCCCTGTAATGTTTGTTTTATACCAATTTGATGGCTAAATATATTCATTATTTTTATATTTTTATTTAGAATGTAAATAAAGGTGTTAAGGGCAAAACAAAGTTAATTTGACGATTTTAGATAGTTTCAACACTCTTCATAATCCAGGCATAACTCTCTTATTCGAGTTTTGATTGAGATGATTCAGAATGCTATAGAATCCTGAAAAAAAGCACTACAACTTTCATGTTTTGAGTTTTGAGGGATATGAATTATTGAGCCAAATCATGTGCTTTGAATATTAAATGTTCTTTGGTGTCTATTTTCATGATTGTCTCATTTAATTATCTGGAGGCCTCTCGTTTATTATTTATTGTAATATATTGCTAAGTTGGATATAAAATCTATAATTGTTTGATCTCTCTAATTTGTGAAGTTATTAAGATTTAATGATTTGCTGTTTCAAAAATTAATAAGTCTTAGGAGAGTATTTGATAAAATTAAACGTAACTTTTTATGTTTTTATTGTTTAGCTTTATTAATCCCTTTAAAATTTTTAAGGTTGTTCCTGGATTAAATTTTTAGTGATTGTCTTGAGTTGTTAAGTAGTTAGGGTTTATTAGATTGTTTGTTTTCTAATTAACTGCAACTAAGAAAAGATAGGAAAATAGCTCCAATAAAAAATATTAAAAACATGAATCGATATATATTTGCATTGATAATCAGCTGTAAAAAACTCGAAGGTGGATGTTGATTTAGACTAAGGTTTGTTTTTTTTATTGATTTTGATATTTTAATTTGAGTTGTTTCTTAGTTTTTTTTCTTAAAATTATTTTTATTATACTCAAATACCCCATCTTTATTCATTCATGTAGCACAAAACTAGGCTAGATAATTTATGTGAGAACCATCCTTACTCGCACAACTGCATATAGTTGGAATTCTTTTGAGGGTGATACCGAGGACATAATAAAGCTACAAATAATTCCGGGTTCATTTCATTTTCTGAAGAAAGCTTTTCTCAGGGCTGCTCAAAAAGATAGAAACTGAACGAGCCTGTTGGCAATGTTGTGGCTTATTCTTTACTGAAGAGCTTGAAGAAAGCTCTCGGTGAAGCAGGGCTGGAGAAACTAATCAGTTCTCCAGTTGTGCACTGCCCTGAGGCATTTGATATTGTCTTGAAAGCAGAGAGAGAAACAACAGTGCTGAAAAAGTGATACCAGGATGGAAGCTTGTGTACTCTGGTGACACTAGGCCATGCATGGAGCTGATAGAAGCAGTTCATGGAGCATCAATTCTTGTACACGAGGCAAGTACCTATGGCCCCATAATTTACGAATGAACACATAATAAGCCAGGGTTCTTTATGGCTTAAATTTTAGCATGCTTTCCATGTGATTGTGGTGATTTATACATGGTTGCCTTTCAAAATCCTTTTTTATTTTACAAATGAAGAAAATAAGACTATGAAACCTTTGTGTCTCCTTTTCAGCTTTCGGTTAATTGCTTTCATGGTGTATTAGGTAGCTATTCAGCTTAAGGTGATTGCATGAGGATCAGACCCACTACATCTATGATCATCTATTTTAGAACTTTTAGTGTTAGCTCATGTACTTATTCGGATCATTTTGACGCTCATAGTGATAATTTTTCCTCGTCTTTGCCAAACTTCAATTGAAGCTCACAGACTCAGTAACGAAAGTCAGAAACACTGCATGATTAATTAACAGGATTGATTTTGATTTCCAGGCAACTTTTGAGGATGGGATGCTAAGGGAGGCTGTAGCAAGAAACCACAGCACAACTAAGGAGGCCATAGGAGCGGGAGATTCTGCTGATGCATACCGCCTTATTCTCATTCACTGCAGCCTTAGATACCCCAAAATCCCATCACTTGATGAGATATGCATTCAGTAAACTTGCATTGCTTTTGACTTTGTGAGTATCAACATAGCAGATCTGCCTGTGCTCCCAAATGTTCTTCCATACCTCAAATTGTTTTTCAAAAAGGAGGTGACAACAGATATATCAGATGATTTTACTGATGCAACTCCATAGTCATTGTCTTTTGCTTATAACATCAGAGTTCTATCAAAATTATATATGATTTTTGTTTTGTCCAAGTTCTTAGAAGGCAAAATGACTATTAGCCATATCTTCATCGCAGTTTGCAAGGGAAAACACTGCTTTCTTTGAGGAAAAAAAGGGTCCCCATGGTAGTGTGTCTCGATCAAGTCCCGAAAGTTTCTCGAATGAGTCGTGCATCTAAACTTTTAACAATTTCTTAACGAAAATATCAATAAATCATCTACAGAAATGACATAGTTTTTGAGCTTAAGTGTGTGAGGAGGAATCCGTTAACAAGCACGGGTGATGGGATTCAATTGGAAATTTCATTAACATTGTAACCTGACTGAGACAAAAGAAAAAAAAGATGGTAGGAAACTCAATGGAGAACCTCTATAGAGTTGGGGGACTTGTTTGAATTTTTTACATGCACATATTAGAGTGCCACGTGCCCACGGAGGGTTAAATTGTCTTAGACAAACCGCAGTGAGAGAGAGCGCAGAGAATATTATTATGATCCAAAAACTTCCAGACTTTACAGTAGAGGACAAAACTCTTTGGTTTGGAGTTTTTTTGGGTCCATGAAAAGCCTGCCTTGGTAATTTTTTATTTTTTAGGTTATGTTCCTCTGAGGTCATCACTGTTGTTTCTTCATGAGCTCTTCTTTCTCTACGCTACACTACTTTATAAATGCTATCTTATTTGTTAAAATTATGTGTTTCAGCTGAATTTTATTTTATTTTATTTTTGAATTATTTTGATGTGATGTTAAAAATAACTTTAAAAGATAAAAATATTATTTTAATTTATTTTTAAATAAAAAATATTTTAAAAAATAATTATTATATTTTTAAATATTAATTAAATCTAACCCCACTCGATCCAGTTTAAAACTTAATTAACATATTTAAAAGTTAATTTAGATTAAAAATAATATCATTTTAATATTTAAATAAATAAAATAATATAATATAATTTTAAAACAAATTATAAAAATCAAATAAAATTTTTACATTATCATAAATTATTTCACCAAGTCAATTAAATTAATTTCTATCAAATTTAAAATCTAACTTGAATTAGATATCAATCCTGTGAGTTAGTAAATTAACTTATTAAACTATACGAAGTTTAACAGTACTGATATTTATAATTAATTATAAAAAAAGAAAATTTTTCAAAATAAAGGAGTTTTTTAGCAATATTAGTGGAATTCACATGACTTTCTATTTAATATAGATTATAAGAAAATATTTTAAATTTAAATTTATTTATATTAAAACATGCATAGTAATTATTAATCATATTTCTTTGAAAATATGTGTTTCATGACATTTTAAAAAATTATATATACAATTACTTCTCCTGAAATTGATGATATGCAAGATGTCACAAGTGAATGGTATTCTTGGAATGCACATCAAAATTATTTTTTTTCTCTTTAATTAAAAAGTATATTATTCATGTTAAAATCATTAATTTCATCATAAACTAAAAAGTGCCACTTGTCTTATAGAAGCAAATGAGTGGGATTTTCCATGATAATCATATGAGGTCTCCCCCATGTTACTGATTTCCATATACTAAAAAAAACTAAAAATGGGACCAATTAACTTTATTTTTAATTTAGGACATTTTGAGATATTTGAGTTATCTCTCCCCTTTCTCTCTCTAAGCGTGAATGCATAATAATATTTTTATCTGAAATCAACAACAGCAACAAAAATTCCTTTCTTTGATATCACTTCACTGTTTCTTGGATCACAAAGTAAGTCCCTTTTGTTGCTTTCATTTTATTTACTTCACTTTGTTGATATATAACACAAAAAATGAAAAATCCCTTCTTTTACAGCACTTCTCATTTCGAAGTAGTTGTTTTTCACTTGCATTTGTGGGATTTTTTTTTTGTTTCTTTGTCTGGTTTAGGAGGACTTTGATTTCATACTTTATGTAAATATTTCAAAGATTTTTCTTTCTTTCGAGAATTGGATTATGTTTCATGCAAAAGTTTTAAACCGAGTAATCCGGGTATTGAAAAATTGTGATTATGTGGATTATTTTGTTATGTGGGATTTGGGTTTTAAGGTTTTTGGTCAATGAAGGCTAAAGCTTTGAGCTTTTGCATTTGCATGTAAAAGATTATAGCTCTATAGCTCTCTTTTTGTATGTTGTTTCACTTGGCTTTGATCACTTCATTGGTTTCAAAGTGCTGCGTTAGACACTGTGATACATATTTTGACTAGCTCATTTCAGTGCATTTTGGATTCTAGTGAGTTGGCTGCTCTAATTTATTTGGTAGGGTTTATGGGTTTTAAGTTTTTAACGATGGTAATGGTTTGAGGTGAATCTTCTTGTTATTTTCTCTTCTAGGAGTTCTAGCTTTATTTTTTTAAAAAAATTTTGATCTCCTAATCAAGGGATTTATGCTGCGTCTTTGTTCGTGGGGCTTTTTTGCATCTTGCTTATATACTCAATTACTTTGATTTTGTTAACCATGCTGAATGGAGGTCATTGGTTTAGTTTTTTGAGATAATTATTTTTGGATGTTTTAGTTCTGGTCTTGCATAGTATATATAAAAACCTTGAAACTCTGTTCATATTTTCTTCAAATCAGAGTTTCTTTGGCAGTTTGGAGAGTGTTATCTGATAATCTTATGCTGTATTTCTAAATTGTTGACTCTGCTTTCCAGGTTCTGATTGTGGGGTGAGTTTGAAGATTGGATCAGCGTGGTTCATAGACAAGCTTAGGGTTTAGAGAGTTTTTTTGTTAAGGGTTTTTAGTTTTAGATTTTGAATGTTTAGGTGAAGGTTGTTGAATGGGGACGCAGACAATGGGATCTCAAGGTGATGGCAGTAGTCATCATGTGCAATCTCAGTTCCAGCCATTGGTGCGGCAAAACTCAATGTACAGTCTTACTCTTGACGAGGTTCAAAATCAGTTGGGTGACTTGGGGAAACCCCTAAGCAGCATGAATCTTGATGAACTTCTAAAAAATGTGTGGACGGTGGAGGCTGCCCAGACTACAGCTTTGGAAGTGGAGGGCACACCATTAGCCAATCAAACTGCTCTGCAACGCCAGGCAAGCCTATCATTAACTAGTGCTCTGAGCAAGAAGACAGTTGATGAGGTTTGGAAAGACATCCAACAAAGCAAACGTGATGAGGAGATGAAGTCTAAGGAGCGGCAGCCTACTTTTGGAGAGATGACGTTGGAGGATTTCTTGGTAAAAGCAGGAGTTGTAGCTGAAGCATCCGTGGACAAGAAAGATGATGGTGGTTCTGTTGTTTTGGTTGATACAAATGCAGCACAACAGTTTCTGCAACAAAGTCAATGGGTGCAATGCCCACCACAACCACAGTATCAACATCCACAACAAAGCATGGTGGAGGTTTATATGCCAGGCCAGCCTATGCCACAGCCACTTCACATGGGTTCTGGTTCTATGATGGATGTTTCATACCCCAAAAACCAGGTGCCGTTACCTCCACCCTTGATGGGGACTTTATCAGATACACAGACACTAGCAAGAAAAAGAGCCGTGCCAAATATGTTTGAGAAAACAGTTGAGAGGAGGCAGAAGAGGATGATAAAGAACCGTGAATCTGCCGCCCGTTCACGGGCACGGAAGCAGGCTTACACAAACGAGCTGGAGAACAAAGTTTCTCGGCTGGAAGAGGAAAATGGAAGACTGAGGAAACTAAGGGTGAGGATTTCTTTTCATTTACCCTTCCGATGCAACCTTTATCATGTGTGTCTGTTTTAGTTTCTTTTTCTCCTTCCTCCTCCCCCTTGATTTGAATGAATGATCTTCATGCTTGCTTTGTGATAAAGGATCTGCGTGGGAGTGTGATAAAAGTTGTTTTTTATAGTGTTTTTTTTATTTGAAAATACATCAAAATAATATTTTTTTTAAAATAAAATTTCTTACATCATTACATTAAAATAATCCAAAAACTCAAAATTAATTTGAAGCTAAAAAAATTTGGTCCAATGCCAGGGCCAAGACAAAAGGTTTAATTGAATCACAGACATGCAAATGGAACTTAAATCAGTTATAAATTGTCGGATAGCTATATGTGATTGAGAAATGAAGATCAATGTAACTAGTTTCATGTTAGAGGCATGTAAGACATTTTGAAGATTGCCCCCTCGTAGGTTGTGATTGAGAAATGAAGATCAATCTAACTAGTTTCGTGTTAGAGGCATGCAAGACATTTTGAAGATCCCCCCCACCCATAGGTGGTTGGGAAAGAAAATTAGATGATGAGTATTAGTTAGTTTCTAAAACTTTAGATTCAAGTAGAATAAAATAAAGGGATTCTTGATGAATGAGCTTCTTGTTTATGTTGATGTTGTGGAGCAAAAGGTTATGCTTCGTTTTCTTGTGGTGATAATTATGTATTGTTGGCATCACTTTGTATGTACACAGTCACTTCATTGAGTACAAGAATATCATCTCTTGTCACTGGATGTGAGACAGTTGTTGGTTGAATTCATTTTCCTCTCTTTCTTATCGTTAATTACGTTTTTGATTTGTTGTCCTTTAATTTGCAGGAGCTTGAGAATATGTTGCCATGTATCCCTGAACCCAAGTATCAGCTTCGCAGAACGACATCAGCCCCATTCTAGCAAATGAAACGACAGTGTTGAAGTTTTGTAGATACAATGCATTTCTAGTTTGAGCTCATAATTTACTCTTTGACCTCTTAAGAAGCAGCTGTTTGTCACGGCTACTGCTGTGAGTTTGCTTCTCATCATCATCCTGTATCTATTCTGTGAAAAGTTAGCTAGAAATTTCCAATTGTAATTTTCAATGTCCGAGTGTCCTAAGATTTTTCAAAAGAATGGCCAATATATTTTTCTAGCTTCTTTCAGCCTGACATGCCCCACTTCATCATTTGAGTTTTGGTACACAATTGTCAAGTATTCCTAACATTCTTTCATCAAGTGTTGTATGCTGAGAGCGAGGGACAGTGCTTATTCCTGCAGAAGAGCAAATATTGTGTTCGTATATATTGTTTATCACAACCATGCAATCTGGCAGTAAAAGCATGACACAAACCAGCAAATGCACTGCACAGTTTGAGAAACCCGCAGCAGGGTGCAAGGGGGCAGATTTTAGTGGTTTTTGTGATGGATCAGATAGTTGTCTTATAAGTATGCAATGATTGTTACTAAATTTGCCAGTCAGAATCAATCCCTGTTGCCGAAATTGCTACGTTAACTTGAGTGAAAAATGGTTGACAATTGGATGCCGATTGCATATCCCACGGTGTATTGCTTTTGACTACCAGCTATTGTTTAACCACAGTGTTGTTGCTTACTTTTAAGGAAACTTACTAGCAAGTCAGTTGGCATCGTAACTAGTAACGCGGGTCAGATTCTACCGAATCTCAATGCCAAAAGTCCCAATATTCCGATGATGAATAAATAAATAAACAATGGCGACCCTTCATACCATATGCAGTAGAAGGCATAATTAATCAAGAGGAAGCATATTGTGATATGGTAATTCTGAATACTAGATTCTCAAATCCGTTCGTCGCTTTGTGGCAAAGCAATAACTCAAACCACTTCAACAAAGTACAAAACCAGTGGCAGCAGCATCATGTAGTGGGGAAATTCTCTAGTCAGCTTCAGGTTCCTCTAGATCAGCATAGAGCACACCTTATTCACCTTCTAGCAATGCAGTCACACATTTTAAGTCTTTACTGTGACAGACGAAATGTAGCAAAATCGCACTATCGCAAGCGAGAATTTTATCAAACTAAATGCTTAACCCTTGAGGGCCGAGCCTTAGTCCAAGTGACAAGTGTATCTAGTCTGACGTCATCACCCATGGACCGAATCCTAGTCGAGGAACCTAGCCTTGTTGCACTTCTCAACTGAATTTGTCATAGCGAGAGTTCAACAAGAAGCAAAACTGGAGTAAAGATCTATGGAATTCTGATTGGTCTCAGCTATCTGCTTGGAGGCAGTCCTCACTCTCACAGATTAATCACATCTTGCTTGACTCTAGCAGCGACACATGGTATTAAGGACTGACAACTATGGATTATTGGTTGCCAATCCCAAGGCTGGAGAGTTCATGTCCATGCCAACAGTTAAGTGGAATGCAGAATGCATGTAAAAACAGCTCAAAATGAAACACAATCCGGATCAAATTTTAGGTTACTAGTTCGACCTACTGGATTTGATTTATCGTAAATAAGAACCGAGAGAAGGGTCTTTACGAATTACAAACTTGAACAATCTTTTCCCACCATATATAATCATCAAGGCCGGGCTCCAAGAAACACCACAGGCCAAGTAGTAAACTACGTCTAATAGCTTGCCTGACATAATCATGCAGCATCACAGTCAGTTTTTAATTTGTTTTTTCTACGACTATTTTCCTCAAGGCAATTATTGGGCTGGATGACACCTGAAGTTGTTCCATCAGCATTGTTACAAGATGCGCCAGCTGGTTGATTCTTGTAAGTGAGCTTCACACCCTCCATTTTGACCCCAGTGCATGGGAACTTTTTACTGCAGTCAAATCTCACTGCAACCTGTGTTGCTGATGTTCCATGTATGTCTTGGTAAATCACATCACTAATCTTAACACAGAAGCCTGTTCAAAACAAATCATAAAGCACATTTTAGCAAATAAAAGTAGTCCATGTTAACCAGACTAGACCCAAATTATCTCAATTACAAGAATAAACACATAGGGTCATCCTGTCTGGCTGGGGCAATTTATGTTGTCAGGGCAGTAGTTCTGGTCAATAACAATGGGATTCTGAACGATGGTCATGGCAGTGTGCTGGAAAAGTACATTCCTAACAAAACCATTGATAGGCCTCC
Source organism: Populus euphratica (assembly GCF_000495115.2). NCBI lineage: Eukaryota > Viridiplantae > Streptophyta > Magnoliopsida > Malpighiales > Salicaceae > Populus > Populus euphratica. The sequence continues at coordinate 166,111 of NW_011500005.1, forward strand.
CTCAAGACTTGATCCTCAACCCATTTTGAGTGCCAATAAATGCAATCGTTTTAGCAGTCCCATTTTGCACCCCAGGCTCATTAAGGTCCTTGCCTAAACTTCCAATTCTGCAGGAAGAAACCACACATTTAAGCCCCACATCATATAGCATCATCACATATTAACAGCACTGTATATAATTAATTAATGATTTAATTTCATTACCTAATTCCATGTCCAGAGCCACACACAACATTTTCAATCTACAAGTTAGTTGTGCCGGCACCGATTGAGACATAATCATCACCGGTTCCAATCTTGGAGCTCAATATTGTGACGTTGCTCGATAATTGAACATGAAAGCCGTCTGTGTTTGGACTGTTCCCGGAATCCGTAACCCTAACCCTAACCCCTTGAATCTTCATGTTGTTGCAACCATTGATAACGATGTGGAACATTTGGCTATTCAATGAAGTTAATCCACTGATTACTATGCTGTTTGAATTGAAAAGCCTAGCGTCTGCACATGCACACAAATGAACTTCAATTAGAATAGACATAATTAACGCATTTAATTATATCTGCTTGAAACATAATGAAGGCTCTAACTAACTACAATATTTGACAGTGATGCTCTTAATTAATTCTTGCGAAATTAGAGCTTAAGTGAATGATCAAGGCAGCAATACTGTGTAAATTTTCTTGAAACAAGTAAAAGAGTGGTCACAATGGTGAATGCCATACCGTGGCACCACTCGAGCAGTTCTTGCCAAATTGCTTGCAATCCCACAAACCAGAGCCATGTCCATCAAGAACCCCACCAGAAACCGTAACACCATCAACATTTTGAAAGAAAATCCAGTTTCCAGCATTACCAATAATCCGATAATCGGTCGGAGCTAGAAGTGTGCCATCTATACGTACAACGATCACTTTGTTCTTGCGTGGACCCTTAAGCTCTACATTTTGTAGAAAGAACCTGCCTGGCAAGACATAGATGGTAGATGGGCTAATGGAGCTACATGAACTTTGAGTTAAGGCGGCAGGGGCTTTTCTAGTTAACATAAAAATATGAAGAATAATAGAGGAATGAGGAAGGCAGAAGAGAAAGAGAGATAAAGAGAAATACAAGGGGAGAAGCACGACAATTGCATTGTATATCTCTCATTTGTTCTGTTACATGCATTGCCACAATTACAGGAGCGGGTAGATTTTAGAGTTTGTTATCTGAGTAAGACGAGACTCTCGTAATAATAACAAACAACAGAATTAAAAACACAAGACTGAAGCTGGTAGTGGATTTATTTAAATGGTGCGTGTAACTAAAGAGCAGGTTTAGCGTCCTTGAAACGCCATCGTTTCATCAATGATCTTTTGGTTTAAAATTCCTTTTCCTGCTACTGTGCTTCCTGGTTTGCAACAATACCTTCCCCTTTAAAAAATTTCCTTGTCCTCGAGGGAGAACTGTGGGTACCTCATAAGGAGGTCATCAACAAATTTACAGGTGGCTTTTATATGATAATAAGGTCTTCCAATAAACTAAGACTTGTGTTGCTGTCTAATTTTGGTGCTTGACCATCCTCCTGTCAAGATTGGCTGGGGGCTGCAACTCTGAATGTGGATTTTGGACAAGTAAGTTGTTGTATACCATCTTATTCCCTGCATGTTGCTTTAACTAGGATACATAAAATACTGGGTGTATGACGCTTGAACTGGGAAGGCATAATTTGTATGCTATCGTCCCTATGCCATCAATTACTCGGTAAAAACTATAATACTTGCCTGCTAACTTGTGTGAACCCTTCCTTCTGACCGTTTGTTGCTTGTAGGGTTGTAATTTTAAGTAAACTCTCCCACCTTGAACATATGTTCACTATGCTTCTTGTTTACTAGTTTGATCATAAGATGTTGAACTATCTTGAGATTGTCTTTGATTGACTTAAGCCTGTCTTCCCTCTTAGTTAATTGCTTGTCAACAGCTTCTATGTTAGAATCCTTGGCAGGTAAGGAATGTGAATCGGAGGATCCTAACCATATAGAATTTTAAAGGGTGTAAACTTGATTGATGAATGATAGTTGATATTATACTACCATTCGGCTAAGGATAGCCATCTGGACTATTGATCAGGTGTTTCGCTTGTCATACACCTTAAATATTGTTTCAAATACTGATTCACCACTTTTGTATGCCTTTCTGTTTGGGGATGATATGTTGTTGAATGTAATAGTTGAACGCTTTGGTAGACGAATAAGTCTTTCCAGAATTTGCTTAGAAATATTGGGTTTCTGTCACTCACTATAGAAGCAAGTAAACTGTGTAGTTTGTAGATGTTATTTATGAAAGCATATGCCACCGATGCAGCTGTATAGAGGTGGGACAAAGCAATGAAATGGACATACTTGCTGAACCTATCTACTACACATAAAACAACATTCTTTCATTTGAAGTTGGGTAACTCTTCAATGAAGTCCATACTGATGTTCACAAAGGGTGCCTGGGGAATAGGAAAAGGTTGAAGTAAGCCAGGTGTTAGGACGTTTTTGCTCTTATTTTTTTGACAGGTGTGGCACTCTCTCACATATGTCCTCACATCTTTTTATTGTTTTCTCCAATAAAATAGTGCCCTCCTATGACAGAGTCGTGATAGATGGAGATTAGTTTCCCTTATAAGTTAAAATCATTGCCCACCACCAGCTTTTCTTTTCTGTACAGATGCTCATTCAACTATGTATAATATGGATGCAAACTAGGATCTATGTTTAGATTGCTAATGATCTTTAACAAAGTATTATAGTCTAGGACACTTTTACTACTTCTAACAAGTTGGTCAAAATGGTAGACAATATAAAGATGAGCACCTCACTGTTAGTACATCTAGATAGAGCATTAGCAATAATATTTTCCTTTCTCTTTCTATATTCAATGCGATAATCAATGCCTAAAAGTTTGGCTAACCAGATGTGTTAGGAGGGAAAAGAAACCTTTTGTGCCAGTAACTACTTGAGGCTCATATGACCTGTTCTGATTGTGAAATACCTTCCCCATAGCTAGTGTCTCCACTTGGCAATTATATGTAGAATAGTCAACATTTCCCTTTCATAAGTTGATAATACTTGATGTTTGGGTGCTAATGATTTGATGATAAATGTGATAGGGTGCCCCTCTTGCATGAGTATAACTCCTATACCAACCCTGAGACGTCTTTTTCAAACTTAAAAGACTTGTTAAGATAAAGCAAAGAGAGAATCAGGGGCTGAGTCATCGCCTGTTTTAAGTTTCTGAAGCCTCTAGTAGCATCTTCCTTCCAAATAAATGCATCTTTTTTTAGTAGCTGGGTGAGTGACTTGCTAATAGCTTCATAGTTTTTGATCAACTTACTGTAGTAGCCAATAAGACCTAAGAATCCTCGTAGTTACTTAACATTCTAAGGTTCAGGCCAGTCGGTGATGGCTTGAATTTTCTTAGGGTTAGTAGCTACTCCTTTCTTGGAGATGGCATGCCCTAAATATTCCACTTGAGGGATACCAAATGCACATTTATTGTGCTTAGCCACCAACTAGTGCCCTTTAAGTAATTCAAATACGATTTGCAAGTATTCTAGGTGCTCAGTCATTGAATGATTATTGATTAAAATGTCGTCAAAAAATACTAACACAAACTTCCTCAGATGACTTCAGAATACTTTAAGCATTGGTTAGCTCAAATGACATCACCAAGAATTCGTAGTGGCTATTGTGGGTTTAGAATGCTGTTTTGAACAAATCATAAGGAGTCATTATAATCTGGTGGTAACCAAATCGTAAATCCACCTTTGAAAATATTATGACACCTACCAATTCTTTTAATAATTCCTCCATTAGAGGTGTTGGAAATTTATCTTTGATGGTTAGTTGATTGAGAGCTCTATAATCAACATAGAGTCTTTAAGACCCATCCCTTTTTTAACCAAAACAAAAGGGGAAGCAAACGAGTTGTTGCTTTGTTAGATGATTCTAGACTCGAGCATTTTATCCACCTCTTTTCCAATATATCTTTCTACACTCCATAATATCTATAAGGTCTAAGATTGATTGTTTGTGCACCTTTCTTTATAGGAATAGTGTGGTCATAGGTTCTAATGTGAGGTAGTCATTCAGGTTCCTTGAATATTTCCTCGTAACTATTAAGTAGTTCTTCTAGAGCCACTTGTTCCTTCTAGGTGCTTATGGTTGATGGTGACATAGGCCTTGCATTACTGTTTATGTTTTCAATAGGTATGAAAAAACAGAGACTCATACTGGCTAATTGAGCCAAGTTTATTTTATAAATATTGAGTTGGCTGAGAATTATAATTTTATGTTTTCTTATAAAACACAATAGATTGCTATAGTGTTTTCCTAAATAATTTTAATATTGAGATGATTGAGAATTTAGCTTTAACTTTCCCGACAAGTTTTTTTTTTGTTTTTACAATTGTCTTTTTTTTTTCAAAATTGTTTTGTCGAGCTGGTTGAGAATTTAGCTTTGTATTTTTTTATTTAAAACACTGTGGATTGTTACAGTGTTTCCTCACATAATTTTTTTATATTTTTTTTAGAATTGTCTTTGTCAATTTTATTTTTTATATTAAGTTGTTTAAGAATTTAGCTTTGTAGTTTTTTTTAAAAAAAAACATTGTGGATTGATACAGTATTCTTCTACATGATGTTTTTTTTGTTATGATTTTTTTTCAAAATTAGCTTTATTGATTTTATTATTTTTAATATTAAATTGGTTGAGAATTATAATTTTAGATTTTTTCATGAAATATTATAGATTGCTATAATGTTTTTCTACTTGGTTTTTTTTTCCTGTCATGTTTTTATGATTTTTTCCAAAATTACCTTTCTTTATTTTAATTTTTTAATATTAAGCTGATTGAGAATTTAACTTTGTAGTTTTTTCCTAAAAATATTATGGATTGCAACAGTTTTTTTCATGTGATTTTTTTTTTCACAAACCCACAATAATGCACAAATATACCACAAGCCTACGGTATTCGCGGGCATGGCATTTAATAAAACACTAAAGGGAGTGGCTAAATTACTATAGCTACACCCTTATTTTTTTTCTAGTTTTTTTTTTTAATTTCATCCTTTATTAACTAGTTTTATTTATTGAAATAATTAATTTCATGATTTAATGTTAAATTATTTTAAAAATTATGATTGATAATTTTTATTTTACTTTTTTTGAGTTATATACTAGTTAATTAATACTCTAAAAGGCATAGGAAAAGTAGTGTAGCTTTTCCCATGCCTGTATTTATATATTATAATTATAGTTATAATAATAATATAATAATAATAATAATAATAATAATAATGTATACTAAAATACTCTGAGCTATTTTTTTTTCTTTTTTTATGTCTTTATGAGCTTTTCTTTTGCTTTTTTTTATGTTTTTTTCTTTTAATAATTTTAATAATTTAGTTTGTTAATATTAATTTTTTATTTAGTTATCAGATTTTCATAACACGAATCTTGAGTTTGATGGGTTAACCTGAATTTATTTTTTTTTGCTTTTTTTAATTATTTTTTATTTATTTAGTTTAGTTTGTTAATGTTAAATTTCTTTCTATTTTATTATCAGGTTTTCATGACACATATCTTGATCTTGATAGGTTAACCTGGTTTGACAGTCTAACCAGTTGACCCATCAATTTGTTTTCTTCTATTTAGTTATTAAACTTTCATGACGCAGATTCTATATTTGACAGGTTAACCTAGTTTGAAGGGTTAACCTAATCAATTCAGTTTTTTTTATTAGTTTTTTTTCTTCTTGTTAGTTTTTTTTTATTAATCTAGTTAATTATCATATTTTTATGACATAACTTTACAGTCAGACCTATATATAAGGTTACTGATTCTGATGTTGCAGTCAAACTCACTTAAACTTAAATCATGCAAGTTTAATGTTATTATTAATATTATAAATATTATTTTTAGATCATGTATTATAATCAAATCTAAAAATTTTGAATATAATTTTATAAAAAAAACTTAATATTTTTATATTTTAATTTTTTATTAAATTTTTTATGTAAAAAAAATTAACCAATGCCATGTGGGATACGGAACTAATAATGTCCTAAAATGACATGCGCTACATGCTTTACGTGCAAAAAGGCCAGGTGGAGCACCAAGAGGGCTAACTCTCTGGATAGTGCCACGCATGGCTCAGATAAAAACAAGGTGAAGCAGGGAACTTCAAAACCAGACATGAAACAGTACCCAAATTTCAATCAAGTCATTGACTAGTTTTCCTGTCTCGATTAAGCTCCTACGTCTTCAAAAAATTCTTAATCAAGTCCCCCCTCCACCTAGACTTTTCACAAGTTCTTAATTAGAACAGGATCCATCTACATATACCTCGACGATGGTATTCAATTGGGGGTTTTATGAATCTTTGGGTACCTGATCGAGACAAAAAAGGAGATTGAAACTTCGATTGAAGAGATATAGTTGAGGGACTTAAATGAAATTGGCCAAGCAAATATATGAGTGCCACGCGCCCACAGAGGGTAAATTGTTAGAAAATCCGCAGAGAAAAGGAAAGAATATTAACATGATCGAACGAGTTCCAGAGCATGCAGTAGAGGACAAATCTCTCTTTAGCTTGGAGGTTTTCCTGGGTCCATGGAAAGCCTGCCTTGGCCAAATCTTGACCTGTTAGGTTCTGTTCTTGTGAGGTCACTCCTTTTGCTTCTTCATGAGCTCTTCCATGACCGCGTCAATGCTATCATATTTGCAGACAATTGCAAAGACTGCAGAGTCCTGGGTTTTTGCTGCATTTTTCATCGGCTTTGTTAATGGATTTCACGTTCAGTGAAATTTTATATTCTTAAAATAAAAAAAAAATATAAGGATATATCCCTGCTGTTTTCTTTTCTTTTGTCCTGAAATAGTAGCAAAAAATTATATAGTAAATATGATAAACTATAATTCTTTAAATATAAATGAGTTTTACAGTATTTTTAAAAAACTATATAATCTCCATTTTTCAAAATTTACATTCAAAGTCTCCTTCAGTGAATCATATATATATATATATGTGTGTGTGTGTGTGTGTCTGTTTTAGTTTGACAATAAAATATTAAATTATTATTTTTTAATTTATTTAAAGACATAATATTTATGAGTGACAGTATAGACTTAAATAGGTTTACATCAAATTTTTGATATGATTTTTAAGGAATTATAAGACTATTAGTATTGCCCTTGATATTGGAAGTGGCTCGGGTTAATTGGATCATGTCTTGGTCTATCGGGTTAACAATTTAACCCATATTTTTTATTACATCACCCAATTTTTTTATTTTTTTTTTTAATTCCGATGATACAGCCGACCTTGAATTTGCTAGGTTCTAGATGGACCCGCTCCGAGACTGGTCTGGATTTTGCAGCTATAGATAAAAGGTAAAAAATGGGCCAATGGGGCCTGCAAAATCGAAACCAATTGAATAATTAACTAAGAACGTGCCACGTGGCTCATTGAAGCGAATAAGTGGGGTTTCACAGATTACCATATAAGCCCTCCCCCATGATACCATTTTCCTTGATATTTTTCTAGAAAACAAAAAACAAAATGGGACCAGTTAATCAACACCTTAGTTTTGTTTTTGACATTTGTAGATTTAGAGTTTTCTCTCCCTGAATGTAAAAGCAAAATAACCAGCTGATTTTCACCTGAATCATCAACAGCAGCACAAAAAAATCACTTCTCTTCTGTCACTCCACTCTCTCTTGGATCACAAAAGTACGTTCCTTTTTTTTTTTTTGTTTCATTCTCTTAACTCCACTTTATTGATGTATGACACAAAAATGAAAAACCACTTCTTTTATGGCACTTCCAATTTGGAAGTTGCTATTTTTTACACTTACATTTGTGTGATTTTCTTTGGTTTTTGAGTTTGGTTTAAGAGGGATTTTGATTTTATGTAAATATGTGCAAGATTGTTTTTTTCTTTTTTTGTTAGAATTGATTTGAGTTTCATGCAGAAGCTCCAGACTTTTTAATCTGGGATTATTGAAATGTTGAGATTATGCGGATTAATTTGTGATTTGTAATTTAGGTCTCAAGGTTTTTAGTCAATCAAGGCTAAAGCTTTGAGATTTTGCATTTGCATGTATAAGATTATAGCTTTAAAGCTCCCTGTTTGTATGTTGTCTCACTTTGTTTTGATCAGTATATTGGTTTCAAAGTGCACAGTTATACATATCTTGTCAAGCTCATTTCAGTCCATTTTGGATTCTATTGGACTGGCTGCTCTAATTTATTTGGTAGGTTTTTATTTTGTTTTTAATTACGGTAATGTTTTGAGGTGAATCTTCTTGTATTTTTTTCTCTTCCAATAGTAGTCTGTGTTTTCCTTGTTCTATTTTTTCTTAAGATTTTGTTCTCATAATCAAGGGATTTAAGCTGCATATTTGTTTGTTGGCCATTTTTGTAACTTGTTATTTTATTTTGTTAACTGTGCTGAATGAAGGTTATTGTCTTAGGTTTTCGTGAAAATTAATCTTGTATATTTTAGTTCTGGTCTTGCATGGTATAGACTCTATCCTTAATTTGTTCAAATTAGAGTTTTTTTGTCTGTCTGGGGAATTTAATCTAAAATCTTGTTCGGTAAAGGATTCATTTATAGGCTACATTTCTGAATTGTAACTCGGTTTTTCAGGTCAGACTGTGGGGTGAGTTTGAAGATTGGATCACTGTGGTTTTTAGACAAGCTTGGGTTTAACAGAGTTGTCGTGTTAAGGGTTTTTAATTCTTAGATTTGGAATGTTTAAGTGAAGGTTGTTGAATGGGAATGCAGACAAAGGGATCTCAAGGTGATGGTAGTAGTCATTATAAACAATCTCAGCTCCAGCCATTGGCACGGCAAAACTCAATGTACAGTCTCACTCTCGATGAGGTTCAGAATCAGTTGGGTGACTTGGGGAAACCTCTCAGCAGCATGAATCTTGATGAACTTCTCAAAAACGTGTGGACAGTGGAGGCTACCCAGACTATGGGTTTGGAAGTGGAGGGCACACCATTTGCCAATCAAACTGCTTTGCAGCGTCAGGCAAGCTTATCGTTAACCAGTGATCTGAGTAAGAAGACAGTTGATGAGGTTTGGAAAGACATCCAACAAAGCAAAAATAACAGGGGGATAAAGTCTAGGGAGCGGCAGCCTACTTTTGGAGAGATGACTTTGGAGGATTTCTTGGTAAAAGCAGGAGTTGTAGATGAAGGATCCATGGACAAGAAAGATGGTGGTTCCATTGTTGGGGTTGATACAAATGCAGCACAACAGTTTCAACAACAAGGTCAATGGTTGCAATACCAACCACATCCACAGTATCAGCACCCACAACAAAGCATGATGGGGGTTTATATGCCAGGTCAGTCTACACTGCAGCCACTTCACATGGGGGCTGGTTCTTTGATGGATGTTTCATACTCAGAGAACCAGGTTGCCTTACCTCCACCTCTGATGGGGACATTATCAGATACACAGGCACCAGCAAGGAAAAGAGGTGTGCCAGATATGATTGAGAAGACAGTTGAGAGGAGGCAGAAGAGAATGATAAAGAACCGAGAATCTGCTGCCCGTTCACGAGCACGGAAGCAAGCATACACAAATGAGCTGGAGAATAAAATTTCTCGTCTGGAAGAGGAAAATGAAAGGCTGAGGAAACTAAGGGTGGGGTTTTCTTTTCAGTTATTCCTCTGGCTCAACTACCTTTCTATTGGATATATTGATAACATGTGCTGAACTGTCTGTTTTAGTTTAGTTTCCTTTTCTCCCTCCTCCCTTGAATTTAAGGAATGAAGGATGTTCATACTTGCTTTGTGATTAAGAAAGAAGGTGTAATTGAATCAGAGATAGAATAGTTTAAAGAAGCCCTTGTTTGATTTTCTTTTGCAGTGATTTTCAGTAATCATGCAACTGAAATTTAGATCAGTCTGATATACTGTCATTTGACAGCTTATCAGCTAGCTATATTCCTACTGCAAACCAAACATAATTGTCTTCCAAGAATGAAGATCAGTTTGACTAGTTTTATGATAGTTTTTTCTTTGAAAATCCAATGACATTCATAGGCATGACAAGACATTTTGAAGGTTGTCTCCTCTTAAGTGGCTGGGGAAGAAAACTAGATGATGACTATTAATCACTACATGAAACTTTAGATTCATGTGGGTATTAGAAAGCTTCCTGTCTCCATTTTTCCTTTAGTTTTGACAGAAAAATTAAAGAATAAATGAAAGGATTCTTGATGCATACGCTTGTTGTTTATTTCATGAGATATTATTGCTCTTGTTCCACTATCCCCAATTTGATGCGCAACTTGCATGTTGGTCCTTCTTGTTGTGAAATCTGCAAGCACCCCCTAGTTATTATTGCCAGTTCAATGGTTGTAGCAAAATCATTATCCCAAAACTCTAAAGACTAGCACAGCCATGCTTTTCCACTTCAAAACTGCTCTCATTTAGTTTCCTTCCCCAATAATTTCCAGCAATCAAAATCAAATTTACCACATTTCTTGACTAACCAAAACAGCTCAGAATCATGATTCATAGACTGTTGCTTCTACCACCAAATCATGTTTTTTCCTTGGAAACATAATATAGAAATTAATAAGATGAGCTCCATATATCATAAGAAAAGAAGAAGGTGCTCTCTTGCTATTGAATTTGTTCCGTGGGCAAAAGGCTATTCTTCTTTTACTTGTGGTGATAATGATGTTTGTTGGCATCGGTTTATATATACACAATCACTTCCTTGAGTATAAGGATATCATCTTCTTGGTGTTTATTGGCCTATATGATGATGGTAAAACATGTCTATCTTGGCACTGAATACGAGACATGTGCGTATGAAGTACATTTTCCCCTCATTCTTATTGTTAATTGCCAATTTGTATATTCTTTTTTATCTTATTTTGATCTGTTGTCCTTAAACTTGCAGGATCTGGAGATTATGTTGCCATGTGTCCCTCTCCCTGAGCCCAAATATCAGCTTCGCAGAACAACATCAGCCCCATTCTAGCAAATGAAGTTTTGTAGATATGATGAATTTCTGGTTTGTGCTCATAATTTGCTCCTTGATCCTTTTAGAAGCAGCTGCTTGTCACATTTACTCCTGTGAGTTTGCTTCTCATCATCATGAGTTTTTGTTTTTTCTTGTATCTATTCTGTGAAAAGTTGAGTTAGAAATTTTCATATGTAATTTTCACTGTTGGAGTGTCCTGGGATTTTGCCCATGCTAGCTAGTTCTTTTTCGTATGGTCAATATATTTTAATAGCTTCTTTCAGCCTGACATTCCCTCACTTCGTATTTCGATTTTAGTACAATTGTCAAGTATAGATTGCATCTTTCATCATGTGTTTTGTGCTGAGAGTGAGTTCACTTTGTGCAAAAGAGACACTGGTTATTCCTACGGAGAAGCAAAAGATTGTGCTTGTATATATTGTTTGTCAACTGTGCAATCCGGCACTAGCAGTCACTGAGATATGCTAGCAAAATGAATTGCTAGGTTTGAGAAACCTGCAGGATGCAGCAGGGTGCAATCGGCTAGTCTAGGTAGCTAATTTGCACATAGCGATGCATAATGAGGGCTATTTAAAGGAATTAATATATGATTTTCAGTAGTTCCTAACACACATTACAAGGGAATGCACAAGCTCCCTCAGATAATTCACAAAAAAGAAGAAGCACATCATGTTCTATTTAGTTAGTGTCCCTTATATATATATATATATATATATATATATATAAGAGAGAGAGAGTCTCTGAGAGTTTTAAAATGAATTTCTGCCTTGCTATTTCTATTGTTTATTTTTCATTCCGAGATAGTAATTAAAGGCTAATATCTGCAAATTACATGTCTGGTCTGAAGTATCTAGGCTAGTTCCAGCTTGTCGTAGGGTAACTTGTATTTCAAGGAGTGAAGATTCCATTCTCTTATTGTGTTCAAGATTAATATTGTTTTTGCATTTTAAAAGTTTTAAAATTTTAATATTCTTTTACTTCAAATTAATATATTTAATGTTTTTAAATTATTTTAATATATTGATGTTAAAAATATTTTAAAAAAAATAAAAAAAATTATTAACAGAAAAATTATTTGAAAACTATCTATAACTATATTCCCAAAACACTTTTAACTACGACCAGCTAAGCGTCTCTCTTTTCTCAGCTTAAAACTAAAGAAAGGGAGCCATTATTTGCGATTCTCTATTCCATTGTATATATTTAACCATAGCAATTATATACATTAATGATAGGAAAGCAACTGCCTTCATTTCATGAGTGGTGCTTTGCCCCAGCCAAAACATCACATGAACAAACTAGACTGTAAGTTAATGAATGGCTGAACGAAATAAGGAGCAAACGCCGGATCTTCGAACTTAGAAGCAGAGAAAGCCTACTCCCTTCAGTACGGGAAAGAGCTGCTCTTCTGCTTTAGATGCAGCCAGTGACGGGCCTTAGCAATAAAATTAGGAATGGGCCTAGGCGCAGGAAGGGAGCAAGGAGAAGCAGCGGGTAGAAAGAAATCGTCTTGAGGGAGAGGGGTAAGTTACCGACAGTCTCGATCCTCAAAGGAACTGTGACTGGTCACGCCTACCATATCGAAAGTAAACCTGACCGCGAACTCCCACTTCCTTCAAAAAACTTTCTATTGTATATTTCGCGTCATTGTAGACTCTCTTGATTGACCGACAGAAGATGCGAAGTTCCTATCCTTTATCTTAACACTAGAAGCCTTAACACCAATGATTGATAGTCTATCTTTTTTAACGAAAATCACAGTCAAATCTTGGTTTATTTATTAAAAATAAGGAGCACGTGAAGCTATAATATCCGTAATTACAAGCATGTCCTTTTTTGAAGTTTGAAGAAAGGGGCGTCCAGGACATTTTGTAAGTGAACTTAGCGTAACCAGATAAGGAGGAAGGGTAAGCAAACTGGATTAAAATATCCATGACAAAGTTGGTCAATCTCGTTAATAATTGGAAAAAGGTTCTTTGAAGTGATGCGAAGCAATGATTAACCCTAGATGGGGATCTTGATGTCTTGTTTTTTCAATCTTTTGATTCAATAACTGTTCAATAGTAGTGGGGAGGCTCGGGAAGGGAGCGATGAACTTAAGCGTACCAGGTCCCCAGGGAAATCCGACTCTTCCAGGGGGGTGGGACTCGTCGGGTCGGCACTGAGGGAGGCTTCCTGCACAGGGGTGAGCTCTTGAGCAACTTGATTAGATGAAGATGTTGCTTCATCTAATCTGGCTCCCCAAGCAGGAGTCCCAGTGTTTGAGTTTTTTAAGCGATCTGAAAGGATCATCTAAGATCTGCGGTAATTTGTTAACACACCAATCTATTGCCTCATTAACAGAGAGGAAAGACTTTCCACCCTGCCGGTCCAGCAGAGGGCTCGGGGGAACTTCACGGGCTCATTTTCCTTCGCTATCGAGCCCCTGCAAATACAGGAAATGACTCATCGATACCTAAACCTAAAGTAAAGGAGCAATCCCTACTGGAATGACTCAGTATCGGCGCCTAATCAGAGGAAGGGTCCCTGCTGGTGAGGAAGGAGTAGTTAAATCCACGGTCTCAGGCAGCAACTAGTCTCGAACGGAAGGAGTTGTCTCGAAAGAGCCCAAACCAAAGGGCGATGGCCAACCAAATCCCTTTTCCTTTTAGCCTAAGCCATAGTTCACCCTTTGTGGATGGAGTGCCCGCCACCCGTTAATCTCTCACGATAAGGGGCTGCCCCGAGCACTACTTTATTTGTTCAAATCAATCCCCTCTTCGCTACTGGCTTGGCTTCTTCCACTGAGGATGTTGGATTCCTAAATTCAATCATTTACCCTTCGCCAGCTAACTCTTAGAAAGAAAGTAAACCCATGCAGTCATATTCAAGACTAGGAAGAGCCAACTGGTCTCTCGATCCAGAACAACCCTTCTATCTGTAAACCTAACAAGGGAAGCCTAAACAAAGCGTCACATCTGGCTTGGGAGGGGTTGTCCTCTAAACCCATACCTGAGGGGTCATCTTATTGGTGTACTACGCAAGGAAATGAAGCCTTCAGAGGCGAAGTCAAAAAACTTTAATTGTAAATGCAATAACCCTTGTCCTGATATCAATACCATGCCAAATATATATATATATTCAACATTGTTACATTTGAAAACTAGTTGGTCCCATTTTTTGTTTGTCTTGCTTTTGTGCTCGGAAAGGTTTGAAGGTCATCAGCACTCCAATGAAGTCAACCGCATTCAGGATGAAGAAAACAGTCTGGTCCTCTGCATTTTAACATCACCTGTCAAGCTCCAGGACATCAAAAGGTCAGGTTGATTCATAGCAATGGGAAAATTGTAGAATATTAAAGAAAACGAGTCAGTTTTGGTATAATCTAAGGAAAATAAATGGTATATAATCAATAGTAAAACTTACAGCGAACCACCTCCAGCAGGACCGACCGCTTTGAAAAGGGACACTGCTGTCATAGCAATGCCATTAGCAGCTCCTCTTTGGTTTCGATCCTGTACTTTAAAAAGTTTAAGACAATTTGTTGAAGAAGATTATAAGCTTACTAACCATAAAGCATAAATGAAGCAGGGAAGTGGCAGTGAGTAAATCAAGAAAAGAACTTCACCACGGCATTGTTTTGCAGAATAAACAAGCAAGTTGCAATTGACACCTAGTCATACAAAAATAATAATCAGGGTCAAAAAAAGGGCAACAACAGCTGAATGTTTTTCATCCAAATAGATCAATCCAACCACTGTGTTGAAGATTTTCAAACTACATGTGCACTTACAGAAAGAAAACTCTTGATTGTAGATGCTACACTGATCACCACGCTGAGGCCGAGCCCCGATAACATGGCTATAAAAGGGTAACTTGCCAATCGTGGTATGAATATAATAACCTGCATTTAACGAAAGATTGTGACAAAGGAATAGGTGGAAGCAGAAAGTATGCATAGATGCTACAGTTTGTTGAGTTTTTTCCCCAGCAATTCGACTTACTGTTATCGGTCCAAGAATCCTCTCCACACATGGATATAGCAAAAGTTGAAAGACAAGAAGGCCGAAACCTATTATTTGAACAATTTGTCAGTGAGTTTCCACTGTAAATATGGGAATATGGTAACCGTGAGTATTATATCAAGTTTCAGTAAGAATTTATTTTATTTGTAATTTTTTATGATTATAGAATTGAAAGGTCATCAAATACAATTCTGAATGTTATAGATACCTGTGATTGCCAGAACTTCACCATCATCCCCAGTTGTGTAGCCCAGCCCTCCAAGTTTTCTAGGGCTCTCAGCCCATAATGAGATATCTACTAGAATTTTTTAAGAGACTTTCCTTCCTTTCTTTATCATCCGTTGCTTCTAAAGCATCATACGACTCAAGATAGTAACACGATTTGAAATAAAGATAAAAAATACATATATTTTTAATTAAAACCCCTTCATCGCTCCTTCTTTGATGAAAAGTTTTGATTAGGATAGAGGACACTTGAGAACTGAAGGATGACAAAATAAATAATTATAGGATGATAGTAAAATGACTGTTAAGTTATTTTTACACCAACTGAGTTAATTAATTAATTAATATTGATACTAATTAATTTATAATTGACTCTGGTTTTGTTGTTTGAAGGGGTAAACTATTTTTGAGTGAATTATATTTAATGTTTTATTTCAGCTTCTATAGTTTAAAATTCATAGTTAATTAATTTTCAAGAGTTCCCGTCTACGTACCCCTTAATGATATCAAACTGAATGTCCATTCTTTTTCCTTCTGAAAAGCTTTCCATATTTCTACAGCTCCATCCACTTCTCACCAACCTCCCAGCTAGCTAGCTAGGGGGTAATTAACAAACCAAAAACCCAAGTTGGCATTTTAGGACACAGATCATGCATGAAACTAATGCAAGCACTCAAGTTTTTGTCTGTCAATGACATAAAACCACCACATTCTTACCAGATGTTTCCTTTTTTTTTGAAGAAAGGACCAAATTTAGAGTTTGCCTGATTGTCTGATAGCTGGAAAGATCCATCTAGCTAAACTCATCAACTTTCAAAACTTCCATGCAAGAGTCCCGGAGGGAAACCCTATAAGAATGATTGTTCTCCAAAACAACAATTTAATATATAAAGTTCTTTCTTTCCTTTGTTTTTGTTCTCCCGATGGAGGGGAAACGGATTTTCTTGGTTGGTTTGCTTCTTTTTTCCATCGCTGGTATTTCTACAGGTCAGATGCCCGATTGATTTATCTCAAAATGTTCTTATATTTTCCCGTGTTAGTAATCTTGAGTCTTGGATTAACAGATAATTAGCGATTTCTGATAATTAATTGATCATTCATTGTTTTTCTTTGGTATTTCAGCTCAGAACTTTCCAACACTTTTTGTTTTTGGAGACTCCTATGTTGATACTGGAAATTGGCCACGGGATGTCAGGGGTCCATGGAAAGAACCTTTTGGTAAAACATGTCCTGGTAAACCAAATGGTCGAGCCTCCGATGGTCGTGTCCTAACTGACCATATAGGTGATTAATGAATTTTCTCTCCTGCTACTTTTTTTCTTTTCTCTCATCTTATTTTTAGAATAGAGAGAATTTGAAATCATAGGTATTAAACCTGTAATAGTTTGTTAGGCCGAAACCTAAGCTGAAGTTAGTATGCTTTCGAAACAGGTTGGGAGTTCACCTCCCAATTTAAGATGCAACATGTTGATTTTATCAGACCTGGAAGAGACTTGTCTAGTTAACTCTATGGATTTTTTTTTAATTTTATACAAAATAATATTGTTTTAATTTTTTTTCCTAATCGACATTGTTTCATTAAAAAAAAAAACAACTCAAATAATATTGTTTTAATTTTTTTTCCTAATCGACATTGTTTCATTAAAAAAAAAAACAACTCAAATAATATTGTTTTGAGATAGACCTGGGTTGATCCACTGATCTGAGAGTTAAATTGACCATCTAGTCAATTCTGACAACTATGTATGTGATTTTTCTATTACAATTATGATATTTCACCAAGCTATTAAATTATATTAACACATCTATTTTTACATTTGCGTTCATGAAATATAATGTGCAGCTTCATTCCTGGGAATAGAATCACCTACACCTTATCAACTGAAAAACACATCAAAAAGCATTCAGCAAGGGTTGAACTTTGCATATGGAGGCAGTGGTGTTTTCCCCACATGGGCGAAAGACAGCCTGACAGTCCAGATCGATCGATTTGAACAACTACTCAAAGAAAATGTATATAGTCAACGTGACCTTGATAATTCAGTTGCTCTGGTTTCTACCGGAGCCAATGACTATCCATTCTATTTTACGGCCAAGAAAGGTTCAAAAGATGTGAGTAGTTCTTACCCTAAATAAAGAAAGTTTTACAAGTACTTTTTTACGTTGAACATGTAGCTTTTTAACTTGTATTTTTTGAATTTTTTTTATATGATAGGGATTGCCTGCTTTCACTGAAGGACTTGTAAACCAGCTTGCTGCAGACCTACAACGTATTAATCGTCTAGGAGTGAAAAAAGTTGTAGCAGCAACACTACCGCTTCTAGGATGCTTGCCAATACACATGATTCCACCAAATACATATCAGAATTGCGACGAAGAATACAACAAAAACGCCAAGATTTACAACCAGCTATTGCAGAAAGCAGTGGAGAAATTGAACACTGGTGATGGAAACAAAAGCACATTTGTAATTCTTGATCTCTATAACGCTATGGTTTCTGCTATTGACCAATTCAGACAGAATGCAGGTAATCTCTGCTCATGTTTTTTTTAACCAAAATTGTTTTTTTTAATGCAACTCAAGTTAATGTTTATATAACCTTTCTTCTTTCTGCTTGTCACAGCAAACACTGCGTGCAAGAACCCGCTGCAGCCATGTTGCTCGAAGACTGTTGAGTACATATGCTCAGCGGAAGGACTATGCTCGAGTCCCAAGTCATCTTTCTTTTTTGATCTGGCACACCCTTCGGACAATGGCTGGAATGCTATTTATTCATTTCTGCAAGGTTCTCTTCACAGAGGTCTGAGAGTTTGAGGATGGTTCCTTATATTTGCATACATTATGTGCAGTCCATCTCCGGTTTCATCCCTTGTGATTGTATTCAATTTAAGAAATTTGTCTTCCTTCTGAATCTTTGCAAAGAGAAAGAAACAAGAAGACTGTCTGACCGAGTCATGTAATGCCATTAATTTCATATGTTAATTATATAGTTAATTGAGAGTAACTAAGATTATCGTTTGAACTTCCATGTACATGCAATTACTATTCCCAAGAGATCATGGAGGAAAGTTCGATGACTAAATCTAGAAAATTTGTGATTTAAAATCCGACTTGTTAAGTTTGATATTGAATTGTAAAGATATTGATCTTGTAAATCCTAATTTTACAGCCTAATTAACTGGCTAGTTTTTATATATCCTAAAAAAATTTCCGTTGATATTTTTCAGAGAGCTCCGAAACTGTTTATTTTCCAATTGCACTGTTAATTGTTATTTTTTATGAACAAAATCACTGACAAATTGAAAAGTCATTAGTATTATTTGGTGGTTTTCTAAAAAAATTCAATTAATTTAAAATCTTCATTTAAATATTACAAAACGAATTAAAAATCATTTAAACAAAATCATCGGTGATTGTTGGCAGTTTTGAAAACTTTTTATGAAATTAAAATTTTAAATTAAATATTACAAACGGAATTACCAATAAAATAATTAAAAAATTAATATTTAGTTATCCATTGGTAAAACAATCACTAACGCGTCCTAATAAAAAGTCTGAATTCTCTTATTTCACAAGATACAAACTCATTTCTTATTCTTCTTCTTCTTTTTCATTATATGTAAAACACAATAATATTTTTTTTCTTTTTCTTTTCTTCTCTTCTTCTTCTTGCTCAAGCATGTCGTCTTCTTCTTTCTTTTTTTATCCTTTTAGTTTTTTTTAATTAATATGCTTTACGAAATTTTATTTTTCTCTTTAGTTTCACTTACAACTAAAATAATGTAAGATTTTTTTGTTTTTTTTTTACTATATTTGTTTTTTTTTAATTATTTTTATTCTTAATAATTGTTTAAATGTTTTCTTTTTTCTTTTTACCAGGAACTTGCAGGCACAATTGTACATATTTACGCTAGAAAACCATATATATATATATATATATATATATATATATTGAGGAAGCTAGTCAGGAACGAACAGAGATCAGAAAATCTCGATAATGTTGTCATATTCCAAACTGTGATTCGCTCTACACAGGAAAACAAATGCATTCAGTAAGCAAAACATGTAATTAATAGCAGAACAAGGAGCAGCGTAAGCAATGCAACAACAAAAAAAAAAATAGTTTTAAAATTAAAAACAGTTTACTCGGTAAAAAGAACCTATTCGTTAGTTATAAGTTCCGGCTGCACGAGTCACAGATTGGCATGATCAACCCGTGGGTAAATGGGTTAAATAGGTGTATTGGGTTTTTTTAATTCGTCCAAAATTGAGGCCCGCAAGACTTGAAAAAAGGCCCAAGATCTTGGTGGTCTCACTCAAGTTTTAAAGGTCACCATGGCCCACTTTTGACTTGAAAATTGTAACATGCTGACATGCAAGTTCACTCGACCAGTACTTGATGCTACAGCTACCTTAAAAGCTAAGGACTCGCGTGATGGAGCCCGAAGCGGTGACAGCATCCCGCACTATCTGTTTTCATGGAGGACATTTTATCATCATTTATAGAGTAATGCTACCAATGGCAACGGCGGTGATTTCTAATAACTTTCGGGTCATTGGTTTAATCTCTATCCGTGTCCTTACTCTTCATGAAATGAAATCCGCGCAGTAGATCATTATTAATGTTTATCATATGTGTGCTTGAATATTTAGCACTAACAGAGAATAGAAACATCAACGTAACCAAGCTCTGTGTAGTTCATAGCACATTCCTGAGCCCTTATTAATTATGATCTATAATGGAAATGTAGGCCCAGAAGGTTTCACTGTGTGGCCCATATACATGCTTGCATATGATAATGGCGTCTCAGTGATATGGAAACCATGCTCTGTATAGTTTACACCAAGGCCGGAGAGTGTTTTGAAAATGATCCTGAGACCATGAGAAGAAGAAAAAAATGAGATTTTTGAAATAGTAATTCCTAAGATAATGGCAACAACATGACTTGAAATGTAGAGGTCACTAACAGCGTAGTTTTCGACCATAGCGATCAGCAACTATTCCCCAGAAAACAGATGTTAGAGCTCTCCCAGGCATAAACGAGGACCCTTTACACATGTATAGAACGTTTTTGTGAAGAAAATTTCATCAGTAATCATACATAATGCTCTCCAACGCAAGTCTAAAACAAGGAAAGCAAGCTCACTGACATATCCAATATAGTAGCCAATATCTTTCTCTAGCTCTGCAATACCAAAATCTGTAATATGCAGATAGGTACAATTCATAAATGCCCTGTTCATTTCAGGGCCATTTGGGAAGAAAGAATCATGAAACCCCAGTTAGCATTAAACGGATGGATTGCACAACATTCACCATGAAATAAAGGAATGAAAATAAAGTTCATATTGGAAGTGCTACGGGGAAAAAAAAAGACGTCACAGTTAATCTCAAATAACGTTGCACGAATGATGCGAGATGCCCAAAAGACTGAAGCAAAGGCAGGCCAATTAGCATATGTAGTGAAGTCGAAATGCCACTTAATATTTCAGCTACAAACCAAAACATGCAAATGCATCTCTCTCTATAGGTACAAAAGCATCCATACAAACAAAGAGCATATGATAGTTGATTTACTTCCATTTTTCACCTTGACAAGCTGTATGTCAAAACTCAGGTTTCTTTCAGGATCAAAATGATTTGAGATGAGCACTTACCAGTAGAAAGCACAATAATCCATATTGAAACAATATCACGAAATGGGAATCATGCTTAGATCCTGAGCAATAGCTCTCACAGTAATTATTCCTCTTCAACAATGCCTCTCTACGCTTCTGCAGGTTTTTTTTTCTTCTTAAAAAGCACTTGATGGTTCAAATTTGCAATACAAGTATTGAAATGAGTTATATATTGAAGCTATATACCATGCCGGGCTGTGTTTGCTGAAGCTGTGAATAGCTTTGGTAGCGTTTAGATCCAATTTTGAAATAGAGAAGACGGGAACAATAAGAACGTGTCCACCAGTGCAGAATTCTCTCAAAAATGATCCCAAAGACAAATTTCTGTCTGTCTCATTATGACTGTGGGATACATCGTTTTGTAAATGTTAAAATAATAATTATAAATATAGAATGGTTAAAGCACTTTTCTCAATTTTTTTCATTATGTTAAGCACACGTTCTCTATGATTTTCTTAGAATGTAAGCACAGATTCAATTACATTTGGATTTTAATCCGAAAACAAGAATCGGGTTTCATATATAAGCTTTAAATATTAGAACAATTAAAATATGCTCAATATTCCCCATGGTGTGAAAACCAATTGACCACATCAACATCCTTTTCGGCTGCTGGAGGTATGCCTTCCATCACCTTCTCTTGGCCCTTTGGATAATAAATTCCAGTCCTCTCATGTGGAACCCAACCATTGCTATCAGTCTCTCTCATATGGCTCTTATTGTTCCTCACTTCCTCGGCATCCACCTTCATTGTCTCACGTATTGTGTCGGCGGAACTTTTCTTGTGGTAGGTTTTTCGAATCATTGGCCTATATATGTTTTCACAAAGAAATGGTGATATTGATCGATAAGAAACATTAATGATCTAGCCATAAGTTATAGCTATATACAAACACTTACTTTTTCAAGAAGATTATTACATGGATCTGATTTATGATCGACTGAAGCTATCAAACCAGCCGGTTCAATATACATTACAAGCTTTGACGAAAAAACAAAGGAAAGAAAGAAAGCAGGAAGCCTTACTTGAAAAACATGGAATTCATGGTGTGTGCACCTCTAGCAAATGTCCCAGAAGACATCTCTGTCTTTGCCAAGCTCCAAACAATGTGGATGGTTCATGCATCATTTATAAGGCATTGGAACATTATATATTCAAAGCAAGAAGGCATGGGGGTGTTATCCAAATCTCTCATTTCTATGGAGATTTTGTTTGGGACCATTTCACATATGTCATTGTCTGTTTCAACTGCTAAGCTTCTAGATATCGAAAGAGATTGCTGTTCCTCAAGCAATCATTGATGATCTGTTGGCCTTGTATCCATAGCGTACAATTTCATAATCAATAGTTTATTAAAACACTACGAGTAGACCAATCATATAATTGGATTGAATGTGAAATAAAAGAAAATCTCACAAAATTATTCCAAATCAGAACATATCATGTCCAATGAAGCAACCATGCAAGCTTTACCCATGCCTGAAAGATTGGTAGCTTTTCGGGACCATTTTTATCCGCGTATGGCTGCTTGGTCTTTCATCATCTATCCTGGCCCGCACCAATAAAGATTGCCACCTTCCGGCTCTTTGGACCAAACCCACTGACAGGTCGTGACAATCTGAACACCACTTGGTTCGGGCACAACTATCGTTGCAACAAGGATAAGTTCACATAACCATATTTTCCAGAACATTTGGGTCGTGACCCGGCCTAAGGATAGGGTTGTAAGTGCGAGTCGATCCGCAAGTTTATAAATTGACCCAGGGTTTACTGTACTTTTTAATGAAACAATATTTTTTTGAATATTTAAAAAAAAACTGATAAATTAAAAATAAAAATAAAAATTTTTTAAATAAAAATTAAAAAAAATAACCCATTAGTTAAAGTTTGATCAAGTTAACTTCCCCGAATAATTTAAAAACAAACCCAATCCTGGCACGTCCTAATTCATCGAATCACCAAGTCGCCTTAGTAAGTCTAGCCAGATTTGATAACTATATATAAAACCAGGCTGATTGCGTAACTTACCCAAATCTGTTGTAGTTGAGCAGACATAGGTTCAAACCAACTTAATTCAGTACAGACATTTCAGGTTTATTCAGTTCAGCTAAACTGTTCATGGAATCCAACTTATTACTTACTTCTTGACAGTAAAGGTAATCAATGGCGTCACGGCCAGGCTTTCCTTTATATGTTCTTGTAATTGATTTGCCATATGCTTTTAGTGATCTTTACAACAAAATTTCCATACATATAGTTTTTTTCCTTAAGGAGACAGTGACACTGTGGCAAGACTAATGATTCATTGTCCAAAGTTCAAGGGCAACCAGTGTGATAGCTGTGGAATAATAATAATTTATATTATTTTTTAATTTTTTTAAATAAAAATTTTTTAGATTTAAAACTTACTTATCTTTTATATTATTTTATATTTAATTTTTATTAAATAAATAAAAATAATAAAATTTAAATTTGTGATCTTGGGTATTATGATTTTACATCATGTCAAAAAATTAATTTTATTTAAAAATTTAAGTTGTTAGGTAAAATTTTATAATTTATATTATTTTTTAACAATAATAGATTAAAGTGGAAACTGTTTCCTACATTTCCCCCGTGGAGATTAAATTATAATCTGCGTCGAGTACGTGATCATGAATCTGGTCATTTTCTAGCATGGCTCAAAAACTTGCCTCCTCGGTCGACGGTCGCCTCAAGAAATATCGCAAACTGTTAGCAAGAACCTGCCAAAGTTGATAAAGCAACACGTTCATAACGAGAACACGAGGGTAGCGTCAACGACAGACTAGTTGGTAGGTTTTAGGCTTCGATATTTCTCACCTGTTGAAGAGGCTTGCTGATGGCTTTACCCTTGTAGCTGACATGAAATTTTGCCTTGGCCAACAACCCCTAGATGCCAAAGTAAGCAATATCAGTGTGGTTGTAATGCTAAGGCTTATTTGTGTTGCGAAATACGAGAAAGATACAGAGGAAAGGATAGGAAATCCAGAGGTGCAGATGTATGCAGATAAATAATCACCTCAGTGTCAAATTCTCCTGATTCAACAGCAATATTAATGTCAGTGATAGCCTTTACAAGATCCACCAACAATCCTGGGCGATCAGCTGCCTCCACAAAAAGCAAGCTGCCACAGAAATACAATCGACCCTTTAGCAATTGCTGTTTCACATGCTGAACACTAAAAACAAAAGTATTGTTCTTTAAGGAGATAAGTGTTTTCCAACTTGAACAAAGCAATCCATAATAAAAAACTTGAAAGGATTTTCAGGAGCATAGTTGTGAGAAAAATGTGTATTTGCATAGTTATTGTTGCAGTAATAGGGGTTTTCAGGATGGAAAAAGCTCCGTCATATCTCAATAAGAAATCAAAGCAGAACTTACCTTCGGTCAGGACTATCATCTTTGACTTTTACACGCGTTGCTATATCCACATCAACCTGAGGAATTGCATAATAACAGAAATTTTGAGCTATGATTTATAGTTTAGGGCTTAAATCTTCTCTAAATAATTCATAGACAAATCGTTTAACGTTCATCCCTAATGGAATCAGTTTCTTCATGAGGAAACAGAAAGTTGAGGACAAGGGTAAATACAATTACAAATAGCATCTGTGCCACGAAGCTATGACACCCTTTCCCCAACTCTTGGAGTTTGCCGGACAATATTTTACTATAGAGTAAAGCCAACAACTTCAGAAGTTATAACATATTCAGAGGGAATGAACAAAGTGAAACCTGTTTCGGTGGCTCTACTCCAAAGGCAATCCCCATTGCTAACTGAGAACTTGATTCCTGTTTGACAGTCATTAAGTTAAGCATATAAGGAGATGCACATCTCACAAGAGTAATTCTTTAAAGATACTTAAAGAGAAGAAATGGACATCAAAAAATGATTACCGGGTGATACTGAAGCAAATTGTTTATGATTGTCAAACGAATGGCCTCAAGCAGTTCAGGGTCATCAACTTTTCGACCAGTACTACTGAAGAAAAGCTCACAGCAAGGGGCAGTCAGACTTGCTGTTAAAAAGCTATTTCAATAACAGAATCATATGGCTCATTGAACAAAAAACAATACGAAGTCAGAAACTCGTTTGCACGATCCATGATCCTGACGAATATCAATTTAAGCATATAAAAGGGAACATATTGATAATAATAATAAAAAAAATTCTTCTTTTGTAAGCAAGTGAACGTAACATATAGGATGTAACTTACGCTTTAGTGATGGAAAATGTGTTGTGCTTCCCAGAAGAATCCAAAAAGACATTAGCCTTAACAACATTCAGCCCTAGGTTTTTAAGCGCGTTCATCTGTAAGGCATTTAATCATAGTTTGCTCACAATAGTCTGTGTATGCTAACCAGAAGGCAATGATGAGTAATTCAGAACTAAAAGTTTTATAATCAGAAAAATCTGAAGATCCTAAACAATTATGTCAACAGCAAAAGAAAGACAAATCTCATGACTATCTCAGCAATTATATGACTCCATACCGTATCCAGAAGAGCACCAAGGCGATCTCCGAAGGTTATCTCCACCACGGTCGCATCTGGATCGGCGTCTTGGTCAATTATAACTTTGGGAGTTGGAATTGCACCGGTGTCATTTTGACTTCCATCCTGTTTAAAACACCATTTCATCAACTCAGGAAACAAAGTAATTAACTAGTTCTTAAGCTCTAAAATCCCATAAAACAGCAAGAGCTGCTCCACACCTCAATGGTTGGAGCCGATGAAGCTCCTGGAATGATTATTGTCCTGGAAAATGGCAATCTGGCAACAGTCATGTATATAATTAGTAGAAAGTAAAGTGACAACAAAGGATGATGAAGTAAAGATGTATTTTTATACAAAATCATGACAACGTTTAGCAGCTTTGTAGCTGATGAGTTCTTATTCAGCTATTCCTTCTACCATTCTATTGATAGCAAAAGGTTTAGCAACTAATCCAAGTTAATGAGCCGTTAGGATATTGATACAAGAAGTGAAATTGTGTAATGAGTAGTAATTTTCAAGTGTTGAGGTTTTGTTAGAAACATGAAAAGGGCAAATCTAGCTGCCATTGTTATTAGTAACAGGGGATTCCGGAGATGGCTCTGGCCATTCCTTAAACCACTAGAAAAATTAAGAGCTTGACATGTTGAGAAAATTATCCAACAAAAATTAAGGAAATCAGTCGCATTTTAATGGGTTGTTGCTGTTTTCGACACTCAAGTTCTTAATCAAATCCAACAGAACCATAGGGATAATCCTAAGATCTTTGTTCACAAAAGATTGAAACTTGAGCGTTCAAGCTGAAGCAGTCAAATTCAGAGTCACAGAATATAAACAAGTAATACATATATATATATATATATAGAAACTTAAAATGAGGAAACAATGTCTGAAAGTAGGCATACCTTCTTCTTTCCTTGCATAAATAAGGAAGTTGTGTAGGAGCCAAGCCAAAACACATGGGATTTTCAACAACTTTAACATTAAACTGAAATGCAAGATTGGCAAAAGCCAAGGACACAGCCATTTCGATCCTTCTATATCTCTCTTTCTTTCAAGAACAAGAAAATGTCTTCCCAGCAACAACTACAGACGAGAAACCAAAGAAAAACAAGAGCCCAAATGAAAGAGCATCGCTAATTCCAAGAAAGACAGAGAGGATTTGAGAAGGAAGGAGGAGTTTAGAAGTTTTGTAATATCAGCCATGAGAAGGAAAATGAGCATATAATATAAATCCTATCTCTTTATCTTTCTCTCTTTGTGTTTTTTTCTTGCAATTTATCTCTAACGTCCATTCCTCATCTGATCTTCATTTCTTTGTTTTTATTTTTTTTTTACTTGTACTTTCTTTTTATTCATGGATAAATGAACTTTATATTTAGTTCAAGAAAAAAAGAATAAAGGTACGCGGTACTTACTATTTATCCTCTACTGTGGGCCATGGGTACAGTCTAACAATAGAGACATTCTTGGTTAACATGGCTATCTGAGTCTCCATCAAAGAACTCTTTCTTACCCAGAAAAGCAAACGGAAAGATAATTTAAGATTACTTTTTTCTTATCAGTGTTAACCAAGCAACTGGTAGTTTAGAATATATTGCAAGATATCTTCACTTGGACGCCCTTCTTTTGGGGGTTTCTTGAAGTTAGAGGAGCTGAAATCTGAACCATCTATGTGTTGCAAGTGCGAAATAAATATATGAATATAATTGAAAATGGAAGATAGCACTCTATAGTTCCTTAAATTATTGAAATTCTTTGGGATTTTACCTTATTGGATATTGGCAGCAAGCATGACTTTACCTAGTATTGACTAATTATCCAACTTCAGCTGGTTTGGAATCTAACTATAGTAGGATCCAATGCTTATTATGTGCTGTCAACTCTAGCATGGGCCATGGCTAATGTCATCCTCAATCACTGGAATATCAAGCCCAAATGCTGTGAAATGATTGGATTGGTAACATAAAATGGGTTCTTACGAAGGATTCCACTAAGCTAAATTCTTTATAATGCAGATCAAAATCAGTCATCAAACTTGCTCATTTCTAGTATTTTAGAAAAGCATGAGCATAGTTCAAAATGACATAAACAGGGCACAATCCAAGCAACTGACGTGTCGTTCTAATCAATGATATTCTCTTTCTCAAAAAAAAAAACAAAACAAAAAAAGAAATTCTCAACATACATGTCTCAGTAGTCAGTGAGAACTTGGAAAAGCAAACCCAAAAACAAAAAGAAAAGGGATCTACATGATCATTATCCAGCAATCACCTAAGCAACAAAATCCCTTGAGTACAAGGTAGGCTGTTTCTACTGCTATGGGAAAAGTAAAGCTAAGAAGGCAATCATCTTTCATATCCGGGTTCCATCCTGCAGAAGGATCATTCAAGCAGTCCCATGCACTTAATAACCTTTGTTTCCTCGAATTCTAGCTCTCATGTCCACCTGAAAAAAGCATGAGAGATGGCATGTCAATAAACGGGAATGTTTGTCTACATTTAACGGATAGAAATTTTTTTCCTTTCATGATAATTTTATGGGATATTCTTCTTAATGCTTTTATCCATCTAAAACATATCTTAGAATTAGTAATTGATAATAATCACAGAAGCTTTATTCTTCTTCATTAAATCATTTGGCAATACACTAATCCACACACAGCATATAGGCACATAAATGAATGCACAAGTGTTGAGGCATGGTCATGTACATACTGACATACAAGTTAGAATTGCAGTTGGAAACTCAATTCAAGTTAGAAGTTGAAATTTCCCTTTAGACGGAAAAGGAATATAACTTTCAGATTTAACCCACCAACTGGCAAATAAAGAAATTAATGAGAACTAATTGGTTTTTTCAATCTTGTCTAGCAATCTCTCACTATAAACCAATGATGAAAATTAGTAATAATTCATAATGTGTATAACTTTACTTTACTTGGTTGATGAACAAACAAGAGAAGTGTAATCGAAAATTCATATAAACTCTCGTATGATATAGTTATATACAATCAATTATCTTCACAATTAACCAAAGCAAACCATCACCATTTGAACTCAACACCTGCTGTTTACTTTACTCAGATCTTCTATGCTCTAATCAACAAAATCTTCTATTGATACTTTAATTGCACTATTACCCTAGAACTTTTGAGTTAAGGAATATGTGAAAACAGAACCCATAACTCAATGCAACAGTGCTCAGAATCAAATTATAACTCATTGCAATCAGAGCACAAAGAAAACTTAAAAGTCATCTCGAAAAAAGTAAGGAATAATTGAAAAGCCCACAAACAAGAAAACAGAAAGAAATCAAATGGAATTAAAGAGAAGACAAAAACAAGAACATGCATGGCCTCTCTTGCAATTGAAATGAGTTGCTCTAAGTCCCACACCCTCACTTGGTATGGAAGGGCTCTTCTCTCCTGCACATTCTTTATATGGTCGATTCTCAATCTACATATATAAATCAAAAACATAAATCTCAACAAGACTGAATTTCACCAATGAGAGACCTTTAAAAATAAAAACGTCATTTTGGTAAAGAATGCAGAACCTTAATGCAATCGGATTCACTGAGACACTTGACCAGTTCCAGTGCAAGCCCCTTGCAAGACTTTGACATTTCCTCTCCTCCTAAAAACATCCAAAGATAAGTGCTAAAAAATAACAAGATTTTTTAGAAACCTTTTGTGCGTCTGTGTTTAAGCTTAAAATTACCAATTCTTAGCAAACATTATTAACAATAGTTTCATTGGGGCATTTTTTTCAAACAGGTTAACTAAGAAACTTTAAGCGAAGCACAAATTCATAATTTTTGGAGCTTTTTCTACCTCAAGTGATGCTTGAGGTTTACGATCGTAGAAACCCAGGTAGAAAAAGGAAGGGAGGGAGAGACTTTTCTAAGCTAAACCTTGGCGATTTCCACAGGTGATTAACGACAGGAAAGTTATCGGATAGGAGGAGAAAATTTCTCCGGTTCTGGGAAATATTTAGTGCTTCGCTTCTTGTTGTGAAGTCGAATCACGTTTATGTCCTCCATAGTTTATTGAATGATGATTTAGTCCCTTGATCAGAATTGACAAATCCCTTTGTAATTATCCAAATTCCCCTTTTAAAATGCCTTCTTTTTTATTTATTTATTTTCTCTTGATTGGTGAAATTAGAAAATTGATGGCTAATGCATATAAACGATTCAAATGGAAGGGTTTGTGGTTTTGGATTAGTTTGACAAGTATTTCAATTAGTTTTTGCGAGACGTCACTGAAGAATTTGAGATATACTTTGATCATCCAGCACGGTGAGTCCGACTCGGAACTCAACCGACCATCATAGTTCTTGATCAGTGTGGTGAGTAAGTATACTTGAAACTCAACCAACCTAGTATCTGTAACAGGAAGAAAAAATAGAAAGAAAAATTTACGAGCAGTCAAAAATCCAAGTTCAACCATTAATATGATCAAAACCAAACACTTAACCTGTTTATTTTTTAAAAAAATATTTTTTTTTCAAAACAATACCTTTTCTAAATACAATACTGTTTTGATTTTTTCAAAAAGAAAAATAGAGATAAACCCTACTGAAAACCTTAGAAAATCCCAACTTGGATTTTACTACTATGGTTTTGATAAAACTCCTAAACCTATCCAGCGCGTGTCCATTGCTCATTTCAATCCTCTTTTTGCACATTTCATTAAAAAAAAATTTAAAAATAATTTTTATATATTAATATTTAAAATAATTTTTAAAAAATAAAAAATACTTTATTTTAATACATTTCCAAATTAAAAAAAAAAAACTGTTAAATATCAGTTATTATTCTCAGTAACTCCCGTTCATCTTTAGTTGAGCATGCACATAAATAAAGGGAGAAACAACATGAGTCAAAAAGCGAAGCTATTTATTATCGAGACTGCGTGAAACAAGGTTTTCTGATGAATACAATGTTGGCACCAGGCACTGATTGGTTTCAACTTCCAAAATCTAAAAAATAACCCCAAAACATTAACAAGATTCTTTATCAAATAAGTATTTAGCAACATTTAGATGTATTGGAAGTATAATTCCAAGTTTGGCATTGATACATTTCTTAGCATAACTAGAAGGGAATCGCATTCTCTTCCTCGTCACCTTGTTACTCTATAACCCTGCAGCATATTGGAACCACCAAAACATCAGAGTTTCATATAGGAAAAAGAAAGATTACGTGGCATGCACAATTTACTTTCTTCCGTTTTCTCCCCTTCACTGGGTTGCGCCTGTTTTGCTGAAAAATAACAAAGAACAAGTACACAAACCTTGACTCGTTTCAACAGATCCTTTGCCTTGGGATCTTTGCTAAAATGATCACGTACAGGCTGCAAATAAATGTAGCGGTATTGAATTAGCTTGCTGACTAGTTAGGATAGAGTAATTTCTAGTTATAATACAGCATCAACTAACTGGTTCCGTTTCAGAATGTCTCCTCTAGTTTGAGGAAAATAATACCCAAGAGTCCCAAATGACATGATAGAGAGGAAGACAAGACACAAATCTGAATTGAAAGTTCTGGTCAAGAACAATATATAAAAGAGCTGTCTTCCATGTGAATCCACTTTTTTTCCCATGCAAGTTCCTGCAAAGAGAGCTTACCTGAAGTATCATATTTAATGCTTTTGCGAGAGCAGGTTTCAGGTCACCCGGATGTAATCCACCACTTTCATAGTCAGAGACAAGTTCTTCAAAGCTTTCATAGATCCTTCATTGATAAGATAAACCGATGATGGAAAATTATTGCCATATTCATTGAAATAAAAGAGTGAACTGTTAAGAAAGAATGAAGCAACAATAATGAAGTTCCCAAAACTCAAAAAACAGAAAAGCACAGACAACAAATTCAAGAAAACAAAAACAAGCAGGAAAGAAGCAATATGAAGGTAATAGAACTTACTTCTCTCCACCATTTTCTGGATTGCGTTCCACCTTGAACTTATTGAACCATGGGAAAACAATGTGTTTAATGTATTCCAGACAAGGATTTCCTTCAACAATTTGTGGGGGGCAGTATGCCTTCTTTATCTTAGTTTTTACCTCCACCTATGAAACAGATGATAAAAAGAATAAAAAACCAAGGCATTGAAAGTTTAAGTTAAATATGCACTGCTGCAGCATGCTGGGTATCTATATATTGTCGGCATGTAAATTCCCCAACATAGCAACCTTTTTAAAATTCTCCATGTATAAAACCACAACACACCTCTTCATCCTCCATGAAGATGGAAGAAGATGGATCACTTTTAGACATCTTTTCTTGCCCTTGCTGCAAACCAGGTAGCATGTCTGCAATCATGAAAAGCAGGGTCGAAAAGTACTTCATTTAAGAAACTAAACAATAGCATCATACAGTTTTTGAATAAAGGAATCAGGAGCATACGATGAGATAAAATGATGGGCTTGTTTTTCCTCTTGATATCATCACAGTATTCTCTTGCAAGGACATTTACTTTCCGTTGATCCATGCCCAGTTGACAAATGTCAGCCTGTTGGTACAAAACCATTGTAGAGAACAGCTAAAGAATGTGATGCAGTAATTCAAAGAGAAAGGTAACCTAAAAACAGTATTCATAATACATCATCCTTCTAGTCACATTTCTAGTGAGTTTTTTATCGTGTTGGATGCTGCCACAGAATTATATAAGCATGATGCTTAATAGAAAAACCTTCATGAGAGAATATATTTTACTTGTTTTACACGCATAAATGTCATTTCTAAGTGGTTTTTGGAGAATTTTGTACATAAAGCACAGAAGAAGTTGGTTGAAAAATTACAACTATAAGCACAAGTAACTGAAGAAAAAAATGTCAGCACACATGCACAGATCTGATAAATTGGTTCAAAAATTCAAATTCAGATTTACAACTACAAGTATAAGCACCTTGAGGAAAAATATGTCTGCACATTGCATGCATGGATAGAAAATCTGGGCTGCTGTTAACTCATCCTGCTCACTACGTCCCATGATTTGAACACATCTAAGGACCAAAATGCAATCTTTTATTAGTTGCATATAGAATCACATAATATGGAAGCATCCAGTTTTCAAGCTCTAACACGGTACCTCATTATCCTAGGAAGCTTGTTCCTGCGGGCTATATCCATAACTAGAGGCCAGTACTCATGAGCTCTGGAGTTAATCTCATCCGAAGACCACAGGAATTCAACCTTATCTCCATCAATATCCATCCCAACTGCCTTCCATATCTCGATAAGATATTCCCCCACAGTTTTAATTTTCTTCAAGTCTCCTCCCATTTTGTTATTAAGCTGTGCAAACCAGTCAGCGATCCAAATTTTCATTTTGCAACCAGCTTTAGTCAGTTTGTTGACATTTATTGTCTTCATGACTCCCTGTTCAACAACAGCAAAAGTATAAATAATAAAACCAGACTTAACAAAAGCTCTAAACATAAGCTGCCCAACTACGATATCAAACCTTAACGACTAAATCTATGCCAAATGCCTCCAGGCTGACAAAGTAAAACTAAAAATTGAAATCAATACTACTTTATAGGTTATTAATCACATCTAAATTTGATAACTCTTCCAAAAAGATGTAACCTTAAAGCCTCAGAATCATCAATAAAGACTAACAAAGTAGACTAAATTTTCATCACTAACAACAAAATACACGAGGAACAAAATAAAAACTGGACTTAAACAACAAAAAAGAATATACCTGAGCAATGTGCATTCTCCCAGAAGGTTCAAAACCATCATAACAAATGGGTAGCGGTTTTTTATCAAGAAGATTACGTAGTTCATCTTCTTGGATGCATTCTTCACCAACGCTTCTCACAAGTTGAAACCTTTCCTCTAAACTTAACAACCTGGAAATCAAAACCCATCAACAAAATCCAAAAAAGATCAGAACTTTACACAAATCAATTAAAACTTTCACCAGAAGAAAACATATAGAGAGAAAATAATTACTGGGGTGTAGTGGGATTTGATAAGGATGAAGCTGAAGGGGTGACAGTGAGGGATTGCATCTCTTCAGATGGAGGAGTTTGGTCATTCTCTTCCATTGTTGCTGCTGATGCGAAGAAATGGAAAGTTCTTGTCTTTTTGAGTTAACAGAGGAAATAAAGGGGGCGGCTTGAGATTGAGAATCTTGCTGGTTTGAGATGAAAAAGCCCTAGACCTACTCCTCTAAATCCAGCTAGGAGATAGAAGACCATTTGTTTAGTTCTATTTTCCTTTTCTTTTCTTCTTCAAAATAAAAAAAGAAAAAATTGATTTTATAAATCATGAGCCCAAGCCCAATCTTATACATTACATTAGCCGGGCTTAAATTGGGTTGGAGCTAATCCCATGCTTCGTCAAAGTTCAAGCTTCAGCCTCTTAATTGGAATCCACCTTTTTTAGTAGCTACAATTTAAAAAAAAAATAAGTTTAAAAACAAATATTTAACTAGTTGGATTTAGATATATATTTAGTTAAAATTATAGTTGAAGTTATGTGTATAAAAAATATATGGTTACAATTACTTTTTAAAATATTTTTTATATGAAAATGAATCAAAATAATATGTTTTTTCTTATTTTTTAAAAATTATTTTTAATATCAGCACAATAAAATGATATAAAAAATATTAATCTAAAAAATATAAAAAATTTATTTTGTTCATAAGCGTTTTTGAAATGCAAAAATAAACAGGGCTAAAAGAATTTTTACGAAACTCAATTAAAAAATATAAAAACCATGTTTCAAACTTAATTTTTTATTAGGTCCCACAATATAAAACGTTGTTTTCTTTGTTACCAAACATGTTATTGTATTTGTTTCACCGCTAACAAAAAAAAAAACAAAAAAGGCATCATATATGGTTGGTATTATGTTTTTAAAATATTAAATTGATAAATTTTTTGTGTTTTTTATAATTTTAATATGCTGATTTTATAAATAAAAGAAAATCTTTTAAAAAATTATTCTCATATACTTTTAAATAAAAAACATTCTGCATCACAATATCTGTGCACTAAGTCAAAATCATTTAAGTTAATAATTTGTTGTACAAAAAAAAAATTATCATAGTTTTATACCATTTTCATATAATAAGTTCTTTGATATTCAATGTGATTTATAATTTTATGAAATAATGTCAATCTTAAATCTTATTAAGGAAAGAAAAAGACTAGGATCATTTGTTGTTATCTAAAAAACCATTGTTTTGTAAGAATAGATAAGAGTTCTTGTAGGATGAGAAAATTTATTATTTTCCAGGTCAATATCTAGAAAGATTAGGTTTTTATTAGTTATTTTCTTGGTTTTATTTTTTATATTTTAAAAAAAATCTTAAGTTAGTCCACTATCCATAATATAAACATTGTAAGAAGCTAGGAGCAACGAAAACAAATTAATGAATTAATGGGGCATTAAATTTCCTAACTCTATTCTATTTGAGTGTTTTTTACATTTCTCACACGCTTATATGGTAACAATAAACAAATTCATCTTAAGATATTCATGGAAGTGATGGAAGATGAATGGTTTTTTGAAGGGTTTGACATCCTACCTTTTACTACAAAACCCATCAAATCTCTTCACAAAATCTTTTCGAGTTACAAATTTTGAGAAGGGAATCCTTCATCATTATGGAGGAAATGAGTGCTCTGTATGGTTATGAGGTGAGTCTCTTCAATGATTTGTTTGTTTTATGATCTCTACTGGTTGTTATATTTTGCATGAATTGGTGTCATCTTTTAGCAAATGAGTGCTCTGTGTAGTTATGTAACTCTAGGAAAGCACGAGGATACTGTGCAGCATTTGCTCAATCTTTTAGCAAATGCTTACAAAGAAAGAGATGGAGCAAGAGATTAGTTGCAGAAATTGATTTACAAGTCAATGTCTTAGATCACCCTATCAGATTCTTGCTCAAGTCTAACCTGAAAGCCCCATCTTAAACATGCATCCGAAAGCAAACCTTGGCGAATCGAAATCCAATTCTGAAGCATACAATCATCACCTGTCACATTGTTCATCTTCTGTGGGCTCCTTTGATGCCGCGGCGACTCCTGATTTCCCAAACAAGAACACGGTAGGATCGAGCAATATGGGTTATTGAACCTACCTTTTGTTCAAGAATAACACAATGGGTCGAAATTCACTGGCTTAGTCTCTTCAGGAGTGAACAATATTGAGAATGTCAGGGGCAATGCAGCTGTTGATTATCATGCTCAGGGAAAGTTTCCGCCTCAGAAAGGGAAACTCTTGCAAGCTGGGATGGATGCCGATCCTCTACTTCAATCACTTCCTGTAACAGGACCACTTTCTCAGTGGTGAAATCCGCCTCCCTATCGGAGACCTAGCAATATTTTACCAGATTTTGCCGTAGGAAACATAACTGCATATGTTAATCATCAGATGCCAGATGCAAATCCAATTT
The DNA here is from genome assembly GCF_000495115.2 of Populus euphratica. Lineage (NCBI taxonomy): Eukaryota > Viridiplantae > Streptophyta > Magnoliopsida > Malpighiales > Salicaceae > Populus > Populus euphratica. The sequence continues at coordinate 202,003 of NW_011500005.1, forward strand.
CTACTTTTTTTTGGACATCAAATTCATCATCATCATACAAAATGAATCATTATCCACGACAGTTCATGTCAAATTCTATAGGAGCTCCTTCGGGTTCAGGATTGATCAATGCGCGGATGCTAACTTAATCAACCTGCACAAACTCTCAAAGCCTCCTTCACAAGCGACAAAGGATTATGTGAAATTATGAAATTTTGCATGGTTCTTATTACTATCTAATTTTAACAGTCCGAGATATGATTTCCAATCCTAGTTTCAGAAATCAAAATGACATGCCTATTTAATTTGTGTTTGCTTCACTTTCTGCTTGCACGACCATGAATGATAGGTAAAATACCCCTCCTGCCCATTGCCCTCAAGCCAGCCAAAACCTTCCTATCCTACTGAGAACCAACACAAAATGAATTTTCATTCGTGTTCCTAAGGCTATACCAGAACAAAATTATTTCAAACCTGCATAAATGAATCTCTAATATGCTCACATGCACAGTTGTTTTTTTCTTATTAACAAACAACGAGGAAATTAATATATTATGAACATAAAGGATAAAAACCTGCAGGCTCGGACAAACACGAAATCATAGTTGACATGCTTTTTCCAAAATGGCTGGTCCTTGGCGATGGCACTGGCGAGCCATGCTTTTGAATCTCCATTATTGAGAACAACTGCAGCATTATGAATCTTCTCGCTAATTTTAGTGTTATAGCCTAGCCTCATAAATGGCATGACTTGTCTAATGCCTGTGGAATAAAATGTGATAAACAGTCCCCAAGTCAATGCACATATATCAGCCAAAAACTACGACAAGTGTGTTTTTTTTTTACCTTATCACTACATCTTTGAACGCATATTGTTTCCTGCTGATTTATATAATTTTTTTTTTCTAATATAGCTATCACACCTACAAGCAGGGAGAATACTTTATGGTTACTGGGAGTGGAAGAACCAACACGTATACTGGAGGAAAGAGCAAGTGAAGAAACCTTAAGAGGAAATGGAACTTGATGCCACTCGTCTTATGTTCCTTGCCATTTTGCACGAAAAAATTCAAAGAGATGCTAGGGCTGCCTATTGTTTTTTTCTTTTTAGAATAGTTCGAGCATACGGAAACCTGTTAACATCCAATTAGAAATTTTATTTTACAATTATAGATGGATATCAGCGAGCAGGAACAGGCATTTGGCGGCTAATATCAACTGGCATCAAGCAAGAGTGAACAAAGCTTCTACAGCTCTGTTGTTTTTATCCAAAATCTGAAGAAAAAAGACAGGATAATGAATGTAGAAGCGCTTATCAGATTAAAGAACAGCCAGAAATGAATCTCAGAATATCCATTAACAAGGATCAAAACCACTATATTACAGTTTTTGTCATAGAGGTGAAGGCAGAAAAGGTTACAACGGTTCCACCATCTATATATTGCTCTCTGCTGTGGAGAAAGCATACCCCAACTAAGAAAAATAACATCAAAACAGAGAAAAAAAATAAACTCAAGATTGGCTAACAGGATTCCCAAATTCCGTGCAGAAATGTGGGATGTAGTTGCCACAGAATGGGAATGGCAAAAACAAAATCTAACGCCCAGTTCTCCTTGATTGCTAACAGGATATGTGAAAGCCTAGGAACTTTCCAGCTTCATGCAGGAGGTAACGCAGGAGGTATTTGTATTGAGCAGCCGCAAGCTTTCTGGGCAATATTTTGCTCAAAACCAATGCCATCCGGATCAATGGATCTCTAGTTATCGTCTGTACCAAGAACCAAACCAGCAAATTATAAATTATGCCATTTTGAAAAAAAAAAGACTTCATATAATATCAGGAAAAACTACCAATTTCAAACACAATTTCTCAAAATCTTCTGAACAATATCCAAAGTTTAAGCAACTTACCCTTATCAAGGTCAACATGTACAAAGAAACTTGCTGCGACTATGAGGTAGCATAGAATAAGCATGAAACCCTTGAAATAGTTTGAAGTTCCTTCCTGGATATAAGCAAAAAAATAATGAAGACTTACAATAAGCATCTAGAAGCAATCACACAAAGAAAAGGAAAAAAAATCAATCCAATTAGCATATGAAGTTGTTAACACAAAAGGATGGTATGGTGTATCAAGGAAAATTTGCTTCAGAGAAACAGGTAGTTTAATGTAAATAGCATCAGCAATTTGGCACTACAGATACTGGAAAACCTAAGAAAATATGACACAGAAGTATCCAAGTCCGCTAAAAAGACAAGTCATGAACCTGCAACATAAATGCCACCACTAGCACAGAGATGAAAAGCGTAGCAGTTTCAAAGAGTTGAAAATTCAAGTCCATTGGTTGTCCCATACACCATCCAACAACAACGCAGAAGGGAATCTACAGGTATCAACAAAACAAAAGTCATTAGTCAGCTGATGTCAACCTATAAATATTACCTTAAGCCATCTGACTATTGAATGTGACCAGAAAGAAAATTTCCCGGAGAAATAAATCAAGGTTGGTCATGATTAGACAATGGATATCCAGCACAACTTTCATAACCTACCACAAACATTGAAATCTGTGTAGACGATCCAATTGCAACTCCAATTGTGATGTCCTACACAAAATTTGAGTCAATCAAGCACATAAAGGAGATTATGTTATGTGTTGGGAGTACAACATATTTGAAAACAGGTGGTGGTATTGTCAGCATGAATATCTTCTGTACAATAAATGTAACACTAGCAGCATAAGAATCATCATAGAACTAACAAGCTTATCCTTCATAGCGAACATGATTGCACTTGCATGCTCAGCAGCATTTCCAACAATTGGAAGCAGAATGACACTGATAAAAGCCACAGGCATGTTCAATGAGTCAGATGCTCCCTGAAAAGAAAGCACCAATGCCATCAACCAAGTGCAAATAAGCAAAAGATATAAATGTTTGGAGCATTTGCTTGAATGGAATAAGCAAAAGATACAGAATTAGTTTGCTACCCTGGATCCACTACTCTTAAGAAAGGGGAAAACTTCAATTTGGAGCATTTGCTTGAATGAAGAATATAAATGTTTCCTAAGATTCCCACAATACTAGAAAAAGAAAACAGGACTTTGGTTTGATCATGTGCAAGGAAAGCTTAAGCAAAAGCAACACAGGATTCGAGTAGGGCCAGCTAGAAAACAATAGAAGAGTAAAGATAAAAACAATAGAACAAGATACTCCTCCAGATAGCAAGACCAACATATAGCGCTGCTAATTTGAATTCATATAGACATCCTCTATCAGAGTAGATTTAACTTGTTTCCTTCATTAATTAGAGTTTTGCAAGGCTAATGGGATTTGAAAGGTATAGCCATCAAAGAAACACAAGTGAAAAGGTAAAAATTTGATTGAAATGAATGTTTTACCTGTATGGCATCGACAAGGTACCCCGACAGTATAGAAATCCATAAAGTCAAAATTGCAAGCCAGCCAATTGTTTCCCATTGAGTTATTTCAGGTGCCTCTTCATCACCAGAATCTTCTAGATCATTTACTCCTCCCTGTAACAATAAAGCATACTGATGAATTCAATTACTAGATGCATCGCAGGTTTAAGCTTAAATATGTCTGGAAGATATGGAATTTTATTCTTTATGCTATGACATTCTTTGTTCATCATACATCAACAGACATTTTATGGGGAAAAAGACCTTAACCATTAAAGAACAAAACACCCTTAAAGGAAAACTACTGAAGTAGAATGAGCTGGCAGTTATGCATCTATCATAACCCACAAAGACACTACTCAATAGCATGATCGTAAAATTTCAACTTTGTTCATAAACAAAACATGATAGTGCAATGAAATTGGAAAACATTACGGACTGCTACAGTGGTTATATGCATGTGCGAGCGTGCTTTTTCTACGTACCATTGAAATCTTTAGAAATTGCTTCTTTGGAATATGAATGTCAATAGATTATATACACACAGTTAACATGCAAAGAAATGATAGCAATCTATGCTTACCTGTTCATTCTTTTAACAAGAAACATAAAAAAATTAGAAAGCTAGCCCATTAAGAAACTTATAAAGCAAGTCGTGTGAAATAAAGAATAAGCCAACCTCGTCAACAGGGCTGTAGAGATTAGGCTGACTTTTAAGTTGAAAGAAAAGGTAGCTTCCATAAGCTATAAGCATTATACAGCTGCTAAATCTTGAAAGGGCCAACTCTGACTTGCCAAAATGAACCTCTGTGTGTGTGAAGTGAAGTACAGCAGGAAACATTATCCCCATCACAGCCATCAACAACAATCCAGAATTCACAAGAGCAGCTGCCTGTTTCAACAGTAATCCCACTGTGACTCACCAGGTGGCATGAACATTAAATAAGACAAAGAAAAAAAGAAAGGTCCACACTTCATCCCACGTCCGAAACAATAATTCTATAAGATTATGGTAGTCTACCTTGTTGAAAACCTGAACCTTCTGGTGATTGGCAATGCCACCAGAGAAGAAAGCACATCCAAGAACCAAGAGCATATTTGACAAGATGGAGCCCAACAAAGATTGTTGAACAACCCTTATCATCCCACTTTTCAATGCATAGATTGATATTATCATCTCTGTTGCATTCCCGAATGTTGCATTTAAAAGTCCACCAACTGCATATCCCACATAGGAAATAGCAATAAGAGGTCAAATGAAACGAATAAGAAACATTATTTAGAATTTTCTCAGTGAATATTCAACTCTCGCTGAAAACCAAACAATACATCCAGTATTAGATTTACCTGTTGGTCCCGTGTAGAAAGCAAGCTGCCTGCGATACAATGATTGGGGAAATGATGTCATGTATTGGCGTTAAACCAAGCGATAAAAGAAGCAGAAAATTAATCCAACACTACAGTTGATCTCACATGGGACACTTACTCGGTTACATAACCCAAACGCTCAGCCAGAGGCGTGATACCCAGCATGCTGAGCAAGAAGACCAATCCCTATAAATCAGAATACATTACCATCAAACACATTTGCAAAATCTCAGGCAAAATTCAATGTAAAACATGGTAGTGCAATTGTTTCAAGCATTTCACAATTCTCCAATAATCAATGATAAAACACTACACTGCTTTGGAACCAAGCACGATAACACTCACATGCTTTCCAGTAAGATAGTGAAGCAGTATTGCTAAGGGACCAAAAGGAAGCAGCATATTAATCTTGGCTTTAATTAGAACAATGTATATACTTCTAAGAGGACCCATTTGTATTCTCTTTAAAATCCATGACTTGGACATATCAACATGTGAGGCAATACTATTTCCCTCAGAATCAAAAGGGTGCACTTTCTTTCCTGTTGCTGATGCACTGAAAGGGATCTCCTCATCAGATTCAACTTCTACTTTCTCCTCCATGGGCATCATCTGCAGAAAACAAACAACTAATGATCAAAGGCTTACAAGATCAAACTGAAGCCCATCAAAACCTATTAACTAAGGATTGAAATGAACAAAAAGGGATTGGTTTCTAACTTCTACTGGCATGCAAAAACCCAGAAAGATACTTTCTCATTCACAGCAATATATATGAGACAACATCCCAAAGTTCCAATATTTTTGTTAAAAGTTGCAACTTTTCAAACTTTGTACTGGTAAAGGCTCCAGCTTTAAAAAAAGTCAATTCAGAAAATGAGAAATTAGATCGTCAAGTCTACAAGCAGTCCAACCAAACACGAAATGAAAGACTAACTGTAATCAAACAAAAAGGGGGGCGAGGGAGGAAGTTAATTACCAATGCGTGATGGATATATTTTTTTTTTTTTATGAAATCTATCAAGAGGGCCTGTAGATCTCCACTTGTTGTTGCAATGGGAAGTTAGATAGAAACAAGACAAGACAGAAGACTCTTTCGTGGGACCCGGATACTTACATGGGATAAGTTTAGTTTAGTTAAGTCTTATGTTGTTTCTTCTTCTGCTTCTGCTGCTGCTGCTGCTGCTGCTTCCTTGTTGTTGTTGCTGTTGTTTGATGTTAAAAACCTGTCTTTGAATCTCTCTTGCTTCTCGTTTGGCTTGAATCTTGATTAGTACTATTATGACTTTGGGTGCCTGTAAAGATGGGAACTTGAAGATGATTTGATGATTGGGTTCTTAGTGGCCGGCATGAGGAAGTTTCCTAGAAGTAGCGCCTGTCACTTCTTGTTTTAAAAATTTTCTCGGGATGATCAAGAATTGGTCCCCAAATTTATAATCTTTTCACTCAATTGGGTACCCAATGTATCCACAAATCCCTAACTTGGTCCTTCCATCAACCAAAATGCCTAAAGTTTTCTATAGATTGGATCTCAATTGATAAAAACATAAGTCCAGTATGTAATTGAGAAAGTATTTATAAATAGCGTCGACAGATTTATAAATTGGGAACTGATATGAGGTTACCCAAACTTGTTTCTTTGCTATGAATTTTTAGCAGCAGTGAAATGGTAACACGATTGGGTAACGTGGATTGGACGGGCCAGACATTGACCCTAGTGCCTGTCTAGATTTTTTGAGATTTATGTCCGAGAAGATCTTTGGTTAATGGCTGGCAAGTGAGAGCATGACACTGCACAACAATAACAACAACAATAATTAAAAAAGAGCAAAATCATTGAATTATTACAACCATGGCTATAACAAAATTAATTGAAAAAAAAAACATGAAAAAATTAAATAATCTGAAAAAAAATATTTTTTCAAAGAAAAATCTCCTGCAAAACCGTATCAAAACCTATGACTCACACCGTTCTTCAAAACAAGAACTCAATGGAGCAAGAGGAATGACCAGGTATTGCAAAGGTAAAAGGTTAGAAATTGACGGAACAATTGGAACCAGCTGGAACCTGTGTTTGATCCATTCTTCCCACGGAAAATGCAGGCTGTTTTAGTTTGTGCAGTGTCATGCTGTATCATTTGCTCTCGTAGCAGCTACGATGGATTTGATTGGCCTGTCATTTCATCTTCGTGGATACATAATAAAGCAATGTGTACGCACTTGAGAACTTCACTAACGACACGTTTTTAACAAGAGTGGATCCATAAACTCCATGCCTGCACGCGAGGAATTCAAAGATGGACCGGCTTATGAGTGGAGAACGGTCCAGATCTTTCTGCTGGCAATGTGTTCATGCGCTGGTAGTTTTTCATTCTCTTCAAGGCAACAACCCAACAGCCTCGCAAGATTTCTATGTCGCAGTTTGGCAATTATTAAGATAACTTCATTCTTGAGTTCCTTTAGCAATCTCTCGATAGCCACTTGCTTTCCATCTGCTAATTCACCCTGAAAATAAATGTAAAATGCTAAGAGTTTAAGGTTTAGCCAGGCTGAATTATTTACCTTTCTTCTTTCCATTTGCTTGCCCTTTGCCGTTTTAAAAATATACATAAACCTCAAGTTAACTCTAAAAAGAATTATTAAAAAAATATCAAAACAACATTAACCGCATCAACCGTCAAAGGTGGTCCAGGCCCTTCAATCGAATCCAATAGCTCCACCGTAATGGTTCCTGCTTCCTAGGCCTACAGCCTTCTCAAATGATGTAGCTACCCTTCAGCCCATGAGCTTTTAGATAGATGTGACTTTCTTATTTTGAACTGGCTTTATTGCATTTTTAGATGATTTGGGATTATCGACTAAGCTTTCTTTTCTACAAAGAATATAGGATTAAATATCGAATGACATGATCTAAAAAGGGTCCATTATCTCTTCATAGAATGCTATGAAATAGCAAAGAGTAGATTTAACCTTACAAAGAATATAGGATCTGCTTTTATGTGATTGTTGTGTCTTTGTGTGTGTGCGTGTGTGTGTGTGTAAAGAATGAGAATGGAGAGCTAAAAGCATTTCCACTTTCAATACAAATCATACTGATCTAAATGCGTTGGACACTTGTATGATAAAAGAAAAATCCCAGGAAAGCAACACAACCCATCCATACACGAGCAACCTTGCTGAACCTTACAATTTGTAAACAGGGATCCGAAAAGCCCAGAGAATATACGCAATTTACTCCTTTTCATTGAAAAATATCCACCGAGTTTGTTTTTGCGATTTAATTATATATTATTCTTTTAATGTTTTTTTATAGTTTTAATATGTTAATATCAATAATAAATATAAAAATATAAAAAAAATATTTTTTTAATATATTCTCAAGCAAAAAAAAAAATAACAAAACCATCTCTACGCTTCAATTCACAGATTCAGACACCAAAAACCACCCGTGTTGGATCGACAGATTCATACTCGCACAAGTGACCCCAAAGTTATGATAATTTTGATGCTTCTCTATGTGCAAAGTGACATTCTGTAGAGTAGATTCATATGACATGCAAAAAGACTACGCAGTAACCAGCAGGCCGCCGCTCCCAACACCTCCCCACCCCCCAAGTGTGACTGTGGCCTGCAGTGGTCCTCCGGGATAACGTTGAAAAGGTAACCATAATATCTCCGACCCCTTTATGCATGATGAATTATTAATGAGTTATGATTTGCAGCAACATAATACTTACAGCTCATCATAGCATAACCCTTAGCCCCACATCCAAAAACACAGCAAAATTGTCCAGTCATATCCAAAGAAAGAAAAATTTCAAACACAACAAATATTAAGAGATGGATCGAACCATTTGGGTAACCGGGGAAACGAAAAGGTGTCTTGTGACCATTTACAGAAAGCTAGATCATGAATCAATTAGATTGGATTAGTTGCCAATTAAACACTGCCAACTAATTATAAAACACCTCCCTACAACTTCATTACAGGAAATAATGAATTTTTGAATGCTGGTTTCCAAAATAATGACACTAATCTAACAAAATTACCCATAATTAAATGCATCATAGAATGAGTGATCATGTAAACTTTCATACCTGAACAAGATTTTGGAGAGTTGTATTAGCAGAAAGGGGAAAGAAGGGTAAAATCACAAGATTGATACTCACAGGGGGAATCGCAAAGGACAAAACACACGGTACCCTAGTACGGCCATAACAAACATGTTCTGCTTTACTTCTTCATTATTAGCTTAATGCTTCTTCCACATTCAGATCATGCTTCAGTAGTTTCATTTAGACAGATTGCTGTCAAACACAATACACAAAGATTCTGGGTTTCCATGCTGGATTCATAACCAACCATGCCAACACAAACACCAAGGTACAAAAGGAAAAGGATATTGAAATTGCAGTGTGATATCTATAAAGATAATGGTGTTAAATAGAGAGAGAGATTCGTGCACTAATACTACAAAAGCAGAAACAAAAACCTAATGTCATGTACTCATACAGTTTGAGTATCTAGCAGCTTCAGAATGAATCTTAAACATAAATACATCCACCTAAAACTGTAAACCAGAAATGGGAAAAAACTCAGCACTGACAAAAATCCAACCCTTTTCCATAACCAAATCTCCAAACTCCAATATTTTCCAAGTCTATTAAAACTCAAGAATAACCTCTCACTCAAAAAACATTGAATTGCTATTATGATTTGATTAAATCTCATAAACGTAAAAAACCCCATATTCTCATTTTCCCTCTACAAATCAAAATCCAACTTATCATATCAAAACTTGCCAAAAACTGTAACAAAATAATACCAGCAACAAAAAAAAAATGTTATCCTTGTCATCATCATGATATCATCATAAGCATCTTAATCTAATTTAATCAGAACTAAAGATGCTGTGACATTTTCTCATTTCCACCTAAAGTAAAAAATCCGAACCCAAAATATCAAAACTTACAAACCCCCCCACCCCCCTCCAAAAAAAAAACAAAGAAATTCACATTAATATCATAAACAACAACAACAACAACCCACAACAATTCAATTCAAAAACTACAGCAACTACCCACTAAAGAATTGGCCTAGGTGGAGGAGGCAACATCAAACTGTGAGTACCATTACCACCACTACCCTCTCCAGCTCTTCTCACAATAAACGGATGCTGCAGCAACTGATTGGCAGTAAACCTCCTCGCCGGCTCCCTCTGCAAACAACAAGCAATAAAATCCCTAAACTCCCTGGACGCAGTAGCCGGTGCTTCCGGTGGCTGTGACATGCAAATTGCACACATTAAGCTTGCCCAGTCACCTTGTCTCCCTACCCCAAATGGAAACCTCCCTAAATAGAACTCCAAAATGCTAACCCCTAAACTCCATATATCCCCTGCATACCCATCATACATTCCTTTATTCAAATCAGTATTTATCCTTTCTGGGCTCATGTAAGCAATTGTGCCCACTGAGCTATTGCAAGGATCCATTGTCTGTGCTAATATTCTACTAACCCCAAAATCAGCTATCTTAACATTGTTTTTAGAGTTAATTAAGAGATTACTGGGCTTAATATCTCTGTGCACAATTTTCCTTTTATGCAAGTATGCGATGCCGTTTAATATCTGCCGTGCCACGTCGGATAGATATCCCTCCTGGTTTATGTGGGTCCCTTCTAACGAACCGCCGTCCATGAACTCTAGAAGGACCTGGATCTCACCGTTGTGATCGAACATGTCGTGGCATTTAACGACGTTAGGGTGGTTAACGTCGCGAAGGATCTCGATCTCACGGCAGATCGAGTTCCGTACGGAGTCTTCGTGGTTGCCGTAGATGACTTTCAGAGCGTAGAGGCGGCTCGTTGGACGGTGGACGACTTTGTAGACGGTGCCTCCGCTGCCGCGTCCGATTCGGTTGATTCGATCGAGTTCAGAGAAACTGAGTTGAGCAAGAGCTGAGGAGGAGGATGAGGAGTTTGAGACGCCGGAGTTGGGTGGAAGAGGGAGGGGTACGGCTAGCCGAGGGTTACGTTGAGGGAGAGGTAGTTTTAGGTCAGGGAAGCGACGCGGTCTCCTGTTGTTGGTGTGACTATTGGTGGAGGGAAGGGGTTGTGGTGGTGGTGGTTGAACTGGTTTCATGACTCGGTGAGTTGAATCGAATCGGACGAGATGGGGAATTTTGATAGAGAGAAGAGAAACGGGAAGGAAGAGGGGAATCCTTTGGTCTGCGAGAGTGAGAGAGGGGGAGGGATTTGTAAAGGAGGGAAGGAATCGGGATTTTAAAGGGAGGGTCGTGTCACGCGCTTTTAAGGAGAGTGGGAGGCAAGAGCCAATGAGAGTTAAGAGGGGTCCAGCGAGGAAGGATCGATGTAAGGGCGTAAGTACCGTAAATGTGGGTGAGGGACAGGGTTTTTTATATACCGTTTGTACTTTGTAGCGCTTATTTTTTTAAATGGTTTTTATTTAAAAAATAAAATTAATAAATTTATTTTTAAAAATGATATGAAAAAAAAATATATATATATATAATAAAAAAATTAAGATTTTTAAAATATAAAAGCAAATGAGCTCTTAATTAATTATTAATGAAGACATAAGGTATCTCGTGAAAATTTAACTTTTTCGAGAAGTTTGAATCCTAATTTAAAAGATTTATTGTTTAAAAATATTAATATTATTTACCATCATAATTATTGAACTTAATATATTAAATTGAGTTTTAATTTAATTAAATTTAAAGAATTTTATAAATTAATATTGTCTAAACGAGTCATATCAACACTGAAAAGAATTTAATATATATATATATATATA